>NC_137240.1:26006285-26384263 GCF_051294905.1 Botryllus schlosseri
GCATGCTACCGGTTCACCATGATTGTTTGCCAGGGAACTCGGCACTTGGAGTTTGATGCCGCAGCTTTGCAGCATGTGACCTAATATCCCACCCCGGCAACCCTAATATCCCACCTCCGGCCACCCTAATATCCCACCCCCGGCAACCCTAATATCCCACCCCCGGCAACCCTAATATCCCACCCCCGGCAACCCTAATATCCCACCCCGGCAACCCTAATATCCCACCTCCGGCAACCCTAATATCCCACCCCGGCAACCCTAATGTCCCACCTCCGGCAACCCTAATGTCCCACCTCCGGCAACCCTAATATCCCACCCCGGCAACCCTAATATCCCACCTCCGGCAACCCTAATATCCCACCCTGTCAACCCTAATATCCCACCTCCGGCAACCCTAATGTCCCACTCCCCGAACCCTAATGTCTCCTTTCCCAACTACCCTACCCAACCCAATGCGATGTCATGAACAGATACGAGTATGTCGAACGTCGCACGTCCGCCCCGCGCCAAGTCAATTCAACACTGAGCCGACCACGCAAGCGTGATCACGTGATCTGATCACTCCGTGACTGCGTGATCTACGCATGCCCTGACCTCCTTACAAGATTGACAAATCAGTTGATAATAACATTATTACTTTATTAATTCATATTAATACTTGTGAATACACTTAATTTCGAAATTTCCCGAGGAATTCACGGAGGGCCGGGTTCTCCAAGGGCCGGGTTCTCCGAGGGCCGAGTTGGTAGGGCCGGGTTCTCCAAGGGCCGGGTTCTCGGCAACCATTGAATCAATCAGGACAAATGCCGGATAAACACTGTGCTAATAGCCTGTGTAACTTGGAGATGGCTACTCAGACCGTTCCTGGTGTGCGCTTGTACCTTTCCCAGAGCCAATAACATGCATGGAAGAATGTAAAATTTGGATAAAGGCATGTGGACTCCCTTGTAGTCATCTGAATTCTCATTTTATTAATAAAATGACATATCTATTATTGTACCAAAAATATTGAATCGTGACATAATTAAGATGAAATAATTCTGTGTTTCAGAATGAATCTAATCTGAAATGCAGTCACACTTGATGCCACAATCGACTTGGTGTGTGTCTCGTTTTATTCCACAGTTTTGCTGCATGATGGTGTGGGTTGAAATTGTTGAGAGCAATATATTCAATAATGAGATGAATAGTTGAAATTGGTAGCGGTGATACGTTGCATGAGTCGGAGGAGTACGCCTTGATAGGTGCCTGCACAGCAGTGTTGCTCTGTAAAATAAACATATTATATATTTTGTGCAGGCGTGATGGATATCTTTAATGAAGCTGCAGAAAGAGGAAGTCGATGGATAAAACGCAAGAAAATCACATTTCTGGAAGAAGTAGAAGCACAAAACAGGAAACTCGTACAGGAAAATTACAAATTGACGGACAATTATTGCTAGTGAAGTTCATTTCTCAGATGAGCATCATAATGTCAAAAGATGCGGAGAAGCTGAAATTTTATGCTAGACTACAATAAATTCTTTCTGAATTGCCCAACTTATCCTACTGACGTCAAATTTATAGTAGGCCTATTGCTGTCAGCTTTATTAAATTTCGATTTGGCCATGTAGATATGTGGTTCTTAAAAATGCACCATTTGCATTCATTCATGATTTCTCAAAACTAAAATGATTACTGACTGTCAATAAATCACATACAGCTTGGAAAGGATTGATGGATTGTGGTGCACTTACTTTTGTGCAGGAACTGTTCACAGAGACCGTTTCAGATCGAAATATTAGTGAAATATGTAGGTTCGACAAGAAATGTGAGAAAATGATGGAATTCAGCTATGGTGAACCAGGAAATGCTATCATGGCAGAAAAGTGATTCACCATTGAGTCTGAAATCAATAAATTGAATCTAGATTTAAATATTCCTGCACATGCTTTGTATGCCTGAGCCAGACTGTTCCACAACCAGAAAGATGGTGAGACAACGTATTCATATTGAACAGCTGATCGGAAGAATAAACAAGTATAAAATTTTGTCTGGTGTCCTACTATGCAGCATTGTGTATCAACTAACCAAATATGGACTAATTGCTTACTCTAATTCAAGATTGAAAATTAAAAATGAATGATACAGCATATTCAGCAATTGTGAAAATTCAGTTCCATTGTGAATATCGTAATGCCTAATAGCATGCTACGGATCGTAATTGTGCGGTGCCATGGTCAATGTGTACCAACAGTGCATGTCTATTCATACTATATTCCAGGGGTTTGCATTGATTTAGATGCCCAATTTGTTGAATGAACAATTCTCCAGGTGAAAATGTTGCAGGATTATGTGTGTTTGGTGGAATGTTATAAAACTGAAGACACCGGATACTAGGGATGGTGTGAACCTCTGAAAGGTTCAGGTTCGTGTGAACGCGAACCTTTTTGAAAGGTTCTGTGCGAACACGAACGTGAACCTCATGACGCCACGTGACGTCATATTGGTAATTCCAACCCTACATTTCAGTGAAGTGATATATCAGTGTACAATACGATATCTAGTGACGACTCGGGCGTCATTATGCCACAATCCTGAAGTACATACTGACTTTTTAAAGGTCGCCAAATATACCAACTGGAGCAATCAAATGATATAATTATCCCATAAAATCAATATCTTCCGTCGCTTTGCCAACAATGTCGACGAAGACTTGCAAGGGAATATAAGCTTACGCCTTAAACGGTCTATAGGCCACACCGGAATATGTATTCAGCGTCTTAGCACTGCTACATTGATATTGAATAGAATGTAAAAAGGGTTTCTATACTTGCTACCTATATCATCCCATTAACAAGTTATACGGGAGTGTCCAACACCCCAATCACACCGATTTTTTTAATGATACAATACACATATCAAATCAAGATGGTCTCGGTATACGCCTGCTAGATTTTTTACATTTGACAACGATGTATTCTGATATGAATTTCATTGATTGGTTGAATCAGCATCATTCGCTAACTATACCTACATGTAGCGTATCTCGTTCTTGATATTGTGTGATTGCGGGTCAAGCTCACAGCAGAAAGTCACTAAATATTTAAAAACGGAAACCTGGATGTTTCGTGCAAACTTTTGTAACAAATCAACTAAAATTTTTGAGATTGTCATTGTTGCATGCTCGTTTAGTGTTGATTTTTTATGTTGTCAGTGCCATGCATAGAGTGGCCCGAGGTTGAAATGCAATGAATTTTAACCAAAATTTTTAACCAATAACATGGAAAATTACATTATATGAAAAAGGTTCACAGTGCAGAACCTACCAAGGTTCGTTTGTGAACGTGAACCTCTAAATTTCTGAGGTTCACACACAGAACGCGAACGTGAACCTCGCGTTCACACCATCCCTACCGGATACGCACCAAAATCTACCTTGAGACAGGAGTTGATCGGTTGCGAGTACGGTCGAGAGATGGCTTGTCAATCACGATCGAGCTCACTGATGCTGATGCAAATCACAATGCATTCCTTGTAGCTTCAGGTGCTGGATTGTCTTAATCAATGCATATGCATGAGAGCATATATCAGAACCTAATGTGAAAATAAATCATGGTTACAATATCTATTGCAGGAGTCTCTGACAAAATGTCTTTTTCCTTACTTAGCCTGTCTTACAAGTGCAAGACGAATCAATTATGGATTTTCTGAGAATGTGTGTTTCCATTGAGTGTGATATCTCTCTTTTCCGCAAGTTGCGATAACATTGGCTGTTCACTAGAATAACACTTCCACAAAGAGTGAATTGTCTCCTCAATCTTTGTCCCTAAGTCGGGTACATAGCGCTCCATGAAATACTTCGTAGCTTTCTCCGCGGTGTTAGAAGAAGATGCTGTTCCACTCAAATCCAGAAATTCGATAGAATCTCCATAGATTTCAAGTTTCATAATCAATACACTAAAATTGTGATGTGTGGCAGAAGCTGTATTTTATAGCATATATTTCTGAACATGAGATATGCTTGAAAATTTCGCTTTAGACCTGGAGCCTATGAAATCGTCAACATATGCATTACCACAATCCTATAGTATAGTATATAACAATCGTCGCTTAATCCGAAAAGTTGTCAAAAATCCATGCATTTGAACACAGCACGCTGATGCGTACTTGCCACCATTCATGTTCATCCTAGACTAAAAGCTGCAACTACATACTAGCTCAACGCTATTAGTATTCATTAAGGCCAGTCATCCCCAATTCAACGTAATTTTGCTTAAAACCTTCATTTTTCAACCTTTTCCCATAAGAGCTCATAGTAAGCTTGCCCGGCCTTGTTCTTTGTTTACATCCTGCTGCAACCTGATTGGTTCGTGTCAAAGGTCACGTAAGTGTCTATTGTATATATACGATGATTGGGTCATAGTGTCCTATATGGTGTCGACACAAGCAAATCTCACGGTTCAATGAAATTGTATCACGTCACAATTTCCATTTGGCTACAGGCAATTTGACGGTTATCTTTGACCGGCTTGCCGGGCAATAAATGTGATGAATCGGGTATCAATCGAAAGCTGACTCTGCACTGATTACGAAAATATAAATTTTATTCCACTCATGGCCCTGGAACCCCCACAATCAGACCCAAATTATTCATTGTTGAGTAGATTGGCAGTGTAACGCAACAATGCTGTCTGGCGAAACGAGAGAGAAACTCAAGAGCAAGGATGCGGCCGAGCGGCGAGAGTGGGATCAGCTAACGTCGCGGCAATAGCTATGTGCAATCGCGTCGCAGAGAAACGCTGCGCTGTTGATACTTTTTCTATTTGCTTCGGTACAAACGAGCACACCTTATCAGCCTTTCATTGACTTTTAATGGTAGAACTGGGTCCACAGAATGTATTAGGGCCCAACCAATTTTCGCGCATTATCCTTCAACTGATAGAGATATTTAGGCTACGTCTAAATTGTCTACATTGGATATATCACATTATTATGATATCGATTGCCTTAACCCGCTAGTTGCGTAGGGCTCCAGAGACGCGTGGCGCTGTTGATACTTTCTATAGGCGCTTGGCTAAAAGCGAGCACACATTACCAGCCTTTCCTTGATTTGTAAGGGTAGAACTGGGCAAGGGCGTAGCCAGAAAAAATATTTGGGGGGGGCGAAAAATTCGATGACGTAAACGAACCCCTCCCCTAAAGCTCCCCTAAAGGTAAGGAGAAAATACGTAAAGACGATGGTCTTATGGCCCTTATTGGATGATTAACACACCATCTGGGGCGATCGTTACACATATATTCCACTCACAGACATAAAGTGCTGTAATAATATAATGATTGTGGGAAACTCAGGCGTCAACACTTTCGCGCGAAGCGCGAAAATTTTTCATGGTTAGTGAATGATATTGGTTCATTATATTGTTCCTTGCATATTGCAAATACGTTTTCATTTTCAGATTTACCGGTATGGCTAATAGAAGTGGTGTCATCGAACATTCAGAGGTCACTTAATTATAGACATCTTGAACTATGTTCATACCACACGGCAAGACTATTTATGAGTTTCTTTTTTCGACACGCCCCCCTTTATGACAGTGGAAAATTTCGCGTCCCCCTTATCGTCATATCACAAAATGCAACAAGAATGCGAGCAATCCCAACGAATTGTTTGATGGCATGGAAGGTTATATGACTGTTGATGAGAGAATTCACAAATTTGAAGTTCGGACTATATACACATAGCAATAACCACGAATCGGAGATAAATCGCGCCGAGCGCGACATTTTTTTTTCCGTTGACCGAAGCTTCGTGCCCCCCTTCATTCATTTTATTTTCATTTATTGCTGTTACTTCATGACTTACGGAGAAAGCAGTCATCACTCAAAAGATCGCTCACATGCAAGGTTGTAGCCAGAAAAAAAAAACATTTTTTTTTGGAGGTGGGCACTTTAGCGAAGCTCCCCTATGGGAACACCTCGCAGAACTGTATATCCTTCCATGGGCAATTTCATCACTACCCTTTATACATACGATTCTTAGACGCACACACACACACACACACACACATACCCTCTGGATGATCCCTGTTTCCAACTATAGCTTATTGGGCGATCGTTTCACGGACGAGCCCAAATCGCTGACATTAGGTGACGAACAATCAGTGTGAATTTCGGGCCTATAGTCGCGCGGAGCGGATTTTTTTTTTTTTTTGAATAAATGGAAGAATTTGATCAATAATATTGGAGCGTGTATATGAGCAAGTGGCGTCCATTGTTATTACTTTAATTCGTTGAAGCACGGTTATTTAGTAACCTCTCGTAAAGATTGGCGCTAGTTGCAAGATTGGAATCGCTGATAGGCCTACAACCCTACATACCAGACCAATTAAAAAAACTCCTTTGATCAGACTCGTGCGATTTCAAATTAGCACTTTTTAACGGGGTGGTGACATTTTCCTGTGCCAGTCGCATTAATGTCGGAGGGGTCTAATTGCAGGGACAGGATGATTTGGCGCGAGCCATTTAAGCACCCGAAAATATATATCTTGGGCTTCTGAATACATGCGTCGGTTTTATGACCGTCACTTTGCGGAAGCGCGTGTGGTCTACTTTATATGTCTTCGTGTGTCCCGGAACGGAAATTGCCGGAACTAACATTCCCCAACTCCCATACTGAACTGACAACCCTGGACTCAATCAACCCAACGACCTCTGGCTACTCTAGTGTATCTGCTTGTACTGTTGTATTCTCATAATTGAAGATGCAGCTAAATCTAATTATAGGTATTTGGTATTTGCAGAAGAAATTTCTTTCGGGATAACGATAACGAAATCAAGACATGTACGGACAATAAATCGCGCGAAGCGCGAAGAAAAATTTTAGGTTGCATTCATCTGCACAAAATACTCTAATATAATTATTGATTTCACGAAAATTTTCCGAAAATTTGGGGGGGGCGATCGCCCCTTTCGCCCCTCTCTGGCTACGCCAGTGGAACTGGGTCCACAGAATGTATTTAGTCCCTACCAATTTTCGCGCAGTATCCTTCAGCTGATAGAGATATGTAGGCTACGTCTAAGTAGTCTACATTGGATATGTCAGATTATTATGATATCGATTACCTTAGCCCGCTTGTTGCGTAGGGCTCCAGAGATGCGTGTCGCTGTTGATACTTTCCATAGGCGCTTCGCTAAAAGCGAGCACACATTACCAGCCTTTCCTTGATTTGTAAAGGTAGAACTGGGTCCACAGAATGTATTTGGTCCCTACCAATTTTCGCGCAATATCCTTCAGCTGATAGAGATATGTAGGCTACGTCTTAAGTAGTCTACATTGGATATGTCAGATTATTATGATATCGATTACCTTAGCCCGCTTGTTGCGTAGGGCTCCAGAGATGCGTGGCGCTGTTGATACTTTCTATAGGCGCTTCGCTGAAAGCGAGCACACATTACCAGCCTTTCCTTGATTTCTAAAGGTAGAACTAGGTCCACAGAATGTATTTGGGACCTACTAATTTTCCTGCAATATCCTTCAACTTATAGAGATCCTTCCGTCTAAGTATAGCTAGGTTAGTTATCTATAATTGCACAATGCACATAGCTATTGCCGCGACGTCAGCTGATCCCACTCTCGCCGCTCGGCCGCATCCTTCCTCTTGAGTTTCTCTCTCGTTTCGCCAGACAGCATTGTTGCGTCACACTGCCAATCTACTCGACAATGAATAATTTGGGGCTGATTGTGGGGGTTCCAGGGCCATGAGTGGAATAAAATTTATATTTTCGTAATCAGTGCAAAGTTAGCTTTCGATTGATACCCGATTCATCAAATTTATTGCTCGGCAAGCCGGTCAAAAATAACCGTCAAATTGCCTGTAGCCAAATGGAAATTGTGACGTGATACAATTTCATTGAACCGTGAGATTTGCTTGTGTCGACACCATATAGGACACTATGATTGGGTACTCCGGTGAGCTCTGCGTTTGAGCGCGTCACGAGTCATGCTTCACCGGAGTTATATTGACGATGTAAACAAAACGTTCGTCAGCGATCTTTCTTCCGGAACTAGCGTTAACGTAGTGAAATCATTGTGTCCTATATGGTGTCGACACAAGCAAATCTCACGGTTCAATGAAATTGTATCACGTCACAATTTCCATTTGGCTACAGGCAATTTGACGGTTATCTTTGACCGGCTTGCCGAGCAATAAATTTGATGAATCGGGTATCAATCGAAAGCTGACTTTGCACTGATTACGAAAATATAAATTTTATTCCACTCATGGCCCTGGAACCCCCACAATCAGCCCCAAATTATTCATTGTTGAGTAGATTGGCAGTGTGACGCAACGATGCTGTCTGGCGAAACGAGAGCGAAACTCAGGAGCAAGGATGCGGCCGAGCGGCGAGAGTGGGATCAGCTGACGTCGCGGCGATAGCAATGAGCAATCGCGTCGCAGAGAAACGCTGTGCTGTTGATACTTTTCTATGCTCTTTCTATGCAAACTCAGTTGGGCCGAATGGACAATGTACATTCAGTTATTACCAGATGCGAAAAAAATAATGCAAATCCGTTTTACGTAAGTTACATTAGGAATATAAATACAGGCTACAGAATGAATTTAATTCAAATATCTGTGATACCACTGTATTACTTTTGACGCAAAAGGTCCCCGGCATTCAAAAAAACTGTTTGATGAATGAAAAATGATAAACCAAATTCCAACGTCAACGTTTATAGTGATATCAGATATATTCCAGTGAAAAACAAAGGTATGGATTTGGTGGTAACATTTTGGAGTCATTTGGCAGGTCTGGCCCGCAAGCTGTCCAATAACGGATTGAATCCGGACAGCGATCCCAGTTTAATTCGACACTCCTGCTGTTAAACTTTATTCAACAATCAACATTTTACCTGCTGCATTCGCGGATCAAGTCCTACCCTTACGGATCAAATAAAAGCTTGTAATGTAGTATGCCCATGCTCAATGCTCATTGCTCACACTTAACCATAAAAGCGACTATAGAAAGTATCGACACCCGCCATCACCAGCGCCACGCATCTCTGGAGCCCTACGCAACAAGCGGCCAAGGTAATCGATATCATAATAATCTGACATATTCAATGTAGACTACTTAAACGTAGCCTACATATCTCTATCAGCTGAAGGATATTGCGCGAAAATTGGTAGGGACCAAAAACATTCTGTGGACCCAGTTCTACCCTTACAAGTCAAGGAAAGGCTGGTGTGTGCTCGCTTTTAGCGAAGCGCCCATAGAGAGTATCAACAGCGCCACGCGTCTGTGGAGCCCTATGCAACTAGCGGGCTAAGGCAATCGATATCATAATATTGTGACATATCCAATGTAGACTATTTAGACGTAGCCTAAATATCTCTATCAGTTGAAGGATAATGCGCGAAAATTGGTAGGGCCCTAATACATTCTGTGGACCCAGTTCTACCCTTACAAGTCAAGGAAAGGCTGATAAGGCGTGCTCGCTTGTACCGAAGCGCATAGAAAAGTATCAATCAACAGCGCAGCGTTTCTCTGTGACGCGATTGCTCATTGCTATTGCCGCGACGTCAGCTGATCCCACTCTCGCCGCTCGGCCACATCCTTGCTCTTGAGCTAGTCTCTCGTTTCGCCAGACAGCATTGTTGCGTCACACTGCCAACCTACTTAACAATGAATAATTTGGGGCTGATTGTGGGGGTTCCAGGGCCATGAGTGGAATAAAATTTATATTTTCGTAATCAGTGCAAAGTCAGCTTTCGATTGATACCCGACTCATCAAATTTAATGCTCGGCAAGCCGGTCAAAAATGACCGTTGAATTGCCCGTAGCCAAATGGAAATTGTGACGTGATACAATTTCATTGAACCGTGAGATTTGCTTGTGTCGACACCATATAGGACACTATGGTGAAATGTTCCTATCGTGACCTCTGTTGAAGGTGAAATGAGTTCAAATTGTAAAGGTTTTAGCCACTACCGGTAGCATGGCTTAATATTCAGAAAAAAAACGATGTACCAGTGTGCCTACGCGATGATCAGGCTACTATATCTCCGAGTCATTGTAAATTCTTAATCAAGCCAAAGTCATAATGCGTGAGTAAAATAGCGAACAATTATGAAGGTTATACATAAAACACCATAGACGTACACAATCGAGGGAGATTGTATTGTTGAGCGTCGGCGCCATCGCAAGCAGGCGGCGCGGATTCGATTCCCATCGTCGGGGGCTATACTGGGCTCCTCGTCCGCTGTGTCGTTGTTCTCACGGCGACAAAAAAGGCCCGATAAAGAAATGATATAACATCGAATAGTTCAAGAGATCCCGTCTGGGTGATCGTTCGGCATCTCCGGATCTGTTCATTACATCACATTTTGTGTTTTGTACATATCATTGTACATTTAACCTGTTCCCATGTGCGCGTTTCGTTGGCAGAGTGACCATATGGTCATGCTTTTCATGATTCAGCAGAATTACTCTACCAACTGCTTGCCCCAATCGGTTAGCGGTTGTCAGAGTATTTCGCGGTTGGCAGAGTATCTTGGGCGCTCTTGGCTACGGTCGTGTGTGTCTTGTGCAAATGAAAATATAATCTGTTCATTTAATCGATTGATGTTCGTGTGGATTGTGAATTTTAACCATGATGGAGGTTACAAAATCCTTTCCTAACCCTTCAATGAATACGATGAAATAAAATGTTGCTCGCAAGCGCATAAACCATCTATTTCGTACAATTCTTCCATAGTTATCAATCTTGGTGAATAATCCTTGTCAATATTTGTAAGGTTTGCAGGTAATTCTTCAGGAACACTTAACGACTTTTAGTTTATATCGAAGAAGTGCCAAAACGTTTACCAGGTATATTTTGAATAAATGGGTATTGGTAGAGGTTTTTGCAGGGTTGTAATGACTCGAGTCAGACTCGAGTCACGATTTTTTTGTGACTCGACTTGACTCGAGTCATTTTCTTGAAATGGGAAAATGACTCGACTCGACTCGAGTCAATCTGTGTATTGACTCGACTTGTACTCGAGTCATTACGCATGACTCGATCCAAGTCATTGACTCGGCTTATTTTATATGACTTGAATATGAAGAAATTTGCGAATCGTAAAGGCTAGATCAACGCATCTGACAAATTCTGGCGACATCGCTATTTGTCACCACTGCTTGCGTTGCGCTCGCCTGATATCAGATATGCCGCCGTAAAAACAACAGACAATGGTAAGGCTACATAGCAGCAATGCATTGTACAAAATTATCCAGTGATGAAGAGGTAATAGATCCTCCGCAATCAAAGACTTTTCAATTATACAAGCAAACAATCGAAGCAAAGTTCAATTAGAGCCAATGAATGACTCAGATGGTCAAGAGACTGATAAGCTCATGTGTAGAATTGAAGGCGATGATTCTTTGCATTTTTGGGCGACTAGAAAGAATGAGTGTTCAATGCTCTTCAGTGTGGTTCAAAAATGCTTGTCAATAGGGTCCATCAAACCACTAGGTGTCGCCAGACTTTAGGTGGTAAAATGAACTAAAACTTCGGAAAGCTTCTACGGAAGGAAATATGGCCGATTTGTTAACTAGGTAAGAATGTGAAATTGTCAACTAAATGTCGGCTACCAGCTCAGCACCAGAAGTTTTCGAAGTTTTAGTTCATTTTATAGCGAGCTCACGGTCCACGTAGAATATGTTGTAGCCATTATTTCCATATAAAATACCCTTACACAATCGAGAAAGTAACCTACAGGTTTCTGATAACGGCAACCGCGTACGTAACAACGGCGGTTACCACCTAAAGTCTGGCGACACCTAGTGTTTTGATGGACCCTATTCGCGCATCTAGTGCCCTAGTGGAACGTGTATTCAGTTGATGTGGATTTATTCTAAGGCCATGCCGCTTTAACATATCTGAGGATCTCCTTTCCACATTAGTATTTTTGAAGTGTAACTCATTGATTTGATCTGCTGTCTGTGAAAACACACAACACCACCCCGTCCATTTGACGTTTTGTTAGGTATGTGCATTATGCACGTGAGTAATAATGAATGGCTAATATTGTGTGATGTTTGTACAATATGGCTCTTCTAAAATAACTTCTTTTTTATTTTACTGGGTGGCTACTTGATAAAATTGTTATGTTGCATTAAAGAACATTGAATCTGGGTTAATTTGAAAAAGTAGAATCAATGATGTGAGAGGAGAATATTTTAGATTTGAAAATAAATGGAGTATTTTTAGTGAGAAATTCTTTCATAATATTATAATTACATACTAGTAGTAAGCCGACTATTTTTTCATATCCAAAATATTCCACCCTAATAATTTCGCTTCTTCTCGTTGGAATTGAGCTTAATTTGCTATGAATCATATTTTTACACAATGTATAACAATATCATGAGGTAGCCGGTAGAATTCGAAAATGTCTATTTGTAATTAATCCAAAATTGTCTCTCATAGCATTGCTTTCTACTGGTTGGAATTGAGCCAAATTTGAGTTCTTTTAGGCAATTCAACAATTTTATGAAGTAGCCTAATTTTTGAGGTTTTGTCCTCTTTTCTGTTAAATGTAGGGCGAATTCGACGAAGATACAGTAAATCAGCACTGAAGTAACGCTCCAGCGGCTATTTCAGGAGCTGAGCAGGAAAGTTGACCTTATTTTAGTCAACCACCTTATAATGTGAAAGAAAAACTGTACCCCCACATAAACATGCATCTGTTGATTCTCTATCAGCTGGTATCTAGACGTGAATTCGTGGGTTCTCTATCAGATAGTATATGTAGACGTGAATTCGTTGGTTCTCTATAATAAGCTATTTGTGAGCAGTCGTCGATGTGCCCGCAATAATAACTCAAATCTTGTATTTGTGATGTATCAGACTGAGAAGACAGATATTTGATGTAAAGCTCTAAGATTAGTAAAGTTATCACATTGGCGGCCTGTCTCGTCTATCTGTAGCATCGGTAAATAGGGCCAGGAACTGTCCGTTATCAGCCTAAATAAACATGTGCCAAGACTCTGATAGGGACAAATAAGCATGTTTGGCAAGCAAGGAATTCGATATCACCCAAGCAGGATTGAAAACATAAGTTGACCATGACTTCAATACTGTGACTTGGACTCGGACTCGACTCGGTGATGAATTGAAAATGACTCGACTTGACTCGAGTCAAAACCACAAAAGTAAGATTGACTCGTGACTCGGAACCGTGTGACTTGGTTACAACCCTGGGTTTTTGCACACCCCGGTGAGCAGGGCCGTAACAGCACTTCGTCAGGCCCCCCCCAAAACGTTGGCCTCGGGCCCCCTACAGGGTGATAAACCGAACTTCTGGGGGGCTTCGCCCCCCAGACCCCCCTTTCCCTATCCGCTTTTTCCCGCTATTTCACATCTGCATTGGGTGTCCGTTTATTGAGTTAGCTTTTCCCGCCTAGACGCGCGAAGCGCGAAAAATTTCAGTAAATCATGATTGAATCAGGCAATATGATCGGAAATTACATATATATTGCTATCAATTTTGATCCTCTCTCTGCTCATGTAATCAGATTTACCGGTAGAGCTGAGCGAGGTCTGTTTGAAAACGTAGGACCGCCCAATAATAATTAGACATCTTCGGGCGTATACCCGTTGGCAGGAACGAAAACAGCACTTTGTCAGCCCCCCCACAAAACCTTGGGTTGGGGGTTCTCATAGGGTGATAAACCGCCCCCCCCCCTCATCACAGTGTTCGCTTTTGCCACGATATCAGCTGCACTGTTTAGTGAGCCAGCTCGAAGCGCGAAAATATTCGATAATTCATGATACAATCCGTCAATAAGATCGGGAATTGCATATATATTGCCAGTGGCGGCTCGTGACAATATCGGGTGGTGGGGCAAGGGCTGCAAGCGACTTTTTATCAAGATGACGTCACAATGGCGTTTTCCAACGTAAACAAGTAACTTAATGATGGTACGGTAACATGAATTTCCCGGCAACAGTGATTATAACGTATGTGCCACGAGAGGTCCGCTGGTGAGCTGTGACTTGAAGTGTGGTAACTGCGTAAACGGCGTACGGAACAAAGATTCAACACGGTTCATGTTCGCATTAGACCTGACTAATTATCTGCAGAAATGGAAATGACTATAACTCGAGAGATAGCGTAAGCCTAATTGGAAAGGTCAACGAATTCGGACAGATACGCAATTGTTATCTCATAGATTGGGCATGTCCTATTGAATCCAAAACATCATTGTAAAGGACTAAGAATAGCAGCCTCGGAAATTTGGTCTCGGTACAGCATAAGAGATTTTGGCCTTGAAACTGGAGACTGTAACACGACACATACGTTTTTATTACTGTCTTATAGGTCTGCTGCGAAATCGCCTTTGAAAAATATATTACCGAATAAATACGTGGATGAAAGCCTCAAACTTGGTACACTGTTACATGACATTATCGAGAAGTGGCCTCATGGCCCTTTTCGGTATGGTACACTGTCAAAATTAATGCGAACAGACCAACAACGAATTTTGCGTAAAATTTACTGAGGAATAGGCTGATCAAGTGACGGGGGGGTTGTACGTAAATGGCTTGAAGGCCACAATTTCACGGTGAAATTGACATTGGAGAATATACGATCAAAGTAAATATTTGAATGCAAACTGAGAATGATATCATCATCTCACTTAACGTTACCGCAGATATACCGGCTTTTGCGTGAAATCCGCAATGTGTTGTAGGCTAAAGTGTCAGATCGGAGCACATCTTTACCATACTCGACCTTGATAACGAAATTACTGCCCTAATCATTGAGTGTCAACCTTGAGACTTGGCACAGCGTTCGATACTAAAATCAAGACATACCGTGCAAAAGCTTATGACGGATCTAGGTAAGGAGCATCGTTAAAATCAATAGAGACCAATACCGGCTTTACGTATAATCTGTTAGCGATAAATGACGAGTCAGCTCTCACTCGAATTAGGAAACGAAATTACCACTAACACAGTTCAGTGACAAACTTAAAACTTGGTACAGCGTTCGATACTAACATTAAGACTTACCGTGCCAAATGTCATAACCTATCTCAGTATTGAACACCGTCAAAACCAATGGATACCAATACCGGCTTTTGAGTAAAATCTGTTTGTGATACATGACGGATCAGCACACACTCAACTTCGGAAACGGAATTACTACCCTAAACTTTAAGTAGAAACCCTGAAACTTGGGGCAGTGTTAAATACCACCATCACGACATGACATAACAAGTTTCAAGAGTTTTCATGGTGTGAAACCCCATTAAAATCGACCTATACCAGCAAAGGTCGACTAAACGCATATGACGGTAACAGAGTTCAGCTATAGATACGATTGTTACATCACACCTTAAGGGCACAGAGCTATCGTGCCCCGGTTGCTCGGTAATTTTATGAATAGGAGAGAGTAAATCACCGTTTCTTTATTGTGCGCGGTTTTGAGAGAATAGACAGTGAAAGCTTGTTATGAGCGCTACCGGGGCAAGCCCCGGCTAGGCATTCGCAAAGCGAAAACACAGAAGAGAATTCGATTTTCGCATAGACTTCGCTATATATGGGCATTTACAAGCGAAAGGACAAGAAGTATACGATTTTCGCTGTGATTTCGGTTTATATAGATAGGTGTGCGTCTATAAATGGTAAAGAATTGTTATTGAACAGAATTTTAGGTGGGGCAATGCCCCAGTTGCCCTATAGGACGAGCCGCCACTGTATGTTGCTATCAATATCTTGTCCTCTCTGCTCACGTTATCAGATTTACCGGAAACTCTAGGGCCCGGAAATATTAAAATTAAACATCTTCGGGCGGGCGGACCCGTTGGTATGACTTCGTTACATGATTTTATTTCGTGACCTCCTGTCTGCTATATCAAAAATATAGAATCGTTCAAACGTATTAAACTAAAAGACGCACACGATTTCAAATTGGTATTTCTTCACTGCCATATATCTTTTTCCTGCCGGATGGTATTTGTCTTCTGAGGTTCAGATTGCCAAGACAGGAACATATGGCGCCAGTCATTTAGGCGCCTATGGACAATTAAACCTATTATTTTGTATATATAACGAAGTTTTCGGTCTGTGTAAGGGCAGTCCGTTTCGGCCAAGCTTTTCGCGCTGCCAATCGTTCTGGCACATTTCTTGGAGTCGCATGTAATATGCCCTAAATCGTTATATATCTTGGTGCGTAGTGGCGTGTTAATGGTCAACTCCGATATGTCCATTTCTATAAATCTTGCGTGTTTTTTCTTGGGGGAAGAGTATCAAATAATCAAGATATTTGGATACTTTAAATCGCGCGCAGCGCGAAAAATTTGGAAAAAATGGCATGAATTTAAGAAAAAACTCTATAATTTATGCTAATTCACGAAATAATTTGGGGCCCCCTTCGAGCTCGGGCCCCCCCCAATTGGGGGGTTTGGGGTGCGGCAGTTACGGTGCTGCCGGTGAGAAATATTGCCTCGCCATGTACGACGTACGTCGGGAGCAATTCGAACGTTGGAGTGATTATCCTTGTAATTCTCGTCTTTAGTAGATTGTTTTGCCGATGCCATTTTGTTCGGAACAATGCCGACCCTCATCATCGACCCGGGGTAATAGTTAAATATATTAGCAACCAGTAGGCCACAATAATAGTTTTCGGTTAGATCCGATTTTATATAATGAAGGTAAGTCACTATAGTTCGATACAATATAAAATGACTTAGTTGCTCACACAATCATCGTAATCAACCCTTTGATAAATCTCAGGCGGCGTAAATGATGCCAAAAAAATTTCAAATCTTCCTAACAATCTTTTCAGGTTCTAGAGATGCAGTTGACCTTTAAGGGCGTGCGTGTGTTGTACTTGTGCGATTTTGATACCGAGGTGAAGTAGTCGTTGAAATCTCTAGGACAGTGTGACTGCAGGAACTGATACATGGAGTTGGCAATTACTATAGCTTCCTCATATCCTCTATGTCACACCTCGCGGCTTTGGTAATAATACGGAGAATCCGATGCTGTGGGTCAATCGTATTCTTGCTGGCATCACTTCGGCAAAGAATTCCGTATTGTAACTTTGATTAGAATAAAGATGAGTTGAAGAGTATCAACAGAACCCAAATTGACAGTAGTGTGTGACTAACATGGCGGAGCAGACCATACATACCAACGATCTTGGTCTTGTATGAGACATATATAAGACATGTTCGAATCCAGCAAAACACCAAGGTATTTGGCATGGCATTTTCAGCGTTGAAAATTGGTTTATACGGTTTATACGAATAAGTATGCCGTTGCTACCTTTTGTATGAATGCTTCCAATTTCTTGTCTGGAACAGTATGATCAGGTACGGCACATTTTCTGGATTGGCCCCATTTCCACCCGCTTTGAAAAACTATTGATTTCTGCTGTCGGTAAATGTTACGATACAGTCAAAACCAATGTGATTTTTACAACAACACAACTGCTCCCTTCAACACGCAAAGACGTGCTTCCTGCACTTCAACAAAGTAATGTAGTGTACGAATATAGGTGCCACTGTGATTGTGGCTACGTGGGAAGAACGTCAAGACGTCTGCAGGACCGCATAAACCAACATGTCCCCAGATTTATCAGAACACGTGCGTCACGCGATGCGAAAAGCTCACCCTTAACTCATCCACTTAAGATTGATGCTGATCGATCAAAGGCAATTAATTCTGCCATCGGCAAACATCTGTTGGATAATCCGATTTGTGCGAATAATTATCGAGACGACCGATTTCGAATCGTAGGTCGAGGCCGTTCACAATTCCATTTGTGTGCCTTGGAATCAACTTTTATCAAAATACACCAACCAAAACTCTGTCAACAAAAGGAGTTCGTGTATCACCTAAAAATAGTACATTGAACGCTCTCTCATTCGAAATTTCATGCTGGTGACGTCATATTTTGTGATACGATTGTTGATATACAATGTTCTTTCCAATTCTCTACTAGTTGCTGACGATTACCCCTGACGAGTGTCAGCCGAAAATATTCGGGTTCATTTCAATATGAATATACTATTTAATGGCACATTTTCTCTAAACCAAATTACTGTTCTATTTCCGAACAGTAACGACGACGTCCGGTTTCATAAAAGTCCGGACCTAGTAAACATATGGTGGTGGTGCCTGTTTCGCTGCTTGCTAACAAACCTCTACTTCTTGCTGGCTCAGTGCGCGTGAAATGATTTGCAAGCGCTTTACTTTGATTTGAGGTACGCTGTGTTTATGATATCTTCTTATGAAGTCAGCGTGATTATTGACCATTTCTGGTCGTTTAATTTGATATATCGAAGTGTGAGGCGTTTATTTTATATTCATGCGATCGATCGTATGCTGTGATCGATTTGATTTATAGAAAACTATATCAAGGCACGGTAGGCACTCGCTTTACTGGACTGGTTGTTTCAACTCACCCAGACTCGATATGGTGGGTGTTTACGGCAATAAGTTTCGCGTGACAGAAGAGTTTCTTGCAGAGAACAATTGAGTAATTACACGGAAAGTTACGCGTGACGTTGCCACTCTGACAACTAACTCTGCTGCATGCAGAACTGGTGACCGATGTGGCAATATATTGATGATTATAGTTGCTTTCGTATTCTTGTACCAGTAAGCTTACTAGTTGAGTAGTTACTGTCATGGACCTACACTCGTTTTGGGTAGACACTTTATTTTTATATTATAAAGGGGTCAGGCATGAACTAAAAAATCCTTCGAAATAGAAAAACACATTTGGGATACTACCGGTAAGCATCAATGGGGATAAATGTCCCCGCCTTGACAGTCCTACATTTTAATTTTTATGTCAATCAGCTTGTTATTTTGACGAAATGTATTTTACAATTTCCAATATCTCATTTGTGACATGTCTATTAAGGATCAGTAGTATTACAGTATTAGGCTATCGTTGTTAGTATGTGAATGTGCGCAGGTAGCAGGTCGGTGTGTCTCTGGGTTCCTGTTTTTATCTTGTGTCTTTTATGTGTTGGTGACGTACTTCTATAGATAATTTGAGAACCTAATTGGCGATAACTTAAAAAGGCAAGTGAGCTCCCCATACAGCTGAAAAGGTAGTTCAATACATGCCGTCTCTTTGAAAATATACATATGACTATATAATATGACAATTTTTGGATTCGATGTGTCATGGCACCAGTAGCTCTGCTCATTATTCCCTTTCTTTCCCTTGCAAAGAACAATTCCTGGATTATTTGCTTCGCAACTTGAGAAAGCTTCCATAAACTTGATATCAATATGGCCGACAGAGCATGTAACAACCTCATTTTGTTGTAGTCCCATCGTAGTGACGGGAGTCTAATCCTGTGCAATTTGAACATGATTTTATTATTGTTTTTTGTCGATCAACCAAGTATTCTTTTTTCACAAATTGGTCTGAGTCTCTCGCTTTGACAACAGAGATACCGTGTCTATGTAAAGAAATACCTGTGTTTTATTCGGCTGCGCTTTTACTTCGAATAATTTAAGTTGATATGTAATCTATTTTCAAATTACTGCCACTTATTAGAAGATATAATTGGAATTGTTATGTTCTTGATCTTGTTTGAACAATAACTCAATACGACAAGGTTGCCATAAGAAATCAGTATACTATCAGCAGAATAACTTTGAGGCAGCGACACGATCCAGAGTGCAGTTAAACGAAAGACCACGAGACAACAGAACACAGGGTATAAATACAAGCACGACACACGAGGAAATAATGATTGGCGGTAATTACTAATCCTATAGAAAGAAAGAGTTGTACAAAACTAAAACGTAAATGCGTCAATTGCGCCATCTCTGTCATGACTTTTGCCATTGCTTCGTCATGCTTTGCTTGTTGTTGCACCATCATCTCTTGCTGCTTCGCTTGTTGTTGCGCCATAACTTCTTGCTGCTTCGCTTGTTGTTTCAAATCTTCTTTGTGCTGTGCCATCTCTTCTTTACGCTGTGCGCGTTGTTCCGCCATCATTTCCTGCTGCTTCTGTAGAAGCTTCAAAATACCCGATTCCATGATATATATATGTTGCAGAAATAACTTTGAATCCGACTTCTGACACCAATTGTTATGTTCTTGATCTTGTTTAAACAATAACTCAATACAACGAGGTTGCAATAAGAAATCAGTATATTATCAGCAAAATAACTTTAAGGCAGCGACACGATCCAGAGTGCAGTTAAACGAAAGACCACGAGACAACAGAACACAGGGTATAAATACAAGCACGACACACAAGGAAATAATGATTGGCGGTAATTACTAATCCTATAGAAAGAAAGAGTTGTACGACTTTAAAACGTAAATGCACGAACATAACAGGAATATCTCGCTAATTTTCTTCGGGTACAAAATATTTGTCATCATCGAAATATGAAATATCAGTATCTTGCCTGGTTACTCGATTGCTTGGTTACGTGAAAACTGCTAAGAATGTATGAAATGTAAAATCGTGGTGCTGACTTGATAAACCTTGCACCTCAATGAAAATAAACTGCCTTTCTTCCATGATAGATATGTAAGTTCTAAAAGCTTGACCATTTTTACATGACGCGCGACTCGTTGACAGGATCTGAAAATTGTTTGGGTCAAAGTCGCCAAGTTCTAATATGGGATGTCTTTTCAAAAGTGGACTTGCAATTTTACATTAATTTGAGTTTGCTGGATGGTGAAATTGTAAGCTACATCAAATCTTGTAAGAGTCGCCTATAGAATAAAAAAAAATGTTTGCTTTTTCCACCTTGGCTAGTTCCTAGACTTCAAAGTCAAAAATCAATGTCTATATCCATATGCATTGCTCTGAACTGCATAAACTTGCAACCATGCTCGCGAATACTACAGTTAGTTTTGCTATCTGAATCAATAGAACACAACACTGATCGATTTACTTGAAAGAAATCAGCACATAACATGATGATCCACATTCATAGGAAACTTGTCAAAGATTGCGTGGCTTAGTTTGTTTCAACAGGTTGCGAACTAATCTTGTTTTATCTTGGCGTATTTGCATGTTCATTGCTGCTATACCATTATTTACATTTCACTCAAGGTATTGATGTCAACTCCACATCCAAGCTTTTGTTAGAGATTCTAGGGAAAGTAAGTGTCAAATTATCCCAACTATCATATCAGATCTTTTCATCAGTGCAGATTGTTTTTCAAGGTCACTTAATCAAAAGTACTTCAATCATTTCTCGGTGACCTATAGTAAGTCATGTCTGAACTATGAAGCATCAAAGTCTACATTCTCCTTACCCTGTTATCAAGATAATGTGAGTGAATCTCTAGAGTTTTATGTAAACAGAATCCATGCTCAATAGATCTTCCGTGATTATTATGTTTGGAACTAGGTAGGTTATAAAATATGCTTATACAAGATTTACTTAAGCCAGTGTGTTGAATGCGTTGAAAGTTTTAGGTTTATGGGTGTAATATATAAAACCATGTGTATAGGCCTATGCGTTGGTCTTTCCATATTAATTCCAATCTTAATCACTGTCATGTCTTGGTTTAGCAAGCAAGGTGCCGCCAATTTGCAGATATTGAATTTTCAATTATATTTATAATCTGCGGCATGCCTTTATTACACACACTTCTGTCTAGCTTTTAGATTTTTTAAACTGTATGCTTATCCAATTGGAAACTGCTCCAAACAGACAATAGACAGGTTACCATTTACTTGAAACTGGAGCATTTGATTGTAGCCAAAAGATAGCGGAGACCTCTAGGCCCTTGATATTGATACCGTAAATGGGGTTTGTTATTGGGTTTGTTTAATTAGTCATTGAAAGCCTGACAGCCTGGCTGATGAAGTATCTGTTACAAAGAATGCTTTCTATTTGTATAGATCTGTCGATAAGTGTGCTTGAATTTACTAATGGCTCGATGAAATGTTGCATCTGGAATTTTAATAGCAGACGAAAACCTAAAATAATATCGTCAATCTGATCTTACACAATTGAAAAATGCCAGGAGCAATTTTCTGGTCCTGATTGTTTTGAATTGAGTTGAACAAGCCTGTTGCCTTGCTTATCCACTATGGTATGCTTTGTCATAGTTAGTATAGTCTGATTTGCTTTTGGTGATCAGCTTATGTCTTGGCTTTGAATGGAATGGTTTATATAAGAAAGTAAGCTTATCATGAGTGTGAATCAATTCGCAAGTCTGAGAATAGTGTGGCTCACTGTAGACATTGAGGATAATGATGATTATCATTTGAAGAACTGCTTAGGCCTATATAGTAAAAGTTAGATTGAAGGAATGAACTACCGTAAACCGGGGTAACTTTGGACTTAAGGGTAACACTAAGCAGTAAAAGATTTAAATGGTTATTGATGAAAAAGGGTTGCCGCTGGATGTCCAATTCTTTTTCATGAGGCAACAGTACTACAAGTAGTCTCTATAAAAGGTGGATTCATTTCACTACCAGATAAACTTGACCCAACATCGATAAATTAATGGAGGGGGTCAATTTCGTCAAAATTGATGGCCAATAAACTTCTTACAGCCAAACATAGATAGCATGTGATTCATAGATTCAAAACTTGGCAGCAGATACCTCTAAGTAGTCTTAATCCATGGCCAAAATCTCAGTGGGCACACCCTTAGATCAATACAAGAAAATGTGATGTCCAATGTTACCCCGTCAAATTTTATTAGAACGGGGCAACTTTGGACAGTGAAAAATGTGATATTTAGAGCTCTGGAAAGTGGCTGCTTCATCTGTGTCAAAGGGTATCGTCAACTATATTCCTTATGACCGGCCTGATGGCTTCTTAAAATGGAATGAGAAGGTTAATAAATTAAGAGTTTGCCAAAATATGAAAAAATGGGTAGGCAATGAGCTGAGAGATTGTAATCGGGTGTAAGTTACTTGAAAAACTTATCACATAGGCTACTCCTAAAGATGCGCCTGCTGAATATGGGATATCGTAAATTACGACAAATATATCCATCAGAGGACATAGGAAAGGGAAAATATATCTTTTCTAGAACAGTAATATATTCGAAATCGGCAATAAATCACGCTAACATACTTAATGTTTGCTGTCGATTGCTGACACTGCCAGTGGGATACCCCATTGTCACCATACGTTATTATAGGTCCCAATTGGTGAAGGCATGAGGGAAAATTGAGTAAAGGGATGAATAAGGGGGCATTAGCCTTCATAAACTACCTATTTTTTTTTGGGGGGGGGGGGGGCGGGGATTAGGTAAAAATCATGCAATAGGCCAGACATATACTATTTTGTTTCAGTTTTAGTCACTGCTCTCATCAACTCTTACCAAATAAACCTCATTTACGAGGTTTCATAAACAATAGAGGGTAAAGGCATACAAAAAACTACATTGTCCAAAGTTACCCCACATGCACGGGTAACTTTGGACACGGATAATTTACAAAAATAAGGTACTTATTCATGACCATGAAGATTTTGGATTAGTTAATTCTAATCTTTGCTCCATGACTCCAAAAAAACACAAAACTTGCCTCCCCTACACCCTAGCATTTCCAAGATACAAAGCGGAATTGTTGAGAATTGTCCAATGTTACCCCGGTTTACGGTATCTGTTAATTTAGATTTGGACTGGAATGGACTGTATGCTTCTCCACAGCTCATTTGTTGAACTAACTGAGAACAGTTTACCTACAATATGTATTCGGTATTTGTCTGCAGTCTGCTGATAAATGTATGCAATAAGTATATATCTACCTTATAAGCTGGCTCGTGGGCAAAGATGTAGTATTTACAATTTGATGTTATAAAGTGCTAGAATATGATCACAATATTGTTATTGGCTCCCATTGGTTGGTTGCTAATGAAAAGGATATTTTCAACATGTATAGTATGGTGTAATATGTTTTTTTGCCTTTAAAGTGCTATACTTTATTGCTGGGCATCTGGAACTATGGAATTATTTTGCTCTCTGAATTTGAAAGAAGCTGCCTCGGAGGATTGGTGTTGGATGTAACATTTTTTGAATATCTCGTGGAGTTCGGGGTGTATCATTGGATACAAATTTTTGGTGGAATAGAAAAATGGGAGACCGACTGAAAGCCATTGACCTTATTGATTTACTCAAAGAAAAGATTGCTTATCTCTCAGGTTCGTGAAGTTTTTCCTTCAAGCCAGGCATTCTTTCCTGGAGAAACTTTAACATTACTATGTTTTTTCCCAGATAAGTTTTCATCACAATTTTTCCCTTCTTGACTTTGATAAAATACTATTTGAAAATGCAACGTCTTCCATCTGCAAATTGATTTGATAGTTGAAGCTACTGAGCTATTCCATGTGTCACGAGAGAGTACTTTCACAAAAGTACATTGTACCAGGGGCACATTGATATCAATGTCGAAATACTCTCTCGTTACACATGGGAATTCAGTAGTTCTATCAGTACATTCTACTTCCAATATTTTGTGTCAATCAGCATATGATTTTCCAACATGTATCAGTCTATTTAGTTTCATGGATGTCTGGGTAAATTCTTTGTATGTTATCAACGTACTTTTTATTGAGTTTTATATACAAGCTGTTATGTGCAATATAGCAATAAATAACAAATGTTAGTGTTATGGTACATTACATAGTACTTTTGACTCGGGAGTGGGACCACAAACTAATGTCACATTAACTCGCTCTGGAAAAACTGGATGTTGAAGGGCTGTACAAAGTTCTTTTTTCATCTTTAAAAACGGCATTGAGACGAAAGGAAACAGAAGGTCGACTGGTCCATCCATGAACAAAATTAGTACGAACTCAAGCAAGCGTATACAGAGCGCGAAAAAGGGGGGGGGGTTTGCGTTACGAAATTCGCTATTATGACGTCACCATTACGATTACTCGTCTCCACGCCATGGCGAATATTAACGATATATTGTAGTTTAATAATAAAAAGAGATTTGTGGTGAGTGGGAGATGTACGAGTACGATACAGACATTGCCTGAAATAGCGTTTTTTTTACGGTATGATTGAAAGAAATTCGTAAATGCTCAAATTTAGTCACGAGGCGGCAAACGCCGCCCGTCTCCAAGCGCCTACTTCCGGCCAGAGATGCGCGATTTTGTTGGGTTTTGACGATATTATGTGCACGGCCGGTAGTATCGCAGCGGACGAACAAGCGCGAAATAAGGCGGTAGCATAAACAAGGGCGATCGCGATCGCCACAGAGAGGTGTGGTGTGAACAGTGTACGTCGTACACGAATGTGTGCTTTTCGATGGCTTTACTAGCCGTACGGCTGAGATAATTAGACCTTAATTGCAAGCACGCAAGTCAGTCAATTAATACAGAGTACACACAATCGGGAACGTGGATTGCTAGGCTTATATTTTGAAATGTGAATGTCAATCGTAGGCCATTTCTGGCCAATAATCGGGAAGACAATGTGGATTTGAGAACAGCATTGTCGTACTGGTGCCGCCGTGTCTGCGCCTCGGTGATCAATCAACACGCCGTGCAATTCTTAATTAGGATTTTAAGGCGAGCAGGTGTAGCGAATTCGCGGGCGATGTTGATTGCCGACAACTTTGTCTTTGCAATACGTATCGCATCGGCCAATTAGATTAGATTTTCCTAAAACTCTCTCGTTTTAGTAAGGCGAGAGAGAAATAGAGGGAAGAAAGTTGGCGCTTCTTCGATATACGCCCCAGATCGAAACAGTGTTTCACATGTCACCAGCAAGTGTTTCTCTTGAACACGATCAAATTTTATAAACGTCAATATAAATTGTTTTTTTGCCTGTGGAGAGACGGACATTAGGGTTGGATGTGGGTTAGGGTCAAAGTTTGGGTTAGGGTATCCCAAGATTAGGGTTGGGGAGGGGGTATTAAGGTTGGAGGAGAAGAGGATATTAGGGTTGGGGGTAGGTGGATATTAGGGTTGGGTTAGGGCATTCCAAGATTAGAGCTGGGGAAGGGGGATATTAGGGTTGGAGGTGGGTTAGGGTCAAAGTTGGGGTTAGGGTTGGGGGATATTATGGTCGGTAGACTGTGGGATATTAGGGTTGGATATCATGTCCCTCACCCCAAACCTAATCTTGGGTTACCCTAACCCAGCTCTAGCCCTAACCCTAACTCTAAACCAGTGGTTCTTAACCTTGCCTCCAGCGCCCCCCAGGGGGCGCTGGCGATTTTGAAAGGGGGCGGAAACGCGCAGGGGGCGATATGGGGGGCGCTGGGCTCAGGGGGGCGGTATGGGGGGCGCTGGAGAAAAATGGCTTCGCAGTAGATGATGTGGTGGTAGGACATATCCTTAATGAGTATTCAGAGAAAATGAACTCCGAAAACTTCGTTATATATAGCCTACAAAAGACATATACGTTTAATTGTCCATGGGCGCCTAAATGACTGGCACCGAATATTCCTGTGTTGGCAATCTGAACCCCAGAAGACGAATTCCATCCGGCAGGGAAAAATTATATGCCAGTGAAGAAATACCAATTTGAAATCGTGTTCGTCTTTTAGTTTAGTACGATTGGGCGACAGGGATATCTAAAACTAGATATTCTTGTTGGGCGATATCCCTGTTGGGCGATTCTATATTTTTTGATATAGCAGACAGGAGGTCACGAAATAACATCATGCAACGAAGTCATACCAACGGGTTCGCCCGCCCGAATATGTCTAATTATTAGCTACGGGCCCTACAGTTTCCAAGACAGCTCACATTGTTCGCTCCACGTTTTGATGAGTCTGCGCACACTCAATAAACTCACTGCGCAGACCCTTGGACCACAGTGCGTAACGACTAAAAAAGGGTCAAAACTTCGGATTAGTTGTGCGCAACGTAGATTTTCTGTGCACAGATACCATGTCAGCACTGCGCACGTGAGCAGCTTAGACGGAACATTGCACCTCACTCAGCTCTACCGGTAAATCTGGTAACGTGAGCAGAGTGGACAAGAAATTAATAGCAATATATATGCAATTCCCGATCTTACTGACCGATTTTATCATGAATTATTGAAAGTTTTCGCACTTCGCACTGGCTCGCTAAACAGTACAGCTGATTTCATGGCAAAACGAACAACGTGATGGGGGCGGTCGGTTATCACCCTATGGGAGCCCAAGACCCAAGTTTTTTCGGGGGGCCTGACGAAGTGCCATTTCGTTCCTGCCAACGGGTATACGCCCGAAGATGTATAATTATTATTGAGGGGTCCTACCTTTTCAATCACACATCACTCAGCTCTACCGGTAAATTTGTTTACGTGAGCAGAGAGAGGATAAAATTTGATATCAATATACATGCAATTCCCGATCATATTTACCAATTCAATCATTAATTATTGAAATTTTTCGCGCTTCGCGCGTCTAGGCGGGAATACCTGGCTCAGTAAATGGACAGTGGACACCCAATGTAGATCACTAGTATCAGCAAATAGTGGATAGCCGAAAGGGGGTCTGGGGGCTGTTACGGCCCTCCCTCTTACTCATTGTCTTTATGACATTCCTTACAATATGCGGTAGGGGGGCGCTGGAGCACGATAATTTTTGAAAGGGGGCGCTGGAGGAAAAAAGGTTAAGAACCACTGCTCTAAACCCATCCCCTAACCCTAATATCCCCATTCCCCAACCCTAATATCCCCCTCTCCTCCAACCCTAATATCCCCTTTTCACAACCCTAATATCCATCACTCCTCGAACCCTAATATCCCCCCTCTCCAACTCTAATATCCCCCTCTACACAACCCTAAAATCCTCCCTCCCAGTCCTAATATCCCCCTCTTCTCCAACCATAATATCCCCCTTCCACAACAAAGGCAAAAAACAATTTATTTTGACGTTTATACATTTTATTGTGTTCATGTGAAACATTTGTTGGTGTCATGGGAAACACTGTTTCGATCTGGGGCGTATATCGAAGAAGCGCCGAAAGTTGTGAACGTTAGCCACTGCCACAGCTTAAATGTAGCTGAACAAGCGCAGAATTCGTATGGAATTAGCGAAATATAACGACTTATTTCATCCTTTCGACTAATTCGGCGCATAATTCCAATATTTTGTAGGGTTTTAGTCCCCTTAAATAACATTAAGACGCCATATTCGCCTTCTCATACGTAAAAACGAATATGTTAAACTAATAAATTAGCAAATATTAGAGGCTATATTTGACATCAATTTTTAGGATTTTGAAAAATAGGGGGTTCCGACCCCCTAAAAAAAAACCTGGATACGCCACTGAACTCAAGTGCTCCAGAATGAGTACATTATGTGATCTTTACCCCATCCCGCTTGCATTAAATAATCTTGTTTCTTTCGGTCCATCACCGATTTTCATCCTGTGCTATGTCCACCACTAGGGGCATGCACAGACTTTCCTGGTACGCGAGAAGCTTTCTGCTCTGGTTGTGAATTTATTGTTGAATTCACCCAGATAACTTGTCCATGGTGTTTCCTCCTACCTTCTGTATGTATTTAGGATTAGTCATGGTCATGCAATGGTGTGCATTTTGGATTCAGTTCAAAACCATCCTCTCTTGCCAAAGGTCCATGTGATGTGGATTTTATTCAACACTTATAGAGAGAGATGACTTATCAAAAAATGTTTCTATTATGTTTATTCGATATCCTAAGAAATTGTGGCATGATGAACCACATACCACTGTACAATCCATATGACTTCAACTTCAATCTCATTGGTACCTATTATATTTCAAAATAATCTGTGTGGTGAATTGATTTCAGTTGTTGATATAATTCTTAAAGCGTATGTTTATTTTCATCAAAATTATTGTAATACCTCTTGCTATCTCTGAAAACTGAAAAAGGTCTGCTGTTTTCATGCTGAAATTATGATATGGTGTATTCTGATACAATGAAAATAATCTTGAAACTTAAGAACATCTTGTGTCCCTATTTGGATATATTTTGTTGATCTCCATTGCTGTTTTAACAGGACGAGGCTAATTGTTAATGCCTCTGCTTAGCACTCAGCTGTGATTCATGGTGCCTGAAATGTGGATGTTTGATACTAATATACAAATACGGTGCAATCCGGTGTTTGAAATATTTTTCATTTTGATGTGTTGAATTGTTGATTCAATGCTGCAATTTCGACATGCATAATAGCAGCAAACGGTAATTCTGACTGCTAAACCACATATTTATGATTGTTTTTCAACATTCCTTGTGTATTCTTGATCAACCTTGGCATGTTCATCAGATTAACTACAGTGCGCAAAAAATCTTGCGAAGTCACCATCAAGTAGCCTAGCTAGTGTATTCATATGAATCGGAACTTATCGCTTGAAATGATGTACTTTCAGTGTATATATTACAGCAAAGATGGAGCCTATTTTGTGTGTTAGAATAACTGTGATGGCCGAGTTCTGTTTTGCCAATCAATTGTCCTGTTTTGCTTGATAAAGTATGTAGCGATAGGCTAAATAACGGTAACATGCTCATGGAAAGTGAGCATGAGTTGCTTGAAGTAAATTGTCATGTACTTTTGAAATATTAAATCCTCCACTTTGTTTACCTTTGTAGGCGGAAGGGACCCGCATGGGGGCCCTATTCTTACCTTCCCTGCCAGGCAAAATACCGACAGGATCAACCCAGATGATATGCGTCACTTGCTATCCTACTTTGCGAGTGTTCCGAGGTAAGTCATTGGCCCACAATATTGAATCTTTTGAAACTTGGCCTATTGTGTCGCCAAATTGTAGGTGATTATCGTCTGAGAAGAGTACAAACTTCCTATTATGGACGCAAAAGCTTTTGTATGTTATAAAGGTTTCCATTTTCTCACTGCCTTTTCTGAATCGGTGTCACGAAAATACTGTTATTTTTTCGAGCATACAGGCTAATTGCTTCTTAAACTATATGGATGAAGCAGAATACTTTGCCAAGAGGTATAGAGCACACCCATGGCCTGGTTTGATATGCTTTTATGGCAAGTTACTCACCTCGGGCTACATGTTTTGAATTGGAAGTATATTTTGGACTATGCCTTATCTCACATCAAGTAACTCATTCCTGAAAGTCAGTAACTTTGATGTCTAGAAATTTGTTTACATCATATTCGCTGAAGCATGCACCCCCTGGACGCAACGAGGCAGTGGTGACAATGAAATGCACATGCGACCACGTTATAGCTGATCATTCATCAACATGAGTTGTTGGTCGACACACGTCTACCCTAGTGATTTACGCATTCTATAGGCTATTACAGTTCAAATAACCATATGCAATCTGCATGATGATCTTTCCCTTGCGCCTCGGGGGATTTGCGCCACCCATTGCTTGTTTTTGTTGCCAGGATGAGTGTCTATTCCCCATAATTATGCCTCTTATGGAGTACTCCGTGAATTTCTTATCATGCTTGATCTTAGTACTAATGAATCACTGCACTTGTATAACCTGGGCAAAATCAGTCTGTGTTAGTTGGATATGAATTCTGCCCTCATGTAACGTAGGGCGCAGGGATGTGATTACTATTTATGCTTTAAAGTGACATTGTTGCTTCCAGGTTGGCATAAGAATTATTGTGCTTTAATATCAGTTTATGATTGTTACATGTATGTTGCTACTAGTGCCTAGCACTCTGAGGCTTAAAACATAGTCTGTAGCCAGGTACATTTGTTGCAGTATCAATATGTCAACACAGTGAACCCGCCCAAACATGTGACAGGCGGTCAGCTTCACTATTTTTCAAATATGAATAAACAAGTTTCTATATTTTCCGGAGGATTGCTACATGGTAAAGCCATGCTTCAACTCTGATCGTACTCCCACTTTTCCATTGTGTTTCTTTAGCTATTCTTCTGGCTGACAAAAGAATGGCATCCATGGATGGATGTTGTAATATAAGTGGCTTAATAGTAAACATGGAGAGACTCTGTTGGTGGTGGTCTTGTCAGGCTATCTTTTATAATTACAGGTTTTGACTTGACTTGAATAACTAATTTGGGAAATTTCCATTGCTTGGTTATACACTAGTAAAGAAATGAATCCGAATATTTCCTGCTGACACTCGTCAGGCGTACTTCTCAGCAATTAGTTGAGAATTGGAAAGAACATGGAATATCAACAATCTTATCAGCAAATATGTTGATATACAATGTTATTTCCAATTCTCTGCTAGTTGCTGACGACTACCCCTGACGGGTGTCAGCCGACAATATTCGGGGTCATTTCAATACCTATATAGGCCTACTATTCCGTTCTATATTGAAGTTCTGTGCGGTCTGTACCTTCCAGAAGCTCTTCAAACACTAATGAAGAGACACTGATTTATTGATGTTGTATTTTTTATTTAAGTTTTCTTCATGTAGGCCTAGTGACTAAAACCTTTCTTTGCCTCTTCCGATTTATGTAGTTCTCAGTATTGTTCCAATTTAGGTCAATTTACTACATCAAAGTGTCCGGTTACATATTTTTGATGAAACCCAACGATAGGATGCCAATGTCGTTTTGATATTCAACATCAATTGCGCACTTGCTTACATATTTGAAATGTGGTATTGAATTACGCGAGTAAAGTACTGACTTTGATACCTACCCCAATCTGTCTGGAAATGATATTGAGGACTAGTATTGACTATAGAGTGATTGGGATTCAAACCTATTCTCCATCGTGTTAAACCAGAAGATAATTTTTTGTGATTACAGTTGTTCAGCTATGTGGTACTTTCACTTCTAATAGACAAACAGGATAGGTTACTTCAAATACATGCTGCCACTATATTGACACTGTGGCATCAGAGTAGCTTATGTCCACTTGCCCTGTTTTGGAAATAATTTTCATTTTCGTAAGGTCATGATTATGTTTGCAAATTGTTTCAAATACAACCATGGTCATAATATGGAACATGAAAACTTTACAAAATCCTAGTTTTCTAATCTGAAGAATGGACATGAGCATTACGCAACTCTGATAGCGAGAATATTTATCTCTTGATTCTACATTTACCTAAGTAATTGGGCAAGTTTTTTCCACTTCCATGTTTTAATTCAGCGATTTCGGTCATAGTTCTTTGTTGCTTGCAAACAAACTATATAATGTGATGATATGCAGTGTGGTCACCGAGACCACTCCTGAATATCTAGCTTGGTTGTTTACATTACCACAATGACCATAGTAAGTTTATTGACGTTTTGTTCAGCGAGGAGGCGGCGCAAATCGGCTTCACTGTGATCATGGACATGAGAGGCTCGACTTGGAATTCTGTGAAGCCGTTACTGAAAGCACTGCAGGAGGGATTCCCGGGGAGAGTCAACATTGCCTACATCATCAAGCCTGATAATTTCTGGCAAAAACAAAGAACCAATTTCGGGAGCAACAAATTCTCTTTCGAGGTAAAGTACGGCGGTGGCTTTTATATGCACTAAGCTAGATAGTCTTGCAGTTTTAGTACTTGAGTTGAAAGATATTGTTTGTTTCGAGATGTCTTATACCTCAAATATACTTCAAAATAAAAGTCTTTCAATGCTTTATCTTTTCCTTAATTGTGAATTATGTAAGAATAATTCATATCTGTTTGAAAAAGCAGATAGCCTACATACTACAAATCAACTGGTCACGGATAAATTTCTTTCTTAAAAAATCCACATGCACACTATAAATGGTTGCTATATTAGGTTTTTCAAAATCTATGAAATAGACGATAAGCTAAACTACTGGAAATTTCTAAGCATGAACTTGGGCAAAGTGTGTCTGCGTTCGGCAATGATGCGTTCCTAGCTTGAGCCTAGAAGTCTGCTCACCAATATTTCGATGGGGCAATAGTGCTTTCAGGTCAGGAGGAAGATATATTTTACGAATCCATACAAATTCACCAGTTCGAATGTTAGATGAAGTCTACTAATTGGCCTGTTGAGGTTGTATGTGAGCTTGCTAATGTGTAGTCATGGACCAAATTTGAGGAGCTAGCTGTAATGTCGCCTTCTATAAGTTGATCTATAAGGTATCGAACAGTGCATGTAAAGTTTGAGTAGGCGACTTTGATGATTGTCTACTTGTGGACAATGTTGGGGCGGTTGCCCGACATATGAGCATGCGACACAATGGAAAACGACAGTTCAGCATGGAACACATCAGCATGCGTCACTTCAGCATGTGACTGTATAACCCTAAAACTTACCCTAACCCGAAACATAGCCTAACCTAACCTAACCTAGCCTAACCTAACCTAAAACCTAACCCTAACCCAACCATAAATCCAACCCTAACCTACCCCTAACCCGTAGTTTAACCCACATGCTCATGTGTCGCATGCCAAATTGTCGCATGCCGAAGTCTCGCATGCTGTAATGTCGCATGCTCATATGTCCACGGACCTGTTGGGGCACCACAATATTTGAAGGATACACAAGCGGCTTATTATGGTATATTTTCCCACCTTATGTATTTACTATGTCTAGACAATGTTGGCATATCATGTCATCTTCTCACCATTCATACGTTTATTGTTTCACTGGCGACACAAATTATTTAGTAGCAAACCAACCAACCTTGAATAGGCTGATTGTGTTAGCGCCTTTATTAAATCATGTTTATCGAAATAGGTTTCATCATCAATGATTGAGTAGTCTTTTCAATTGATCACATCGTAGGATTCCCACCTAGTAAATTGAGTGGATATATCAAATCAATTGTATCGCTGATTGTTAGTCTGGAAGGGGCCAGATGAGTTGCTTAATCAATGCCTTAGCCTATTGCTCATGTTGCTGAGTCACTGTATCTTCCAAATTTTGTAACTGGTGCTAATGCAGCTATATCAGATCATCCTGATTATTTCCAATACTTCGTCTCCTCAATATTTTCTCTTCAGCAATGCATAATAGTGTTATGTGTTCATGTCAAATATCTGACTATGCCTAGTTAAAGCTGGTAACTATTGTCATGATGTCTCAGCTTTAATCAAATAATAGCGCTTAGCGCATGCCCAGTCTTTTTCTTCAATCAACCATGTCTAATACCAATTGCCGACAGACCAGCATTCGTCACAAGGAATTCCTCCAGTGTAACACCCATACTGTTGTAGTGTTGTAGGCCTTTGAAGCATCAACTATTGACTGCTCTATGCCACTCAGAAATCTTCAAGAATGCCATGTGTCAAAATGGCATATATTTCTAAAATTGATGAATCTATTATCTATGAAGATTCAGTGATAGCGATGTAGTAACCTTCAAAAGCAATGTGATATTAGTGATTTCGATTTTCCTTCATATTTAAACCAGTTCGGGTGTGTCGAATCAAAGCAAAAAAGTGGACTTGATGACACATAATTTATTTAATACCCAAGGGAATTAGTATAATTGAGACAGAGCACTGTAAGTGTGCTGTGCGTAAATCAAAAAGATTCAAGTCATTAAACAGCAACATCTGTCGGGCTTCTTTTCCGTTTGTTTTTACGGCTGCTGTAATATAAGTTTATTGCATTTTATGATCTCATCCAATGATCTGCCAGGTGGAAATTGCAGCATTGTTGTGTGTCGTCCATGTGTGGAATTCAATCTACTGGCTTTGCGTTATCAAGGGATGTTATATTGTTATCTTGTGTATGGTCAGAGTAGTAACTAATGATGGTTCAAATATTCCTCCTCTTAAAATGATTGGGTGCATGCAATGTAGTTAAACCGAAGTTTTTGAAATTATTCTTTTGCTCGCAATCACCCCTGAAGAGTGTCAGCTTGACAAGCTTCCGATTTTAACATATTTACGTACGGGTATTGAATATATTAATAAAATGTACAGTATATTAAAGTTTTGCTCCACGAAAAGGCGATTCCAATACTTCAATAGAAAATGATTTGATGCTCAACTATGTATTTGTAAGAAGTAGTTTGAAGAGCTTGTTAGAGTTACAGAAACTCCGTATACAATATTGAAATGAACCCGAATATTTTTGGCTGACCTATGTTCATTCTTTTCATTTCTATGCTAGTTGCTAGCGATTACCACTGACGAATGTCAGCAGATGATATTTGGGTATAGTTCAATATAATTATATTATTTGAAAAGTAGCTTACTTGATTTTCATGTATAATTCCACTTCTTGGCATTATGCAAGTTCTTATTTTCTTGTCATATTTTCGCGCAGACCCAGCTTGTTTCTATCGACGGCCTGTGCAAAATCATCGACCCGAAGCAACTGACCCCTGACATCAACGGCTCTCTGACGTATATTCACGACGAATGGATAGAACTGCGGTTGTCGTTTGAAGAATTTATTTGGGACGCGGTCAACGCTCTGGACAAGCTGTGTGTGATTGACAAAGATCTGAAATCGGACAAGGTTGCCAAGACGCAGGATGAAGCACAGGTGTGGCTGCACCCTTGCTGTTGTACAGATATGAACGATCATACGATTTTGGGCTTTCTTCCAATTGGATTAAAATCTGAGTAGTTGCGACACAATTTTTTTCACAATTAGATTATAAAAATATGGTCTTTCACATCGTTCATGGCTTAAAATAGTATTTACAGTGAACAGCTGGTCTCAGTTGCTCACCGTAAATACTATTTTAAGCAATCAAAAATTGCAAAAAAAAATCTTTTTATGAGATTTTATGAAGGAATAGATTGCACTTCGAAAATCCAATTTTATATTAACCATACTGCTTCAAAGTACATTTTGCAATAATTTTTTTTGTGGAAACGGAACACCACATGGATTTTCAAGTCCGGCCCCCCCCCCCCAATTTTTTTTCATCCGTAACTTATTTTTCATTGAGTTTAGAGCAAAAAAGTTGATTTTTTCCTTGGCCCCAAAATTCTGTAACTAGACATTTTAATTGGTTCTCCACCATCAATTTAAGCAAAAAATATCGATTTTGAAGATTTTTGCATGCCCCACCACCTAGTGACAAGACAATTTAGAATCGAATTACCTTTTGAACTGTTGGAAATTTTTCAATTTTGTTTTTTGTAATCCACTTAAAATTCATAAATGAACAACATTTGTAAATATTGGACAATTCTGACGGCATGCATTACAAATGTCAAAAAATTTGCTAAATTATGATGGAATGAGTCTGTATTGACTTGGCATATTTTGTGTAAAATCCGTTAATTGTCATCTTCTTGATCTTATTCAAGCGACTTGGAATCTTCATTTTTATAATCGCCGAATTAAATTTGATTTTTGTTCAAACAGTACAAGCGTTACTGTGTTGTACTAATATCCTGATATTCTACCCATGTATTTGTTAATATTCAGGATCTGCAGCATTATGCCTATACAAATTTCAACCTTCACATTGGATGCCTTGGTTTATAATTCGCCCTACTGTTGTGTTTATCAATCCAAGCTCTTGTAATTTGATGACATTTACAATATGATACTTGTGGCGTTATACAACAGATGACAGATGTCATGAGTTTTTTACCTGTTCAGTTCCAACTATTTGTGGTGCATACAATTGCTATTAGTGACATACCCTATCAAGTGTTGGAAGGAATGTACCAGTGCCATCTCTTGCAACGGACATCGATATCTTTAGTGTTTGAGTTCTCTGAAACAGGACATTTGCAGTCTCATTGAAAGCTAGTCAGGCATTGAATTTGGATTATTTTGATTTGTTTGCATCTAATCGAATGGTAGACCATGAAGACAATTCCGCGAACCTGACCCGATTGAATCTAGTTGGGAGGTATTGTTGTTCATTAGCCAGAACTGTCTGTTTTTATTTCTAGAATTTTCAGTTAGTTTTACGTTTCTGCTGGTTTTCAAGTCCGGTTTTCTGAGCTATAAAGGCTTCCTCCGGCAGGCTACTACTTCTGATGAATGCAAATCATGCAGGCACCTGAACCAATGTGATAGGGCAGTAGGGTAAACACTTGATAACGTCACTTTAAATTACAATTGTGTTTTAGTTGCAATTTCATCATGCAATCAGATCAAGAAGCTGTAATTCTTACCAATCCAATTATGAAAATTTTGTTATAAGCATCTTGAGAAACTTTCAATGTTCAAATACCATGCGTAATTTTTTGCAAGATTTCAGTTCATTTGTTCATAATAGCAAGTTTGCAACAAATGCCTTGGTTTTAAAGTAATCTTGATATATCTGGTTACTGTTCCATGCGAAGGCATTGCAAGCGGTTAAATCCATTTAAACATGGCTTCGAATCCATATCCTGAATTCCAAGACTTTGACAGTTTACTGTCAGTTATTGTTTTAGGTGAAGTTGTATTTTATCACAAAGCTTTGATATTATAGGCGATGATTGAAGCCCATGTGAAACTGAAGAAAAAACTCATGCATACTCCGATCGAGCAACTGGACACGCAAGGACAGAAACTCCTACGAAAAATCAATGGAAATCAGGGTGATACCGATAGTGGATTTTCAGGTGATCAGTATTTCCTTTTTATTTCATATGAAAATGAGGGTTGGGCAGCTGGGGCTATGAAGTAGTGTTCTGTGAAAATACTGAAGTTATATCACTGTTTCATAGCAATTTTGTTTGCATGTTTTCAATGATATGATATATATGATACTACCAAAGTGTTACGAATATGTAATTGAAATATTGATAACTTTTCGTGGGAAGGGGAATTTAAATTGGTACTTGAAAACATAGACACTACTCAACTCGATTCATCAAAATTCATACTCAATTTGGATACGTGTACTCAAATAATTTGGCCCGGCCATAATAATAACCAAACATCAATTTAATAATACAAAGTGTATGGATATGTAGCCTAAACTGGATTTGATATTAGACAATTAACTTATATGATGAATTCATAAATCTGCTTTACTTGGGTTGTGCTGTATTGTGAGATATATAATAGGCTACTTATTGCTAAAATTTTGCTAAAATTTTCAGAATACATCTTCCAAGTTCAATGTACAAAGTAGCCTACATTTCTTCACATCTCAGAACACACATACGATCCTTTGACCTATTTGAAATGGAATCATTTATCCTTCAGCTATCAGTTCTATTGCCAGTATTTTACCAGGTTCATTGAAATGTAAATTTGGCGCCATTGTGTATGTTCCCATCTGTTGTGGTGTTGATATTAGGATTCATGCTGATAACAATGGAATCATATGGATCATGGAGTGGGCACGAGAGCTCTTATGTAGTTGTACACCATGACCTGTGTGGTGTGAATCTCTGATTTTTCACAGATCCTGTATAACATCCCTTCCTTATCAAAGCACTTTACATATTCGGCTGTAGTAGTAGTCTCTGCTCTGCCTGTAACACATAATTGTAGAATCTTCTTTTCCTTGTGATATATATATATATCTTCATTATTGTGGCTTTTATACAAATAATGCCATTTGCTCAACGAAATTTAACTACATGGATCTTAAAATTTTGCTGGTCACTAATGATCTTCTGAAGAATGTTTACAAGTCGTATTATATGCCAATTTCACATTCTACATGGCCAACCGACTATTGATGAGATTATAATAATATGATTTGTCTAATTCGGTCTCATGTTAGTTAACTTATACACCCTTAGTATTTATACAAGAATAAATTATTGCATCCCAGAACCTTGCTCCATGCATTCCTTTAAAATAGATTGTTAAAATTTGAGGGGCAAATTCTTAAGTGTCGTATTTGAGTAAGAATCTGGTAATGATAACGATTATGGGAAAGTCTCTGAACAATTTGTTTTTGTACCAATAGTAACGCCATAAAATAATAGAGTTCCGTCAAACATGGGTTGTCAATAAAACTTATTAATCTCAGTAGATTTATATTATTCCGGGCCTAGTAAACATGATAGGCACATCGTGGTAAGGTGAGCCACAATGTTATCAAGAAAGTAAGCCTACTACCACAAATGTGTTTGAGTATGTGAAGCTTGCATTTGAAAGAAGTTTTTATTTGCAAGGAATGTAATTGAGATGGAGATTGACTGTGCACTGAGCTAGAATCATTTCAACGAATGTCTGTCTGTTTGTCTATGTCGATTATCGAGTAGCACTCAACGATGTGGAAAGTTGAAATATGTAGCTTACATTTTATCTAACCACGATAATGAATATAATACCGTTTCACGTCAATTTGGTATTTTTTTCGACCATAACTCAGTAATTGTGTTTTGAGACAGTTGCTGTTACTTGATCACAACTTCAGAGGTATATATGTCGTTTCCACTAACGTGAGTAGTTTTCAATTACGTGCTCCATACGCTGCAACACATCCAATCGAGGTTTCAAAACTTCTACAGCGGAAAATTATATCACAACTAAATTTCCCGTCGATAAATTAACTCTTAGTGACAAGGATTGTATAATTTCAATACTTGATAAATCATCTCTCACAACTTAACTTGGATCAAAAGAATTAATACTAGATTCTGATTTAATTACTCAAGTCATTGTGACCAATCATTTTAATTTGTATCCGCATTATTCCAGGGAGTAGCGTCGGTATTACACTCTCTGGAAACGCGGACTTTCAAAGCGCAACACCACGTATTCACAACCTGATTGACAAGTTGCACAATATGATGCATCATCTACACAACCAGTGGCACACCAGAAAAGTGAGGCTGGACCAATGCTACCAGCTACGTATCTTTGAGAACGATGCTAACAAGGTATGATCATGCCCGAGGATATGATGTACTTAGAAGGCCTGCATTAGGTCTCGGCATCAGGAACCATAATATTGACCTGTGACTTTTTGTATGGTTAATCCTTCACAATGTCAATAGTTCAACGAATTTCAGTCTAATTGGTCTACGGCAATTTAAAGCTTGCGAGACATGCATTTTTACGTTAGTCTCTTCTCATGAGTGCTTGACTGTGTTGGAATTGTTTGAATATTTATTTTGGTCTCTTGGTTTTTCAATGAGTGAAATTTGAGTATTGTGTCGTGTATATACTACCTTATTTTGTAAGATGTGGAGCCAGTCTGCACGGACTGTATAGATTCCTATTCTTTTCCATACTTAGCCGAAAGCAACCATTATTATGGCCTCTAATTTCAACTTCAATAACACACTCAACAGCATGAACTTAGCTATGAAGTTCACTGGAGTACAATTATTGTCATTGTTACGGTGTGCCGTAAAAGGCATTCCCTGTTCACTGTGCAAAATCAAGGATATATCTTTTATGATTGCTCTTTGCTGTTTTATTACATTCTCATCGATCTGATACATGGCTGATACTTAATGAAAGTGTCCGGAAGGTTTGAGTAAAGACACGCTTCTTGGTTTAGGATCGCTGGAAAGATATCCAGCATAAAACATTTGGATATTGTCCATCTATCATCAGATGTGTATCTTGTGATAGCAGCAAGTTAACTGGTCTTAATGTGTCAGCTATGTGTTTCCAATCTGTTTGTCTTCCATGAATCACTTCCATTAAGTCATCTCCCCAGGATATCCATGATATAAATAATTGATTATTGTCGCCAATTCTTAATACCGATTTGTCAATAACGTGACTCATTATCTGTTGGGAGAGGGCAGAAGATATATCTGTCTCTTATAGTCCTTTGAAAGCACAAGTTAAGATTGCAGATTCTACCATCCCTGGTCTTGTGAATAAGACTTGCTGATTTCAGCGTAGTTTGCAGAAGTTGCTGCTGCAGCAAGCAATATCAATGGCTGCTGCGAGTGTTATCCAAAAATATTCAGGTCTATTTCAATATTAATATATTCAATTGTATACCGAAGTTCTGAGCCTCCAAGAATCTCTTCAATGACTTTCGTAAATGTGCTAGCATCCCTGAGAAACATGAGTTTACATTAAAGAGGTGTGGCGATTGTCACTGTGTGTGTGTATCGTTGTTCATGCAGTGCGGTACTGCGTTTATATTCTTCCGATCACACCGACTCTCTAAATTATTTAACAGATTCACAGTTGCTTTCAGTTCACACCGGTACCTTACTTTATGCCGTCATTTTCTAGATGTTTGAATGGATCAAATTGAATCGCACGGCTTTTATCGGCGAGCGCTCCGATATCGGAGCAACTCACAAACAATCTTTGGAATATCAGGAGCAACACCGACAATTTGCAACGAATGCAATGGTGGGTGTTCTCAGCGGTGGCTGGCTTCCAGCTAGTGACTTCCAGTGTTACTACTCACGGAAGTTGTATATTAGAATATCTAGTGCTACATGCAGAATCAATCAATATTTGCAAATGGTATATTGCTATATTGGATAATAGTAAAGTTATAGCGGTGCAAAACTACAACGTCGCAACAAACATTGATTGTGAGCACATATAAAATGACTATCGTTGCAATAAATGCCAGAAATCAACTTCAAAATGTTTGAATATTGATGTCTGTATCATGATATAAGGACAAGTAAACAAATACTCGTGAATGGAGTATGACAACCCACAATTGAGGCCAGACTAACATGGACAAATGAAGTTTGAAAATAACTGAAAACGACAACGCACAATTGACGAAATTTCATGCTGGTGACGTCATATTTTGTGATACGATTGTTGATATACAATGTTCTTTCCAATTCTCTACTAGTTGCTGATGATTACCCCTGACGAGGGCCAGCCGAAAATATTCGGGTTCATTTCAATATGAATATACTATTCAATTGGACAATTGACCGTATACTTCATTTTTTTATTTTCCCCGTCTTACGATTTTCTCTTGACGTGAAATAAATTGGGATATGAAGAAGAATATTGTTTGGTGATGGTAAATGTATAGACTCTTAGAAGCTTAGTACATCTGCGTGTACCAAACACGGTTATTTGTGAAGTACATACCACATGCCATGTTGGTTATCTATACCTCTACCACTTACTCCACAACGATTTTCTTTGCTACCTGCCTCTTCGAATTTTCGAGTTCCAAATACATTTAAGGTGGACCTACTAAATTGAGAGATCAAAATTCAAAATTGAGGATGAAATTGATTGAGCTGAAAACCAAAATCAATTACGAAATTGTTGAAATTTTGAATGTTAAAGAGTGAGTGCTGTACTGGTATGTGCTATTTCACAGAAGAATGAGTGGAAGGGGTGCAAGAATGTAGAAGTAGCAGGAATTAGGCTTTCAGAAGTACAGAACTTCAATTTAAATTTTAAATTCTATTTACTGACGTTTGTTCTTGACGAGAGTCAGTCGAAAAGCTTCTAGTGGAATAGTTTTCGCAATATGAATATTTTGTTTGATGCAAAAAGCAGGAACAGGTCTACTTTTCCTTCTAGCCGCGTCTGCTTGAGATATCCTTCGTCTCATTTCATACGTTTGGAGTTTAATCCCGTAAAACCCTTCTTCACTTGTAGAGCGTGTATGTCAACGTTCACCGGGTGATGTCCGTCGCCAACAGACTTTTGGAAACGAGCCACTACGCCTCGGATGACATTCGGAAAATTTCCTCCAACTTAGATCGGGAATGGAAGATTTTTGCGGCAGCCTTGGACGAAAAAAGGTGGGATTGCTGTTTAAGTAGAGACTGACTGCCGACTGGTATTGGATTTTGGAGCTGATTCCATGAAACCGATAGCTTGCTCCTTCACCGATAAACAATGTTCCGTCTAAGCTGCGCGCACTGCTGACAGAGTCGCCCGCGCAGTTACACGCTGTTGTCCATGTCCAAGGGACCGTGCAGTGAGTTGGTGAATGCGCGCAGACTCGTGAAAAATTAGAGGGAAATTTGATGATAACCCCCATATTTTAGCCGATATTCAAAAGATATGGCATCTAGATTGTATGGCACATTTCCAAAACTTCATAGCAGTTATTGTAACATCTCTAGTCATTGCTATGCTCGGAAATGAAATAAACTGGAAAGGATGCATCTGGACACGTGTAGGCCATAAGACCGTGGTTTTCAACCTTTTTGTCTTCGCGGACCCCTTTTAGCCGTCCGGGACCCCCGCGGACCCCCTTGAGTTTTCGTTCAAATTTAATATCGTGCAACCGTGATATGACTTGTGCAAAATTTAACTGTAGGATAGTGATAAACAACAACAAATTGACTTATCTTATCAATAATATCATACATGATGTAGCTATGGCATCGATTTTTATTATTTCAAAGCGAATTTTGATATGAACGAGTGCTGAAAATCCATTTCCACGAAGATAGGTAGTGGCGAATGTAATAGTTACTCGTAACGCTTCCGAAGACACCTCAATAACAGATTTTTTATTGAACATACAGCCTGGCCATTATTATCTAGAAGACATCTTGAAGTTATTCTTGAATAGTGGTGATGTATATTACAGGCGCAAATGGATCAAAAATTTCCTTTTCTAGCGACTGCTTACTAATTTGCTGAGACTGACAACTTGTAAACATTTCGCATTACTACTCTAACTTTTTATCTGTTCATAAACCCCAACAAAACATTTTCAAATAGCAATATATGTTCGTATCGTTGGGCTGCTGTCAATTTATCAATTAAAATGGGTTTGCCCAGTAGGATTGCATTTCCGACGGCCATTTTTGTAATGTGAGTCGTGAAGTTTTACCAGTTACGAAGGGAATCTGTCTCGTGATTTACCTAATTGACAAAAAGTACAAATCAGGCTATCAATCATTTTGCAAATTTAGAGGCCCCCCGGTGGAGAACCACTGCCATAAGAAATAGATCAGTATTCCTATTTTTGCTTTTTTTCTGTTGTACATTGGAATCAATTTGTATTTGTTGTATCATTCAGCCATTTACTGGTGCTTGCCGTGAAGTTTCATCAAAGAGTGGAGCAGTTCATCAACCACGCCATGCGTTGGATAGAGGAATGCAGAGTGTCTGGGACCACTTCCTCGGGCACTGCTGTTTCGTACACGGTGCCAAACGATATCATGATGCTGGAAGAGCAATTGCAAAAGCATCATCTGCTGTTAGAAACCTTCACGGCCGAACATAGCGAGGTGGGTTCGAAGCCCCTGTGATGTGATACTCTTCATGGGTAACTAGTAGAGAATTAAAAATAACATTGTATATCAACAGCCTCGAGTGATTTGGGCGAACAGACAGTTCGATGTACCATTTTTATCTTATATTGTTTTTGAAGAGGGGTGCCTTTATTTTGTGCTAGGAAACTTATGAAAATTATGGAAACTTATGAAACTTATGAAACTTATGAAAACTTATGAAAACTTATGAAACTTATGAAACTTATGAAACTTATGAAACTTATGAAACTTATGAAAACTTATGAAACTTATGAAACTTATGAAAACTTATGAAAACTTATGAAACTTATGAAAACTTATGAAAACTTATGAAACTTATGAAACTTATGAAAACTTATGAAACTTATAGAAACTTATGAATCTTAAGGGAAATTATGAAACTTATAAAACATGAGGTAAATTAATTCAGATTCGAAGTTTATTGCGAGACCATTGCCTCGGTATTCGATACCAAATAGGGATTTTTAAATCATGATTGCAATAATGGCAATCAAGATTTACATAGGCCAGTGGTTGCCAAAATCTTCAACCTCGCGGCACCCTCTGTAAATGGAAAATAGTCAGCGGCACCCTAGCATTATCGACCTTTTTTGGCTAGCAGCACACTGTAAACTACCGGAAGATTTGACAGCACCGATGTTCGATAGACACACGGAGGTGATCTCTGACGAAGCTATTTTACCTATTCGGTGACCGCGAGTAGGCTTTGCCTTCTTGTAATATACTTGAAACCATGTGGTAACTAAGTGCCAGCACGCCTAATAAGAGAATGCTGGGGACTGTTCTGATTGCAATATGAATTTATAAACTTGAACATCGACGACGCTTCATTTCTTGGTGGTAATTAGGAAGGCAATGAGGTTTTGAAAATCGAATTGTCTCACAGGCGCCAGTATGTCTGCGATCAATCCAGGGATATCTAAACACCTGGATCAATCAACGCATCGTACAAAACTGGATTACCCCTTCTCGGTACGCGATACGTCTGGTTGGTAAACCGAGTTCGCGTGGATATTGGTTGTCGGCATGACAGAAATAATATTTTCACAAATAAACTTCACATCGAGACCGACGGATTATAATTTAGATCAGTGGTTTCCAAACTTTTTCAGTGTCAGGGCCAAATTTAGAATTGCAGAGCACGGTCGGGGCCGCACGAATACCAGGGCAATTAAACGGACCCAGAATGTCATCAAAATATGATGATTGGTCGATGTGCGGTGATTCTATGTACAATTCTACATATAATTTTTAAAATCATAATCATTGGGAACGATAAGTAACAACATATTCATACGTCACATATGAGTGTATCACGACTAGGGGTGGGCAAAATCGAGCATCTGAGTGATTCGATTCTGAATCACGTAAAATGTTTCGAGTCGAGTCGAGTATTCGAGTATCACTCATTATGACGTCATAACAAAATGTAGTATGTCAAAGATCAAATAAGTACCCTTTATACCACCACAAAGAATATATAATGCCTGTTATCCATCTCATTAAAGATAGTTTGGTATTTTTTCGACCATACGGGTTAATTGCACTTTGTGACAATGTTGTGGAATGATCATAACTTCGTAAATGTGTTATTTTCAGTAACGTTCGTATAGCTTTGTACTGTCTGGGATGCTGCGATACGGCCATTCAGGGTTTCAAAGCTTCCACAGGCGAAAATGGTATCGAAACTATAATTGTCATTGACAAATTAACTTGCAGTGGCGAGGAGTGTATAATTTTAGTACTCGAAAAAATCGACTTCTACTACTCGACTCGAATCATTGAAATTATTACTCGATTCGGAATCGAGTACTCGAATCATTATTCCCAGCCCTAATCACGACTTCGCGAGTATCTCCAATAATATCGCGAACCGAAAAGGTTGTCTTAAAGCATAGTTTAAGTTTATCTAAATACTTGAGTGGCATTGACGTCGACTATTATTTCCAAAGATACCAATTCAGCGTCAATCAGCAAACGCGACTGTGTCGCAATCTTCATATGCTAAATTGCTAACGCGTGACCCAATTTGATTGTCGCGCGGGGAACGTTCAAGATTGCGCAATGTGCACAATATCTCAGATGCGTTGGTAGACGTCTCATTGTTTTGATGTACTGTTCTTCACAACAGATTAAATAAAAATGCTAACTCTCCGGACGAAGCTTTAATTCTTCCACAATTACGAACAATGTTTATGTAAATTGCATCGTTAATTTAGGAGAATACCAGATAGCCTGATTCCAACATAATTGTCTACTTAGAGCGAAATGCTGGTAATCTCTAATTTATTTCTGATATTTTTCAATGCATTACAATTTTGAATCTAATCTACTCTGGTTTTCCGGAAAATAGTACTGAACTGTATAGTCCGGAACGAACCGAGGTTGTTGTACAGACATTTGCCATTCTCGTGCTTATAACAAAGAGCTCTGACTTAATTGTTATGAACTGAATTTATCTCAATTTCCACAACTGGTCGTGAAAATTATCCGAGTTATCCAACTTCACACTGACAACGCCCACGGTTTTCACTTGGCATTCGAAATAAATTCAAGCAAAGTAAAGGTGAATGAGTCCAGTATAATTCGCGGTAATAAATTTTTTCTTTCCAGTCAGGTTTATAATATAGGATGAAGCGGGTGCGGACGGTTTCAACTAAAATTGATTGATTTTTTGGCTTGTATTCATTATATCATTGCGATTGTTGCTTTACAATGTTTTTTATTTTTAATTCTCTACTAGGTACTGACGATTACCCCTGACGTGTTTCAGCCGAAAATAATCGGGTTCATTTCAATAGGAAGATATTCTTAAATTGTATATTGAACGGCTCTTCATCCAAGAGCTCTTTATCTTCATAAGTTTCCATAAGTTTCATAAGTTTTCATAAGTCTCATAATTTTCCATAAGTCTCATAAGTTTTCATAAGTTTTCATAAGTTTCATAAGTTTTCATAAGTTTCATAAGTTTCATAAGTTTTTATAAGTTTCATAAGTTTCCATAAGTTTCATAAGTTTTCATAAGTCTCATAATTTTCCATAAGTCTCATAAGTTTTCATAAGTTTTCATAAGTTTCATAAGTTTTCATAAGTTTTCATAAGTTTCATAAGTTTCATAAGTTTTCATAAGTTTCATAAGTTTTCATAAGTTTTCATAAGTTTCATAAGTTTCATAAGTTTTCATAAGTCTCATAAGTTTCCATAAGTCTCATAAGTTTTCATAAGTTTCATAAGTTTTCATAAGTTTTCATAAGTTTCATAAGTTTCCATAATTTTCATAAGTTTCCTAGCACAAAATAAAGGCACCCTTGAAGAGTACCTGAGTAATTCGATTCTTAGTCGAGTATTAGGCTCCAATTGTTGGTACAAACTAGGTGGGCGGATTTTCATAAAAATCAACCCCAAGGCACATACATAAAAGAATAAACGTCTATTTTCGCTCGCTCAGACCGCGGTGTTGTTGCAGGTCAGCGGACCAGACGGAGACGGAAAATACTTGCTGGAATTTCTGCAGAAACCGGCCAGTCCGAGTCAAGACGACACTGTGGCGAAGCTTATGGATTATACCGACGCGTCGAAACAAGTCATGGATCTTGTTCATGAGGTAGACTAAACTTCTGGACCTTGTTACAATATTGGTTGAACACTATGAGGCAAACAAATAGATAGTCCTTGTAGACTAATAAGTGCAAAATGCCGTAATCTAATTAGTGAAATGTTTCTTTGCTTTGATTTTAAGTTTAATCTAATTTTTGGTTTCCTGAAAAAGCTATAAGAGAACTTTATCTTGCTAAACGAGCCAAGTTTATGTGCAGACATTTGCCTTTCTCAAGCCTATGGGAATGAAGTGTGATTTGATATGAGCTGAACTTGATATTTTATTGTTTGACGTATTTCTTTGTAATTCAGAATTGAATACAAAGATTTTTGGAATTTGGTAATTGTAATTCTAATATAGTTTGGAGAAGCTGAAAACAATTTAGTTGTCCTTCTCTGGTGTATAACTGACTTAGTGATTGCTCGTTCTGCCATTTTTCAGGTGTTTCACCACCATCGCGAACTGGAAAGGGTTTGGAGAGAGAAAAAGACATTGCTCACTCAGCGATATCAACTCCGTGTTTATGAACAGGATGTAGAACAGGTTATCCCAGGCTGTTTCACTGCTTCACGGTCATGATTATGTCTATTGTTAACTGCAAATTGCAGGAAGTTAAAAAAGTTAATGGAACACGTTGGCCTGGGAAAAACTAGCAGTAGGCCTATTCCAAATAGTTATATGCTTACTGCTATTATTGTTTGAAAAGTGAATGCACTAACACTATCAATATGTAGTTTTTCGTTGTGCAAAGGACATATAAAGGGCACTTAATTAAGATTACCAAAGATTCGGAGAATTTGACAAAAAGCTTGTTAAGCATAAAGCTACTATCCGTATTAAATCTTACGGACGTCAAATCACTCAACTGATGAAAGGCTTTTGAGCAAGCGACATTCTACCCATCAGGTTTTGAGTTGGATCACTCATCACGGAGAAGCCTTTCTTGCCAAATACACGGGTGTCGGAAAATCCCTTCATCGCGCGCTGCAGTTGAAGAAACGGCATGAGGATTTTGAAGATGTTGCTCAGGTATTGTTTACGCTGAAGCCGCATTCTTAATAATATTCAGGTTGACAGCATTGCGGTGTATGAATGTATTTGATGAATGCTGTCTCACATGTATCGGCTATGAGAATCCTCCTTGCTCAACCCTGTGTCAGATCATTGCAGTTACAGTTGCACCTCAGATGCACCGGCCCTACACAGACAAACCTGTGCTGGGATGATTGACGTCCACGAACGCCCTGGAATTAGGGTCGGAATTAATGATTAGAAATTTCATCATTGTACAGCAACACAAAAATTGTTGATAGAATGAAATAGATTGCCTCGATAGCCTTAAAAAATACATTGTCCCGAATCAAATTAAGTTCTACTCTTCAGTTATAAATGCAAATGCTGTGATGGATGATTTCGTCAAGCAGCATAAATCCTTCTCAAAATCCTGGGGGTATCTTTATATATAGGACTAGATCGAAAAATTGCAAGCAGCAAGTATTTTGACAATTAACATTCACAATCCTAGTTTTCAATTTCCTCATCAAGTGGATTTGTCATTGATATTAATGTGTTCGTCGCTTAACTATATCAGAAGTTATTTTAACAGGTCCTCAAATAGATCTTGTTGAATATAGTTTGCAATCTCTGAATATGTAACATTCATGAAGCACAGTAAGATTTTTCTTTCTACCAAAATTGTCAGATTGCAACAGATTATGTATTTGAGAGTGGCTGGTAAATTTTCATACTAGGTCCCCGTGTGGCCTGCTCTGTGGTAAGACGATTCGCTATTAGATGGAAATTCCCCTAGCTGTTACCCTGGAGGGAGCAGTGTAACTTCAGTTATTCACTCTGTTTATTTATTACGAATCCATTGTTATGTTTGACAATGAAGTTCATACAGCAATACAAAAACACCGAAGCCCCTTGAGGTTTTGAAGACTATCCATAAGTACGGCTGTCGTTATTCTTGATGCTATTTTAAAATATCAGAGTTCTAGACAGTTAGATGCCTACAATAGATTAGGTGGTTGATTTTGCATCTGTAAGCTAGCTTAGTTAGTATCAGGAGTGATCAGTTTGAGCTGGGACATTGCAGTTTTGACATTTATTGAGTGCAGACAGAGTTGGGATTGGAATTTTGAATGTACTGATGGTAGTAATTATAATAGACAAAGTCCTAGTTACCTTTCACTGGGAACCTCTGCTCAATAATGATCTCGTACGTCTTATAAAACGGAATTCTGATGCTTTCAAGGAGTGCTGTCTTAGCAAAACCTATCAGTACTTGCTAGCTGTTGTAGCCCCTGCCAATTAAATGCCTGCAAAGTGCATGCACTATGTTTGTTTAAATCGTTTCGCCACCGTAATTGTTGGTAAATAAAGGTAGAGGTGGTACATAAACAGTGCAAAGCTTTGCAGGTAGTGTACAGGACTGGGCTCGCTGAACCTCGTTACTCTGCGTGGTTGGACACGCATTGCGTTAGGCCTAGCGGCGCCAGTCTAGGGTCTCTTGGGTCCTGTACCGTATGGACGGAACAGGACTATGTCCCGTTTCCGTTCATGCGTTACCGGACTGCAAAATCTCGGTAATTTTAAGCACAATGTTAAAACTTCAAGTCTCCTGTATCATTATCACTTTGCTGGTGTAGGACTGTAGGGGTTGCCACAGCGAACCAGTGATCAGTATTATATAGTAAACATTTCCAGGCCTAGGCCATGACTGCCACCGGAATAAATTTGCTCGTCATTGGCTAGGTTTTACGGTGACAGGTGACATCCATCGATCTGATTTGAAGCAGGGCCTGTATATTGCGAGAACAACGCAGCAATCACGGAGCCATGGGCGTTGACATTGCAAAGCCTAGAATGATAAAGGGGGCATCATGTTACTGAGGGCCCTATCTGTATATTGGCCGCCTTCGACGGGCAAAATACGTTTAAATATGTTTAAATATGTTTCAAATGCAACTTAATGTAATCTATGGTCCGTAGAATATGATCATGTGACATTTAGGCATGCAACACGGCTTAAAGTTGGGGTTAGGGTAGGGTTGCCATGTTTTGGAATCGGTAAAGGAAGACACTTTGCCAAACGATAGAAGTTGGCTGATTAAAAGTGAAAACATAAAATTTTGATATATTTACTGGAAATCTTGTTGTGTTGACTAGAAAAAAGGTCATCGCTTTCATTTGACTCCCAAACATCCGCATCACCTATTTCATGTCATTTGTGCCGATTTTCAGTTGACCCTGACCATTACCCTATCTGTAAAAGCTGTAAAGTAGGACGAATTGCCGAAAAAGAGGACATTTAGGCGTCCTCGGAGGACATTTTCAATTTTCTGAAAAAATGGGAAAAATCTTCCTAAAGGAGAACGTATCGTAACACTAGGTTAGGGTTAGGTTATGATCGGGTTAAGAGAGAATCTTTATCTTCATGCAACCGAAATACGGAAGAAACAGACGGTAACAATGATGACGCAGAACAGAATATGCATGCACAATATTCGGTATCAGATAGGAATGATCGATATAACCTTGGAGGTCAACTAGTCCGATCACATCAGCTACGGTGTAAGGTTAGGGTAAGGGTTAATTTTTTGATTAGCTTTATGTTTGAAGATCTAAAGTCCCATGTTCAAGTGTCACATGCCTAACTGCGTTTTTCATTATGTAGCATACTCAAATGCCGGGCAACTGTAATACAAAGCAAAAATAAGAAAACTCCAGTTTAATAACACGTCTGCTAGTAGGCCTGTTTTCGTGTTAGCCTGCGTTTTCACTACAAGGTTGTAATTGATAAACTGCTTTTTGAATTGCCGCGACGCTATCGAGATCTATTGACCCTACGCAGTTGGCAAGCGGTAGCGTCCCATGTCGCGACACATGTCTCGGTGTATAGTTCTAGGTGAGCGGGAGCGATAACGCCGTATGTTGGCGGTAGACAATCGTTGTCTTGCTTGGTCACGGCTGACCGGAAATGTTAGTTTTACGTTAATGTGTTAAAGATACACTTGGAGGTACAGAACTTCAATATACTACTGAATAATATCTTCATATTGAAATAAACCTAAACATTTTCGGCTGACACTCTAAGAACTATATATCAACAATCGTTGATTGGTAGAACATTTTGAAACGACTTGGGTGTAGTCTTTCAGTCAGACCACCACCTTGGATATGTAAATAAGAGGCACGCACAATGCACACCGAATGAAAAAAAGCAGGCGATTAACGTTAAAAGGCAAGCGATTAAAATTAAGTGGCATGTGACGGTAGACGAAGTCGACAACGGCAATCACCAAACATGGCAGCCGGCTATAAACATAGAGACGGCTGACATTCGAACAGTGTTGCACAAAATCTTTGCGATAATTGGCCAAGGTTGTGGTTGCTGACCTGTGAGAATCCCATGGTCGGCGTATGGATTTTATTAGGATTGTGGTAATATTAGGATTGTGGTAAGTCGGGTACCTGACGCCTGAGTGATTCGGTTCCGAATCGGGTATTAGGCCGCGAGTATCACTTATTATGACGACATCATTTATGGAGTTCAAATATGTACCTTTATGCTGCATCTACAAAGAAAGCAATGCCAGTTCTACGTCACATCAAATAATATTTGTACTTATTTCATTTTACTTAAGACATCCTATGCGTTTTGATCATGACTTCACAAAGCGTTATTTCCACTAACGCGTGTAGCTCTGCACTTCATGTTTCGTATTGCTATAAGACCTTCTGCTATAAGTATCGAAACTATAATTCTCATAACTCTTAGTGGCAACTGGCAAGGATCGTATCGAATCAGCACTGGAAAAAATCTGCTCTCACTAGACGCGTGTCTCAATCATTACCATTAATATTCGACTGGGATTCGATTACTCGAATTGTTGCGCCCACCTCTAATTTTTAGTTGACGCGGATGGGCATCAAATCGTGCGTTTCCAGGAATATCGTTTTCCGTCGCACGTTCACGTAGCCACCGGCGAAGGCCGCGTAATTCGAGACGGCCGTTTTGCGTTTAGCATGATACGAAATCACAATTTAGGCTTGAAGCTCTGGCTGCGAGAGTCCGTAGCATAGAATATGTTTCGGTAATATAGTTTGGAGAGGAAAGGGTACTCCCCGCACGAGCTTTCTCGGGTTGTCTACTGCGCTAAGCCGAATGAATGTATTCCAATCCAATTCCTCTTCAGAGCAGAGCTTCGCACCCTAGTTTCAATATAGAATCCTTCCACTTTTCATAATAGTTTCGTATCGTGTATGTTCCGATTCCTTGTCTGGTACTGAATTGAATACATTCGCTTTTAAAAGTATTTCAAATTTTACAATTGGATGATATATTCGTGTTGAAACGATTGACGATATCCTCTGATGGGTGTATTTCAGTAGGAATATACCATTCAATTCTATATTGAAGTTCTTTGCGTCCGGTCCAAGAGTCTTCTTTTGAAGTTCAGTATCCAAATGAGCAAATATGATGACGATGCTCGTACCACTCCACTCCGGTTGTATTGCGCTGTTGCTCGTGGGTGATGATATTTAAATTCGGAACGAAGTCACGTACAGGTCTTGCTCAGAAAGCAGCTACCAAGAGATATAGCGGACAAAAAGTCAGCGTTATCTGATCATTTCCAAGGGACAAATGTGCTGTCTGCTTACTTGGTTAATCGGTGACTTTCCCACATTTGAACAACGGATGTTATTGTTATCTTATTCATTGCGCTTGTTATTTGGATTATATTAGTATTTCGACATCTGCGATAATTTAGCGCCGCGATAAATCGTTTCCTACTGACTTGGGGCGCTGTCTGCATGTACCTGTCGTTCGCATTACCACAACGCCCACGCACTACGGCTACCTCAACCACGTAATTTGATTTTAACTGTTAGAAAGGATTCTAATCATTACGTGAAGTCCCGATTTTGAGTGGCGCGGCGATTACTCCATTGTGAGAGGCATTGTTGTTCCGTTTCAGTAATTAGGTGTTGATGTTAATACGCGTGTGAGTATTGTCGCCGACTTTTCAAACTAGGAAGTTCATGTTCTGATCGGTTTCTCGCCCGCGTGACATTAATCTAGTTTAACGCCATAGACATACTGTCAGACTTATGTCGCATTGGTAGCTGTCGCGTGCGTTATAAATATAATCCATCCTTCAGTTGTTCTTTATTGAGTCAGTCGCGGTATGGCGTCATCTGTCAAACTTGTAAAAACTAGTTAATTGACGGTCAACTAACTACTGGTTTTTTGAGCACTACTAGTTCTAGTTGCGCATTTTGAAAATCCAGTAAATTTTGCAAGTTTGTAGGAAGACATTGGCGAACTTGAAAATTGATTTACTGCTCATTCCGGTAGCAGCCGCTTGTGGTGGCTACTGCGTATTATTAACCTCATTAGCCGCAGTTGAAATGAAACTGCCTGTCACTCTGCGCGTTTTAAGAGGGATTTTATGTGGCTTGTAAACGATCGGGTAGCGTTCTAAGAATAGCATAGGGCACCCAAACAATTTTCTCTCGGTAATTCGATGTCGTGAATTTGGACAAGGTAGCTTGGTCGCGTCGCGGCATTCTCATGATTTGGTTAATCGCGGAATTGATCGACGTGCTTGATAGTGGCAGCATACTACCATCGTGCGGCGTCCTGCGTTCGTTGTGGGTCTGCGCTAAAGAGATATCACTGCTTGATGCGGTATTGGTTGCGCCTATCGGGCATCGTTGCGCTAAACCCCGAAATCAGATTCCGCGCCGCTGGCGACCGGCGAGCTACTAGAGGAGTAGCGCGATGGCCAAAAGAAAGTGCATGATTAGTTGCAGGCAGTAACATGCAGTAAATTATATATATATCGAGTAAATACAGCAAAAACGATTGTTGTGATACAATGTTATTTTGAATTCTCTACGAGTTGCAGACGATTACGCGCGACGAGTGTCAGCCGAAAATATTCGGGCTTATTATAATATGAACATTGAACATACTATTTAATCGTATATTGAAGTTTTGTATTTGAAAAAACTCTTGGGGTAGTACAGAAATTCGGTATATAGTTGAATAATACATTCATATTGATAAAAACTCGACAATTTTTGTCTGACACTCGTCAGCAACCAGTAGAGAAGTCAACGATTGCATCAACTTTACCTGCAAGAGTCTGCGCTGTAAATTTATAACCGCGATATGACCGTAGGAATCTTGCGTCATTACGGCAACACTAAATTTGAATGCATGTATCGGTATTTTATAAACTCATTTTCACTTGCCGTTATGCTTTCTCGACTCCCGTAAAACGTAGTTTCTCCAGACTATAGTTATATAGACTACGGTAGCATTACTCGCATATAACACATTGAACATAGTCGCGGTGTAACGTAACTAGCACGGTTTTGCTCGAGAAGCGTCCTACTTTAATTCACGCGGGTTAAATGCGTAGAACACTGGCGTACTGTGTGTCGTTCATAGATAAACCTTTGTGTATTTTCGATGCGCCCGAGCTTTCGGACGACAGTTGAAGATATCGTATTTTGTGACTATGACGTCACAAGACAGATCCTGTGATGGTCGGCGATTAGGGAAGGGACGCGATTGTGATGTCGCGACAGCGTTATAAGAACTGGGGGAAGATTGTTTGCTTGTCGGCCGAAATAGTTATTATCTGACTGTATTTAGGAATGTGGTAATGCTCGAAAGAAGCAGCCTACCGTGACTGGGTCCTTCAGTGAGACATGTTGTATTGTCTGCGAATATGATCCAGTTAGCGAATAGTCGCCAGCGACTCGGGATTGTCTGTGAATCATGCGCTTTTAGCCGATGTTATGTGGAATTCGCGAGCGTTAAGAACTTGGGACACGTTGAAAATCCTGTAATTCTCTAGTTGTGTAGTGTTATAGATGCTTCATAATTGTTGCATCGATTTTGCGTTTGCCGACAGCGTTATTCAGCTTTAACTTGACAAGGGTATCGAGTGTCTTACGATAGAATTTCAAGACCAGTGTCGATATCGGCACGGGCTTCGTTGCGAATTCAGAACTTGCATGGGTAAATAACGGGCGGACGTCTCCGTCTTTCGTAAGATTATGCCAGCAACAATGGGGTATTTGCGGCGTCCGGCGGTGTTGCGTAAATAAACATTCCCAGTATCCCGTAATTGTATAATTAGCGCTGTGGCGTATTATTATCAAGCTCTTTATGTCTGCCATTAGCAAGACGTGTGCCTGATAGGAAACCGCATAATCCTATAATCCGAATAGGGTGTGTTGAGTTTTGCTGTACTTGGGATCTTATAAGATGACTGGTAGGTGTTGAGTATGTTGGATCGGCTGCTATGTTTGGGCCGGGGTGCATCTATATGTTACACTAGATGACTAGAACTACGTAGACCACGGAAAACCATTGGAAAATAAGCGAGTATCAAAACAACGTACAAAATAGTATGTATCAAAACAATAGCCTATGTTTCAAGTGTCTCTTTACCTTTTTGGTATAGTCTCAATACTTATTCATAGTTTACATGTTCCCGTTTAGAAAATAGATCGCCTGGTGTTAGCCCAATTTTTCTGAAACCAATTCCGTTGATACATAATGATTGCCGATATGCTCACTGTGAATCTTCTGGACTGCCGATAGTTTCATAACAGACTTCGATCGTTGCAGCTGCAGTGTTGTGAGTTTTATCAGTGTTATCTCAAGAGCGGTGATCTGGCGAATGACTCTTTGGGTGCCTATGCCCGGAGGCTCACTAGTCGGAGGTCAAATACTTTCGGGTGATTTTGAATCGTTGATAAACAAAGTCGATGCCGTCCTTTCATCAGTTTATATCAGTTCCAGATCAATTTTTGATAGAAAAGTTTTGTTTGTGATGGCATTATTTCAAAAGGATGAGTTTCGTGCAGTAGTAGTGGAATTGAACTGAGAATTGATTCGTAAGTTCATTAGTTCATTGGCGGATTGAGTGGGATTTTGAGTCATGTAGGCCTACTTGAAGAGTGAAATTGCGATTGTGGACATAATATATATCTTACATCTAATGTTATTCATAATCAACAGTCATTTATGTATGTGCCCGGTGACAGGATACAATGTTAAGGCTTAGTTGAGATTGGGTTCCGATTTAAGCGTATAAAGTTTCTTGTTCACCTCTCATAAATGGATTTAAAATATCATTTTATGTGGGTGTGGAGTGGGCTGTGTGTTTAAAAGTCATTTTTGAGTAGAGTTGCCTTTGCAATTTATCCATGCTGGATAATATAAGACTCGTTTTAAATATTGTCAGCACAAGTCATTGAAGTGAGTATTTTATCGAACTAAAATGATTTACACCTAGTTTTGTTTCATTGGCGTTTTCACTTCAACGATTTCTTTTGTCATGAACTCATGTGTTCAATTGTTATGGAATCTGACAGATGAAATATTGCATATTTTCTTCTCAAAGATATCACAGCTCCTGTGCCAACACAGTTTCAGTCTGTCTCTCATTATCTTTTGTGTTTCGAGAATTCTTGTGTGAATGGTTGAGGGTGCCTTTGTGACGAGTTATAGCAACAAATGTAGAAGGCTTTTAAAGTGTCGAGGTATTCAGGCAGGATTTGAGTTTTGGAGTTTGTGATTTTGTGTTGGGAGGATGCTTTCCTTCTTTTTTTGTTTTTTTCAATGATAAATCCAATGAATTGTTGCACTTTTCAGTCGATAACTACTTTGCAAAATGATATCAAATAATCAGGCCAAATATCTAATTTCAATCTCAGTCTATTTTAATATGTTTTCAATGTCATTATGTGTCCTTGTCAATGAACAATTGTACAACTATGCTTTGGGTAAATGGATATTTTTCAGTAATCCTGGGTCTTGACGTTCAATGTTCGTGCACATGCCCAAACACTTCAGTGTTGTATGACGATTATATTTGATAATTATCAAGCCCATCTCTTCTAAATTCTGCAGTAGAAGTTATTTTAGTTGATAGTTTACAAAAACTCTTTAGCGAGTATTGACCTTCAGTGCCTTTAAACTTCACAAATGTTTGCTATATATAATAGCTGACAAGTGACTTGCAAATAATGTGGAAATGTCATACAAAATAAAATCTCCGACTTATCCTACGATGCTAGGGTAGAATGATAATAAATAATGATAACACTGTAGTTATTGTTCACCATTGTCTTTGGGACAACTTGAATGTTGTTTGAGCGAATCACATTCCTTGGCAATCTTTGAAGTAGGCTTAACTTGGTGCCACTCTAAATGAGAAAGGTATTCTGGACAAGTCTAAATTCTATAGTGAGATTAGGTTAACCTAGTATTTGGGAAAGGAATTATTGCTTGTAATCTGCAACAAACAGCTGCATTACAACATTATACTACTATAATGATGATGTATCAGATTATTCGGAACCTAAATATTGATATATCAAGGCAAAGTAATAATTGTTTTGACTATGACCAATGATTCTTAAACATAAGAAGTTCCACATTATTTGTGTCTGAAAGTGCCGTACATTGCTATCAACGGGTTAATAATAGATGGAACATTATATGTATGTTGTACTCTATTGTGTCTTCATATCCATGATTATCTCTAGGCAACTGCTCTGAGTTGTTGAACTTGGTCTCTTGTGACCACCTTAAGGATTTACAGTAAATATGTTGGCAGTGAAGCAAATCATGACTTTGGTAGTTGAAAGGCTACACTTCAGTCAGGCCTACTGTACATAGCAAAGTAGTTGATGTATGACATTTTTTAGGACTTGACGGATTTAAAATGTTTTCTTAAGCACTTGAATCGGTTAGAATTCCCCCCCCCCCCCTAACTGCTATTTGTTTAACTTGAAGATTGCGACTTGGATAGTTGTGCAAGAACATTTGAGGTTTGAGAATAACAAGAATTGATAACTTGGCAGTTTACATCGCTAACCAGACTTCATCAGTATTTTTGAACTGTATTAGTCATTGTTAATTCCATTGAACAAGGAATCATCCTGTATGTAGTATGTTTACCAGAAGAATTCCTGGTCCTGGATTGTAAGACCTGCTACCTCATGGGCTTTAATGCCACCAAATTATAAACAAGATAGCAGTCCTGCTGCAGTTGATTAAATCATACATCTGGTTGTGGTTATTCTGTTGAATAGATTGTTTGTTTGGACAACTAACCACATGCTGATAACTATTATTTTGAAGTGAAAACTGGTATGATGTATATGTATGGTATGTATATTGTTGAATAGTATATTCATATTGAAATGAACCCGAATATTTTCGGCTGACACTCGTCAGGGGTAATCGTCAGCAACTAGTAGAGAAATGGAAAGAACATTGTATATCAACAATCGTATCACAAAATATGACGTCACCAGCATGAAATTTCGTGAATGAGAGAGCGTTCAATGTACTATTTTTAGGTGGTACACGAACTCCTTTTGTTGACAGAGTTTTGGTTGGTGTATTTTGAAAAATTTCATGCTGGTGACGTCATATTTTGTGATACGATTGTTGATATACAATGTTCTTTCCATTTCTCTACTAGTTGCTGACGATTACCCCTGACGAGTGTCAGCCGAAAATATTCGGGTTCATTTCAATATGAATATACTATTCAATTGTATATTGAAGTTCTGTACCTCCAAGAAGCTCTTCAAATATGTATATTGTATAATTCTGAAAATTTCAGATCATCTTGTCTAGTTTGGGATGGAATTTCGCCATGGATGGTATGAGACATCTATCACCTGCCTATGTGTGCATATTTATTTTTGTTATATTATGTTGAAAAATCGAATAAATTTGTTGAGTTATAGTCATTATATTCTTTCCAGAAGATTCTATCTGTTATTATTTATACTTTTACGTTAACCTTGTATATTTTTGCTGTTATTTGAATGAGTTGTTGCCACCAATCATGGCTGTTTTGATGGAGGAATTGAAACAGATTGAAAGAGACGTGATGGATAATTTGGGGGTTAGTGTACGAGGGCACTTTTTGACAGTGCTCGAAATATAGTAGCCTAATATTTCTGTTAGAGCCTGTTAACCGGATGTCCTGGATTCAAATGTTTGTTCAAACTGATCAAAAACTGAAATAATCAATTGGTGCAAAAGACCAATACTGTTGAATTTCTCATACCAAGATAATAAGACTTACTTATAAATTCGCAATGCCAATTTATTGCTGTTCATTGTTCATATGTTCAAGCATGAGCGATAGATCTTGTTCTAACGGACAATCAAATGCATTGTTGAAATTAGCTTTGTTTTGGTGTTATGACATCATGCGTCTGCTTACACACACCCTGGAAATGTTGCCATTGCTACATTTGACATTGTGCTATTTTTAACTGAGTTTAAGCAACTGATGATCCCCGCTGTGTTTATCGAGTCCATTGAAGAGCCAAGTTTCTAACCCAGCATATCAATTGTTGGGCTGTATGTTCTGGTGTTATGGCTGTGGTGTATAGGCTACCTCTGTTTTGAGTAAATATAAAACATAAAATGTCAAGTGCAACCTCTTGAATATTCCGTTGAATATTTTAATTGACAACAGCAAGCATGCAATATGTAGATTGTAAGCCTTCAATAGGCTAGGTATTGAAACTTGATGCCATTCTGATATATTTTATCTCATAGACCTTGTTCAATATTATCTACTCCCAGACTGACACCATCCACTCATTTTACATGGTTACTCCATGACTTTTATTTCTACCTTGTTTTTTCAGGAATGGGTGCCTGTTTTGTATAATTGCAGGCATGTAATGAGTTTTATATACACTTAGGGACACTTATTTTCTGTGCATATATTATTTGTTTCGCAATCTGCAATGGGATTCATTGTGATTGAAATAGGCTACAATTGCATTTTGTTTTTAGAACACCTACACCAACGCTGACAAATTGCTGGAAGCCGCAGAACAGCTGGCACGTAATGGAGACTGTGATCCGAATGAGATATATCAGGTTTGGTAACAATTTTGATGATGACCTTTAAGAATTTTTGGATGAAGCCTGTATGGGCACGTTTATAAAATCAAGCTGATCCACACCGTGTCACCGGGCCTGGCAAGTTGGTAATATGAAGTATATCGATCATTTCGGATGTGTGATGATGATTAAAACCATGAATATCACGGAAAACGTGATGATTATAAATTTTAGGTTTGTGCAAACCAATCAAATCTAGTTGTAAACCTTATTATCAAAATAAACTGTAAATTATTGTATTGTATTAAATATAAATGAAATTAATTCAACCTTTTTCAACGTTAAGGGTTTTGATATACCCCAAGGAACAAATATCCATGAAAATCTTGTCAATGAAGCAACACTATGAAATCTACTTTAATTCCGTAAGATTTCAAAAAACTTGATCACTATTTTATTTTTGCCTCCAAGTAAAAGTTGTGAAATAGGAATACCAATTTTCTTCAACACGGTCAACAGAGCAGGTAATATCTTCCTGTGTAACTCACTCAACATTCACATTTGGATGCTATCTCCTGATGACTGCCTGATTTTCTGATTAATTTTTGTAGATCTGCAAAATATTGTTTCTGCACAAGTCTGTGTGAATAGCCTGGTGGCCACTGCCTGAAAATGTCTGGAAATCGCTTAGACGAGCTTATGTAGCAGACTATTTTAAAAGCCAAACCCTGCTACAAATGTCAGCATCAATCCAAATCATGGATTGAGTCATGATCATGGCCAAATCCACGTCCGGTATTGAGTCGATAACATTCTTAAATTGTATAGAAATTCTAAATTACTGTTATAAGAAATTCCACGTCCAAGTCCAGTTAAGCGAAACTTGTTATCCAAATCATATTGAAATGTTCATGATGGAGTTTTTCAAATCGACCTCCCATGCTCATTGCTCAATTGCTCATGTTTATTTCGCATGTTTTTGCTTTGAATGCATTCAAATTAACGGCAGGCCTACTGGTCTAGGAATCAGTCACTATTATGCAGCAATAACGCCCCATTGCTGTTATTGACACAAACCCTTACTTGAGATGTTATGTTGTCCTAGGTTGCAAGACATCTGGAAGAGAGGATACACGATTTTGTCAAGCGCGTTGAACAACGACGAACCTTACTGGATATGTCCGTTTCATTTTTCACTCACGTGCAAGAGGTTTGTCTTTTGATTTTTGTTATCTGCAAGGTTGTTGTTGTCATTTTAGTTGACATTTCAATAACCATGCGTTCTCTGACCACATTCTGTTCAAGTGTGGATTAGAAGATTAGAAATGGAATTTCACATTCCTGCACATACTGGATATTGTAAATGTTTGTGTTGATCTGTATCCAAGAAGAAATCCGTTACTGTGATATGCTTCCTGTATACCTTCTGTAAATATCAAGATGTCGTACTACACGGAATCTTTTCATTCCGCATCTTGTGTACACTTTTGGAATTCGTGGTATGTTTGCCCACATTTTAAGGTGAAAATTGGTTTGAACAAGACAGCAGAGTATGCTTTAGTTACTTTATTTTCTTTTTCTTTTGTATTCTTCGATTCCTGTTCACAATTTATTGCCTTTTGTGACTTTTTTTCGTTTTTGAATTCGTTAATAGCAGTGTTTTTAATGTTGGCTTAGTGGAGGGCTGATTCTTCAGACGAGTATTTGTGTGTAGAGTGTTTGGTCCTATTGATACTTGCGTTGTGGTTTTTCTTGGAATATGTTAGATTGATAGGTGTATCTACATCTGTATCCGAACTTCGTGAAGATTTGGTTGATTTTCTCAAAATTTGAGACAGACATCCATTACAGGCCAACTGTTGTCTATTTGTGCATAATGACTAGTTGAATGTATGTTAGTTAGCTACACTATGTTGCTGCAGTTGAAAGAACATTGCTATTTTAATTTCGCTGTTTACCATAACTGCAGCGATTCTTCAATTTTGCACTCTGTTTCAGCTTTTATCTTGGCTGGAATCTGTTAAACAAGAAATGAGTGACACGGACGTAGCGCCGACTCTTGAAAAAGCTGAAGAATCTGTTGATAAATTCCGGAGAGTTCGATACAAATTGGTCGACAATTTTATCGCGACGCAGCAAGAGGGAAAACATCTCTTACAGAATTTGAAGTGAGAAATACGAAAATTTTCGGAAGCGTTCAACACAGATTTTCTATGTACTGGTGTATCTATGGCATGCATATGCAGATGCCTAAAACAGGCTGCATACTTGATGCTTTTTCATTAGGAAATTTCATAGTCTGCTTCAACACCATACTTGAAATCGATCTCTGTAAACAGTGGTGTCAGCTAGGAAATGCTTAATAAAGTGCCCTTGCTAACTGCCTTGTCATTAAGACATAATGGATATAACATATCAAATTATGATACGTTTATGTATATAATTCAGAGGGTAAGCCGAGATGGTCAGTCATATTCCCTTATCCATCTTGATAAGGAAATATTTCTCCATGTTAAAATTAACATGCGAAATTTATGCTGTGTGAAATTGTATGTTTATCGATATATGGTTATTGACATAGAGAAGCTGACAGATTTACAAGTTAAAGGAATAATGTTAAACTACAATTTTTCCATTGAAATTCTCGAAACAACACTTCGTAATGACAAAGATATTACAATACCTTAACATTTTATCGAATCTAAACCAAGTAATGACTGAAATGGTTAAAGTAATGTGCCACAATGTTGAATGTCTTTTGAAACACTTGTGATACATACAGGCTTCTTCTTCTGGTATCAATGAAGCATGTTAATGAATGGATCATGGTCTTTATTATGAGTATGCTGTGGCATTAGTATATTATTCACCCATTATCATTATTTCCGTTGGTTGTAGACAGGTGAATCCCAAGAACGACATCTCTATCTTCCCCAATAATGATACAGTTGAAAATTCTGATACCTGGTAAAGATAGAAAAAGACAGATTTGAAAAATATGCAATGGGGTCATGGAAAACATGGTAGGGTCGCTACTTACTGTCAATTTGATACTAATTCATGATTGATACAGGTTAGCTTTGCTTTCAATAATTAAGATGTACGAACTTCCTAGTTGTTGTACTCTAAATTATACGGTTGGTGCGTGATGGGTGAATGCATTTCCTTTTTAGTATCCATGACAACCATGCACATTTTGAAATCGGTAAGATTGAAGGGAGTGTGTTACTGCAAGCAGTAAATAGCTACTCCATAGAGCAAACATTAATGTTACATAAAACTGCATTCTATTTATGAGGCAGTAAGAATAATAATATAAAATTGGTGTTTAATAGCCCTCTTAGAGAAGTGAACTTGTTTTGAAAAAAGTAGCTCTGGTATGTGAGTGGTGGTGATATGAAAATGTCATCTCAATAAAACTTTAGATTCGCTTTGTATTCTGTGTTTTGAATTGCAGTTGTATTGCGGTTAATACCTTCATCAGCAAAGATCTTATTCTGGGAAAGTCTAGCATGCACGTGTAGAACAAAAAGGAAAGGTTATGAAAGTGCAATATTGGCCGTAGAGCTTCCAAGCCCAAAATCGGTATAATCGGTGCACTTGTTACTAGCACTTATCAAATTTGAAGAACTATAAAAATTTCCAATTCATGGTACCTCTGTCATGTCCCATCTCACCGAAAAAATATGTAGAAATTGCAAAATTTCAAGTTTACTGGGCATACCGATAGTATTTTCTTTTACTGCGAATATGTTCAACAGTGGTTTTCTCCATCAGAGAATTTCGTTGTATCGTTGAACCGAAAAATTGTATGAAATTTTGGTCGTAAATGACTCGCTCGTGTTTTCTTGAAAAGCCTACATCCAGATCTAAGATTTGCTCATTTTCGTTTAGCCTAGGTATACCATGGTCTGTGTTACAGAACTTCAGAGCAAACTTCCAAAAAAAATCCGCATTTTAAAATTTCAAAACCAGATTTCTCCAAGATGAGTTGCATACATTATCCTTCATATATCAGCAGCATGTAGGACAGTCCTATTACTTCCTAAAACAGGCGTTAGATAACAGAAGGGACATCACAATTTTGAGGTACCGTGTTTGCCGTGTTGGAGCACTATTTCTCATGTCAAATCCAAATTCTGGGGACTAGAACCACAGTTTGTAATATTTTGTTGCACCCAAATTTCATGGTGATGGGGGTAGCCCTTCGCGAGATATCTCTGTTCAGGTTCATCAAAATGTTGGAGATTTTTTACCTTAAAAATCATAATTTTGACTAAATTTGTCCTAACGTATGCAAATAAGGTATTTTCCCACATAATGTTAGAATTGTACGACTTATCTTCATTTATGGTTGGATCTGTCTGTCCTTACAAAGTAGTTTGGCCTGAGAAAATACTATTTTGCCTCAAAAACTGACAAATTTTCACATGAAAAGCTTTATTTTAAGGAAATCTGGCCGTATGAAGAATTCCAGTCGTTACATTACGCATTACGGTAGAAACAATTAAAAAAATTTGTAGTACAACGAAAGATTCCTACATTCTCGGGTAGAATGTGTCTGTCCTTACTAAGTTGCTTGCCAAGAATTGAGAAAGATCCTTCAACAGCAGCAGTTGTTGGGTGACAACACTGAAGTTGTGCGTGCACTGCTGGTGACAAACCGTGTTGCTTCATTCTGGCAATGGTGCCTACATCACAATTTTTCATTATGCGCTTCTTGATATAAGAACCATGCAACGCCCATGCAGTCTTGCTTGAGTTGGGATATTGCGGTACGTTGAGCATAACACCATGCCAACCTATTTGTTTCATTTGAATGTTTATGATGCACAATGAGCAGACAATAGATTGTCTACAACGGTAGGCCTATAAAGTAGGCTGCATGATGTAAAATGCCAAATGATAAGTTTACTGACAGTGCAAAATCTATGATACAAGTGAAATGCTGGTTGCAATTAATGTAACACTACAACTTTGACCTAATTTTGACTTTTTTTTTGACATGTCAAAAAAATCGCCCTAGTAGTGATTATGTACCACTATCTTTTCACTAGATATTTCGACTGTGTGTAGTGTAGAAGTTCTGTACCTTCAAGAGTTTCGACACTGTACGGGCCCTGAAAAAAATGCTGACTGTATTGCTTACTAGACTACTACCTGATCTTGACAGATCCTCGAACGTGGATCAAAGTTCCCAGTCCAGTTACAGCGGCAGAAGCAGCACTCCCAGCAGTTCCGTGGCGCAATCGGGCAGCTCTATGCAGCACGTCGAAAGTGTTCTACGGCAGCTCGAAGAGGACAGGACCATACTGGAAGACTTGTGCACGGAACGCGAGATTCGACTTGATTCCCATCTGCAGTTTCGACTTTTCGAGAAAGAAGTGGTTGATGTATGTCCTGATATGTCTCTGTGTCTTGTGGTCTAGTTTGAACTTACTGTAATTAACAATCGTGCGATAACTAGCCTTTTATTTTCTGACCCTGTAGCAATAAGGATTCTCAGCCACGAATGCCTTGTGACAGGGTAGTTCAATAAAAAAGGTGATAGTCTACATAACAGATCAATCATCCCTATAATGTAATTGGGCTGAAGTTTTCACGCATAATGCCCTTCCTGCTGCAATTAGATATAATTTACCGTCTGAACTTCATAATTTATGTTCTGAGTTTAAAGAGTGTTTTAGCCCTCTACTCTCAAGCTATCGCTAAATTATATTTGTCATAGCACAACGAAGATCTTTAACTAATTACTAATTATCTTCCATGATGCTTCATCTTTTTCTATATTTTTAGTTCATGTATTTTCGTTACTTTATCCTTTGTGGGTTATGGTAATTTATTTTTATTATTCCGGGGTTGGCGCTGTTATGAATTTTGCTCGCCAGTGACTTGGTTAGGGTGATGGAGTTTGGATTCAACCTTGGTGATTGCGAGACAAGTGATCTAACCGCTTACCTGATGGCGCCTAAAAAAACCTTTGCACTACCAGTTGTAGGCTACAAATTTCAATTACACGGTGCGGAAGACTTCCAATCTCCATCTCTATTCAGATGTGCACCGATCTCGCAGGATGGGCGACCGAAGTCCAGCAGATAAGTCTGGCCGATCTCAACCTGCACAACGAAGAGATTCACATCATCGAACAGAGAATCATGCATCTGGACCGCGAGGCCAAAACCATGCGACACCAAACCAAGGAGGTCCTGGCAAAAGGCGGCGAGCTGGCGGCGCAATTTGAAAACTCAGGTATCTCAATACATATATGCGTTGATGTTTGTTGCTATGCGAGGTGCACACGAAAAGTATGCATGTTAGCCTACTGCAATTAGTGAGCCTTGAAAGCAGTATCAATGATTTTTGGTGGAATTTGTTGCAGACTTGGATGTGCCGTACGATGAACACAACACCCTGACCACGCGTCTCAAACAGCTCTGCGAGTCTGTACAGTCTGCCCACAAGAGCATGGAAGACGTGCTGGAGCGGTATCGTATCATTTTGGCGCAAAAGTTGTTGCTGCAGCATCTCAGCCAGCAAGTGTCGCAGGTTAGTCGAATTGATGGTAGTCATATAACTGCTCTATAGAGCATACGTTCATTTTACATAGAATGGCAATATTGTATTTATGTAGCAGTACAAATATGAATATAGAACTCACTATTTGCCATTCATATGTGCAAGACACTACTGCCTTCCAAGAAAATAAAAGATGTTTTGAGACAAGTTGCTTTGGTATGTGAGTGTTGGTGGTGCATAAATTTGATTTCAATCAGACTCCCGTTTCTATTCTGTGTTTTGAATCGCAGTTGTATTCATGTTTATGAATTATCATGGAAATCTTATTGTGGGAAACTGTATGCGTAGACAACATAAAGGATTAGCGAATAGTGATAGTGGAAGGTGGACTTCATGTCCCACAGTATCTATAACCATTGCACTTATTTGAAACGTCATGATTCTACGCTGCTATATATTCATTCCTACTAAGATTAGGTCACAATCACAAATATCAGCACTAGGCCTAATCAATGAAAATATACTTGGCAACAGCAGACTTGATCAACTAGATACCGCTTGTGTAGAATAATTCATATTCTAATATAATTTAAGGAATGCTACAGGAGTACTGTATCGTGCGAAACGCGCTAAGCTTGCTGTACAGACATTTGTCATTATCGTGCTTGTGGGAATGAACTCTTGATAGAAGTTAAACCTGTTTCAATTTCCAAGTTTTAGCGAATTTAGTTTCCAAGTCTAATTCTAATCTATTTTAGTAGAAGCTGTGTCACTATAATTCTAATTCTAGAGTAATTTGGTAATACGGTATAGCTATAATTTAAATGTAATAGAGAAAAGTTAAGTCTGGGAAACAGTAATTAACAATATTTGAAATTTAAATTTAACGAATATCAGCCGAGTCTGCATAAATTCGATCCATTATGCGAAAAAAGTAGGTTCATTTCTTTGCATCCGAAATACTTTAGCATATCACAATCTACGACAACAATATAAGGGTATTGACGTGCAACTGATCGATTTGTTGATGGCAGGTGATGCGTTGCATCGAAGACGGCAAGGAGTTGATAGGAGACGCGCAACTGACATTAAATAATCTGTTTGATTCGGAGGAATGCGAAAAGAGACACTTTCCGTGCACGCGGGCGATTGAGGTGGAGACTTTTGACTGTTACCTCATAGCGAGTGCGATCTACTTGTCACTAATGTCGCTGTGGTCTGCCAACCTGTAGACTAAAATGGGTTAACACTCCTGGTCCAGCCTGGTTATCCCCCAATTTTGTGCCTACTGACTAATACAATGTCAACGTCAACACATAGTTCTTCCACATTTGTTGATAATTTGTCCTTATATTGTTAATGCAAATATCTTCCGTTTCGCCACATATAGCCTAACCTATGAGTGCCGTAATTTTCTATGTATAATACGCACATTTTCATCAATTTTTGTCCTAAAATCGGGGGTGCGTATTATACATGGGCACAAGAATGTGGAAAACATCTCCCTCGAAATAAAACTTGCAATTAGACATTTCTTCTTGTTTGTTGTCAATAGCGCATCGCACCCAGCCATCGTGCCTGGTCTTTGTGCGCAAATTTGATTTCCGCACCTATTTTCCACCCCTCGTAGGTGTATTTGAATCGTTTTCACCCATTGGAGGGTGTGAAAGTGTCATTTGCCTGGTTTACACCCCTCGCTGTTAGGAAATCTAGTTAATACACCTGACTTATCTGCTGCTTCAAACACGTTACATACGAACACAGTTCTCTCGTATCAGATGCTTGCTTCTCGTACAGGGGGTGCATATTATACATGGGTACAGGCTTTTCCCCAGTTTTGACATGCCATTTTAAGAGTGCGTATTATACGCGGAAAATTACAGTAGTATAGTAGGCTATTGTCAGGGTTGTAACAATGTCGCAGGTTTCTGAGTCACGATTCAATTTCACTTTTCTAGTTTTGACTTGAGTCAAGTCGAGTCGTTTTCAATTCACCACCGAGTCAAGTCCAAGTCAGAGATGAGAGGCTCGAGTCCGAGTCCAAGTCATTATGATGACTGTTCAGTTCAGAGTTAAAGTCATGTGAAATTGACTTTTTACAACTCTGCTTGGTTATATCGAATGGTTCTCATTCCTAATATACTAACTATATCTTCAATTTTAAGTTTCTGGTAGCATCTTCAAGTTCCAGTACTGGCAGTACTGATGGACGAAATCCCATTAGTGTGACAACCTTACTGTGTTTTGGATTTACAATGAAATGCCCGTATTGGGTATTCCCATTCTTGAGTCATATGAGTTGGACTGAGTCATGTTTAATGACTCGAGTACAAGTCCTGTTTATACACATACTCGGATTGATTTGATCCTTTTCGAACCAGAAGTGGAAACAGCCCGAAACTAACACCAATCAATTGACGAAATATTGACACTATGACGGTGGTTTCTCGAATACTCCTAAAGTATAAGTGCTTCGTTGTTGGGCTTGGTATTTAAAAAAAAAATGCAATTTCTGGTTTTTGTGTCTGGAATTAGAATGTTGAGTAATAAAATGAGCATGACATGGGTACCTTATCGGTACGTTATTTTAGCAAATCGCACGCACGATGTGTGGTTTGAATTTTTCACGCTGCGACTTTGAATTTCAGGAGACCCGCAACAGCGTCAACCAAATCCAAGGCAAGGCCGACCAGCTTCTGAAACAGCAGCAGATCTTGCTGCGCAAAGGGGGCAGTTACGAGCAGCACTCGCAGCTGTATCACGATTCGGACCTGGTGCGAGACCAAGCAGAACGGACGGTCACCGAGTGGAAGACTATCGCCAGGCATCTGGAGGAACGCGTCCGTCTTGTGAGGGAGGCGACCCGCTTTTATAAAACTGCCGATGAGGTACAGCGCAAACTTGGACAACTACATGATTCTAGTTGTATAATTAGACTAATTAGAGCGAAATTCTGGTGATCTAATTCTAATCTAATTTCTGAAATGTTTCTTTGCTTTAATTTTAATTGTACTCTAGTTTCTGGTTTTCCGAAAGACGCTACAGCAGGGGCACGCAACAAGCAGACGGCCCGCGATGAGATTTTGAGCGGCCCGCGGAGAGTTTCTTGTACCCCGAAAGTGTTATTATAATCCGAAAGTATTGACAAATTTATGCGTCACAGAATGAATCTAAGTTTGCCAACCTGAGAAAGACGGTTATGAAAATACCTGTTCTGTTCGGGTCTACAGCATACATTTACAAGCAAACATTTCGACCATGAAGATTAACGAGACAGGGCTGCGTTTAGATATAACTGATGTTCACGTGCGGTCTAAGTGTTTCTACACCCGTCATTCAGCCGGAATTCAAAGAACTTGTTGACAACTTCGAACGAGCACAAATGTATCATTGACTTAAACAGCTATCGAAGTACATAAGGTTAATAAATTCATGACACACTGATTTTGGTCTCTATGCTTCAAATTTTAAGTTTGCATTGAATACGATTTATTCCTTGTATAGATTGGCAAACATGCGATTAATGTACCGATTCTGTAATCCGGCCCACCAAGTACTTAATTTTCTCAAATCAGTACCGCCGACCGGATAAGTTTCCCGCCCCTGCGCTACAGGATAACAGTATAGTGCGAAACAAGCCAAGCAAGAGGTGTTCAAAAATATTTTTTTTTTCCTATTTCTGGGATTCACTGATTAAATTACTAGTCTTCCAAAACGACGTTGTACACCAAATTTGGTTCTACATCAACTGGTAGATGTGAACACACAAAGAATTGAGTTGTCTAAAAGAACGATGCTTTTAATAATTGTTGCTCACTTCCTGGATAATCCCAGAATTATGAATGAAAAACTGAAATCACTCCGCTTCTACAGATTGGACTTGCGTCAGCTTGTTTTTGCATCGTTTTTGTGTGCGACTAAACAGTTTCATTTCAAAATTTCCAAACTCTTTTGTGCACATCTACCAGTTGAAATGGAGCCAAGTTTGGTGTGCAGTGTCTTTTTAGGCAACCTAACAATTTAATCGGTGAAACTCTGGAATACGCAAAAAAGTTATTCGTTTACAATCAATCCTACTGCACAGCGAGCAGCATCCATTAGGTGGCAACATTAGGTTACAAACAGCTTTATTATTATCTTTTTGTATGTTGGTCAATGACTATAGGTCATTCCTGTGTTTGGAGGCCTCTCGCTGGCAGCCGTTCATGTTTCCATGACATACTGATTGGTGTGTTCTTTGTCTATTTCTCTCCTGTGTGAAAAACCTCATGTTTATAAGCTTTGGTTAGGCCAGTACATTCAACTCGAGTCTGCTTCGTGTGTCATGGCTGACTTGTGAAGCCATGTTTTCTTTGCTGGCTGTTATCTCTTTTCAGTGTCTTTGTTCATAATGACACCTTTGCGGGTTGTAATGTGTAAAAGGATTGTGAAATTTCAACATGATCAAATTGGTCACACTGTATCTTATCCTCAATGCTAACTGATGTGACCAATTAAATGTGGGAGTTTACAGGTTGTTGGTATTTCTGATATACAATGGCTTCCAGAGAAATTCTTCTGTATTGTAGTACTTCGATTTTAATAGTAGCATAACCATATTGTCAGCAGTTGCCTATGATCATTGTTCGATTCAAATTTGTGCTCAATTCTTGTCACAAGCTCAAGTTAGGTTGAGCAATTTTTACTATTAGGTATAAAAAACAAAAGTTATTGATCTAATCAGTATCAATAATAATATTATTAATAACCAACATTTTGCTGGTAAGTCAATGTCAGATAATATACACAGTATGGATAGGGCTGTGTCGGAAATCATGTCTGTATGATATTATTTTCCATCAACTTTGAGCAGTGACAAATAATTTTATTCTAGGCATTCATAATTTGGCACTCATTCCTAGTTGGCACCTGACAATCGAAGTGATGGCACATTATTGGATATTTCTTTGTTTGTTTTTGTGGTATCTATGGGGTTTGTTTAGGTATTTACACAGTAAACAGTGACTTATTTGCTGTAGATTTGTTTATTTGAATAGGGAAGTCCAGCAGTTAGTACTTTTAACGTTGCCTGTGGTTTTCATAGATACACATGACTAATTCCTTCACAGCATCCCTATAATGTCTGTTACATTCACTGGTACCTTAGGAATGCATAGATATGAATCAATGATTTTAAAGTAATGTACAGATACCTTGCTACTACATGCTGAGCGGGTATGGGGAAATTCACAATAACAAGCCCGCTAGCACTTTGTTGCAACTCATCAGTGTATTTTGTGTTTCACATTTCTTCATACTTCATTGCAGGTCTGTACGGTGCTGGATGGTTTGGAAAAAGAATACCGCAAATGTGAAAATGACTTTTCAAGTAACGAGTGGTATATTCCATCTGAATATAGCGACTTTAAAACCGTGATAGGTAAGAATGATGGAGCTGTCATGCTGGATTTTGATTTAAGACATATGGATCAATGCCGAGCTGAATATTATTCAATTGGTATGACTTTGAATTGTGATCAATCCCTGGAAGTGCGGGATATAATCCAATGTGGTAGGCCTTGCTGAGGGTCAAGAGCCTAAGATGGTTGATAACTCGCATAAATAAATTACCACTAGTCTGTTCATTACAGAGACCTGGAGTTCCAATATTTTCATATCTTGTTGCTTGGTAGCTACTGAAAGGTTCAAATTGAGTATTGAGAAATCGTCTGACATATTCAACCACGGAATTGAAAATAAATTGCAATTTAGGTAAAAAAATTGTGGGCAAGTGAGGTCATGCCGTCACTCTTTATACTTCCAATTCGGTTAACTGCATTTACAGATGTTCGACGAAATGAATTTGGCAATATGAACAATTGAACATTTTGTTTCTTGCGATATAGAAAGTCTTGTACCCCCCGGACACCTATTTGAAAAGACTCTGGTATGTCCTGAACTCTAACACACACTTGAATGATATATTGATATTGAAAAAAACTTGAATGTTTTCGCTTGAAACCTGTCAGGTGTAGTAATTGTCAGCGACTGGTAGAGAATTGAAAAGAACATTGCATATCGACAATAGTTTTCACTGTATGTACTGTATATAAATAATATTTCTATATACTGTATAATGCTGCCTGCAACAACACGCTTTCTTTTGACCATTGATACGACTGATTATATACATGTACAAGTACAATGTTCTCAACTAGTCACTGACGATCACTCCGGATGAGTGTCGGGCAAATAGATCTAGGTTTATTCCAATACGTAGGCCTATATATTATCAATTGCGAATTGGGTAGTAGTATTAAAAATTCCTTGAAATCACACCCACATTCCGCAATTCTTACGTAATTGACATCGTCCATCCCATATCAACCACAATCTGATATCTGCCGTCCACTATCTGAAGGAATTTCGTTACTTAGCACATGGTGGCAATAAATTCCTGCATTTAAGCTCGCTTTTCTGATTCAGATAAACACAGCGAGCAGAAGGAGAGCTTCCTGAAAGCGTGCACGTTCGCGCGTCGTCACGCGGAAATGTTCCACAAATGCGCGCAACGCATGAGGCAGTATTTTTACGACGAGGTATCGGTGGACGTGGCGCCAGTGAATAATTTTAAGGAATCACAAGGCGCCAGGACGAGGAATCCCACCGCGAGTATTAAACGTGAGTGCATTGTTTGCTATCATGTTTTGTCAATGGAGCGTGGATGTTCGTATTGGGGTGGGCAAATTCGATTGTAAACTTGTTGTAACACTACTTCAGTATGATGTACGAATGATGTGGAGTAAGACGTTTGATTAACGTTTTGTGGTATATACAAGCACTCGTGTAGCCTAGAAACTCCATGATACACATCCACACGTTCTGAGCATATGCATGCGTGCACAATCACTGCACATGCCGCTAGACAAGGAAGGTGCAGAAACAGCCTTTTGAAGGCTTTCCATGTCTTGCACCACCCCTCCATGCTATCCCAGTAATGCTGACCGCCGAGCGGGGAAGTCATGGATACCAGTGTTACTAATCAGGACTTTGGTCTGACCCAGCCAGGAATTAACCGACAACCATGATCAAGTAATATATACTGCTCGAATGCTTGACTCGACCTTGATACTCTGCGCTACATGCGGGATCGAATCTCTTGAGTATTCGATTTTTCCAGACCTAGTGTTCACAAATGTTTGGAACCTGATTCTACGTCGCTCTCCTGTTTTAGCTTGTTACTGAGCATATAAAACTTGGGCTAATTTTTTATTATGATGTATTATAAGAGTAGCAATTTGACTTTGATTTATCACCGACCAGCAATTTCCTAATTGTCCTGAAACTATTTGTTTGCCTGAAAATATTGTATCTGTACTCAATAATTGAAGATTGATGCTTCACCATCTTGTTTTAATAATTCAATCGCAGATTATGAATCTCGCTTGTTCTCCTTGACTTCGCTTTGCCTCTAAGGAATCAATATGTGTTCAGCATGTAACTGAGCTGTATAGTGGGTGTAAGGAAGGTCACTACAGCGTACTAGGCATACTACGGAAAACAATTAGCTTGTCATTCCAGGCACATGCTGCTTTAGTGACGTTGATTACTGTCTGCGGGTTGGGGAGATAAATGTTGGCTCGATATTGATCACAAATATATATTGATTATGTGGATTTGGTTTTGCTTTGCACCGCCATTCATGGGTATAACGGCTTGGTGTATGTACTTGATCGGTAGTGGATAAGAAGATGTGCAGATATGTTTAGGATTTAGGAACGTTGTCTTGTAGTTGTAAAATTATCAAGTTTGACACATGGTTGTCCGTGAAACATACTTTGTACTGGTAGTATATGAGAACATCATTCCTGTCAAGGATCTATGCTATAATGAGCTGATATGAGGGAATTAATATGGTGGTCAGTATTGCTAGATTCTGCTTCTTCTCCGGGGTTTGCTGAGCCAGTCTCATGGTTTGGCGGAGCTTAAGATACAAACCTGACTAGTGCAGAAGAGGTCTCTCTAATATGCAGTAAATATTCATAACCGTCTTCTCGTTTTGTATGAAAATCACGTTTTAATGGTTTGGCTCATCAGGCTATGCTCTATGTGCACCTGTGTTCTACAGTGACGTATAAGATTGCAATTTGGTAGATTTTTGACTTTGAATTAGGGGTTATCCGAAGGGTTGCAGTACTTGCAGATTAGTGTAAGGGTTTGACAGGTTAGTAAACATATTATAGAACCACTGTGTTAGATCTTGGATAAGTTTTCTGATATGTTTACGGTCTTTTGTTATACGAGATGGCCAAATTAGTTAGTGATTATGCATGCACAAGTGGGGACAATTTACAGGTCTAATTGGTCACAAGTAAAGAGTTTGCCTTCTGAAGCAATACTGCAAGTACCCAATAGCTAGCTTCAAAAGACATTCAGAATTCAAAATTTTGCACAACGCTCTGCTCTCTGCATACCCTAGTAAGGGCTCGAAATCTTTTAATTTTAACCAAAGTTTAATATATATATATACAATATACACTATGATACGACATGGCCAATGGCCATCCTCTGATGTTCCGATGTCTCTACATCTGATTTTGTTGTTCAGAACTACCTATTTAGGCTCATATTAGTTTCGACACGGGTTCTGGATCTAACCACAAACAATCTTTGATAATGCCCAAGCCGAGCCAATTGGATCTTATCAGTAGGGTGCGAAAAAATGTGAAAAAATGGAGAACATGTAGAGGTGTGGGCGCCGGTCTCTCGTTTCATGGACTGATTCTATTCTGATTTCTAGTCTTCCTGAAAATACTGTTGAGAGAAGTGTACCGTGCAAAATGAATGAATCTTGCTTTACAGACATTTGACATTCAAGTGCTTATGACGATGAACTCTGATTTGATATGAAACTGAATTATGTTGTATTTTTGGATTAAGAATTTAATTCAACTGAGTTCTTGCGAATTCAGTAAATCTAATGTAAATATCAGAAAAACTGTACAGCTAAATATTTTTTAGTTTTTCAACTGTAGATTGCATGGTATCATTCATTGTCAATGTTATTAACTCAACAACATCGTTTGTCGTGTTAATATATGCCTACTGATGGAAGCCGTTCTTGTGCACTGGCCTGTTAAATTTCCCATTTACTCTTCCTTGATCGGATGAACGTCATCACTCGTTAAAAGAACCTGCAATACACAGTGTGCGGAGTATCAGTTTTCATCCTTCTTCAGGCGTGCTGCAGGATCTTCTGCAGAAGGAAAACCGGGTGTTGCAACTTTGGACGTTGAAAAAGAAACGCCTGGACCAGCAAAACCAGTATGCCACTTTTGAAAAGAGCGCGAATATCACTCTGGACTGGGTGCAGGACGAAGGTAAAGTATGGTTTCCTAGTCCTTTGCGGTGTTGGGATGACTCGAGTCATGAATTTACTCAAGTCCCTTGCCTGAATAATCGCCTGACTTGGCACAAACTGAATACCGGTATGTCTGATGACTTGAAATGTGAGATTACCTTGTTGGAAAAGAGTCACTTTGAAATGCTGCATGACTTGACTCGTTAAATAACTTCGAATTTTTTAAAAATTATTGTTTAAATTACTATTTGCCGTGACTCGAAGATAGTGACTCGATTCCAAAACTGGTCCTTTGTGGTTTTCAAAAATGTGTGCACCGATCGGTGATTAAATGAGACCTATTCCGCGTTTGTGTCACAGTTTACGAGATCCAGATCTAATCCAGTGTTGTGAAACCCGGATCAATTTTACACCATTTTATTTATTTGATTAACCCAGATCTTGAAAAACCCATGAGATCAAATGGCCGTGTCCTTGATAATTCACTAGTTGCGCATTTGCAAGATAGTGAAATTTAATATGAAAGTATTGATAATTTGACAAGTTAGCATGCATGCTGTCAGTGATTTTCACAACAATAATATATTAATATTGAAATGAACTTGAATATTTTTGGCTGACACTCGTCACGAGTAATCATCTGCAACTAGTAGAGAATTAGAAAGAACATCGTATATCAACAATCGTATACAGTGTTCTATCCAATTCTCTACTAGTTGCTGACGATAACCCCTGACGAGTGTCAGCCAAAATATTCAGGTTCATTTCAATATGAATATATAGTATTCAATTGTACATTGAAGTTCTGTACCTCCAAGGATCTCTTCAAACTTGGTGATTCAAAATCATGTCCAAGTCCAGCAATTTCGGAGTAAAAACGAATCTGGATCCAATTCTGTTGCCAAAAAAGTCTGAATCCACCTATTTATAGTATCTGGTCTATTTTACAAATATGACATTATATTGAAGAAATGTAACCGTACACCAGCACATCTTCAGTCATAATTTCGAATATCAGCTTGAAATTTATCCTTTCTTTTTGTGTTACGGGCCGATGTCTCCTTTCCGAATTAATATGACTCCCTCTCGTTCAATTTCATTTGTTGACTTGATGTGACACATTCGTATGATGAGACTGGTGTTGATCACAACTAAACTCTGTAACATCAGAAGCCTCGGTGTGAGATAGTGATGAGAGGCCTTGTTCCAGGTAAGAGGTATCTGGAATCGAAGCATGGAGTCGGCTCAACCAGGGAAGAAACACAGAGACTGTACGATCAGCATTTGGAATTTGAGCTGCAAGCAAGAGTAAGCTTCCAATATTTTTATCAATACTAGAAATATGGATGTGTTACTACCTCTAATTACTCATCTTATGTTTAAAGGTGACCTAAGTTTGGCAAATGTGAGGGTTAATTTGTGTCCGTCCTCTTTCTTAATATTATAATGTTTGTGGCGAAAAGAATCCTACTATACCACAAATAAAATCAATATTGTGCATGTACGTACATATAAGATGCATTTTGATGTAACATGATATAAGTGTGTCTTATACTTCTGTAATCATTGCGGCCTGAGAACTCCCAAGGTGTCTCAATTGGTATACAATATCCCCAACTTGTTTCTTATTGAACCGAATCGGCAAAATAAAAACCAAGTCTCTGCCTGGACACTCATTGACTTTATTGCACTATGTCATTTTCAATTGCATAGCTAAAACATATCTGCTAATTGATATGATGCTCTGTGGAATTATGTAGGATTATGTAGACTTATTCTTGGACAACCGTTTTCGACACAATATTCCAAGAATAGTTCATCAAAAATCTTATTAAGGTCATGCCACAGGATATTTTTTTGTCAATTCCAAGTCGTTGAATTGGCAAGGCCCAGGGGCTTCAAACTTTATAACTCGTGGACTTAACATAATGTGCAAGTTATTAGCGACATAACATTTTGCATTCGTCATATAAATAAGATACATATGTTGTCCTACTATCATATAATTGTCATCTAGCTGCATGGTTTGTGTTGCATTCGGAGTGATAATCTGTCGTTATTTCACTGAGGCACAGCAGTACTGTTATGTTCTGTGGCCTGATTGCGTTATGCATATTTGCTTACCTGCCCGCACATTATTTTTAGGAAAGAAACAGAAACGCCAAAGTTTTGCAAGAATTCGCGACGATTTTTATCGAACAAGGAAATCCGTACGCGAAGCAATTAAAAGAATTAGCGAAAGCCGTTGACGTGAGGTACGTCGAATTCAGTGACCTTATATATTCTGTCATTGATAACTGCACATCATCAATTTTCTACTTGGTAAATTTTTTCAAACGTATTACTTATGGTATGGAGTTGAACGTGGTTGTCAAAACACCTTGGAAGCATCCCATCATCACTGCGTGCGTGAATAGCTTTCGATCAGGGGTGTCAAATTCAACATGGGTCAAAACTTTGAATCGCTCGAGGTCCAGACCAGACTAATGATACCAAATTGTTATCTCCAGATATATACCTCTTGTTTTCACTTGAATACTACGTTATCAACCTATATTCATAGTATATTGTTTTGTATTACAATAATTGCTGCTCTATTCCATTGGCTCTAACAACAATATGGGTGGCATATGTCTACGCTATCTTTGTTCTATTGGTAATGTGACGTTAGACCTGTGTATGCGTATGGGGAGAACTAGTTATTGTACTGGGAATCTGGGCATTGGGATTTGTTATTATTAGTTCACCGTTAGGGTTTCTCTGGAGGACCTTTTGGAGTCTGAGGTTTTACATTAGTGCGACCTCAGATATTTGAGTTATATCCTTTGTGTAACTATCATATTCTGCAGGTAACCTGCCTATAACAGTGCCTATCACCGCGTTTGACATTTGCTGTGTTGAGGGATTATGTAATGGAAGTATTTCTTACTAAAAATCTGAACTTTTGTTAGAAATGTGCCGGATAATTGAGATATTTTTCAATATACTCATAATTGCTTCGCGGCAGGATGAAATGTCTGGCCTACCGGATGTTTGACGACTCTGATTTTTAGATCATTGGTTTTTAATCTCTGCTAATCTGGTGGACCCTTACGCTGATCGCCAACCCTTTGGCAAACCCAATATTTGTTCTTAGTCACAAAAAAATATACCACATTACACATATAATAGTTGCTATAGAACACTGGTGCACAAAATGCACTGCATCAACCGCAGTATTCAAAGAACAAAACCAGCATGATTTTTACACAAAACAAAACAATGATAATGAATATTTCCTGCATATTCAGTGTGACTTTCAGGTGTATGTCGTGACCTCCAGGAAACCCCTGAAACGATGTCAACGAATGCCCCAGGTTGAAGAACCACTGATTTAGATACATGGTATGGATGTAAATATGAGTTTGAGAAATAGGAGAGTTGCTCAATTCCTATGTTAAGTATTATGAAAGGTCTGCTATTTTTGAGACTCTGTCATGCCAAACTGTTGACAACCTCGTACGGCCACCCTGAGTCATGCTTTACGGTTCTTTGTGCTTGATGTAAGTGCCGGTTAGCAAGCAAAATCTTTCTGTGGCTTTGTAATTGGGTGGCCGATGTTACTCTCGGCAGATACACGGACTTTCTACAAAAGCTGCAGAGATATCAACGCCAATTGGAAGACGCCCTTGGCATGGGGTCGTCGCAAGCCAAGACGGAAAATCAAGAACAGAGATTAAGCGGAATTTCCGGTAATAGTTGTGTTTTTAAATTTTTGGTATTTTTTTTCAATTTACTGTTCTTGAAAAAAATTTCATTTTATATTTATATATTTTATCGACTTTGCCAATCTGAGTTCCGTGTTTACAGCAGGATCTTCCGGATATTTGTCCGGTTCGAGTATATCCGTGACGTCGCAATCGGCGATAAGCGTCCAGTCCCAGCCGCTGGTTAGTAATGTGTCGTCTCATGCAGAACGGCCTTTGACCCAGCTGGACGAAGAAAGGCAGAGGCTGCAACGCAGACGGGAGCATATCATGACGGAATTACTACAGACGGAAAGAATGTGAGATTTGCTTACTCTGTTATGTGTCAGTTGGTTGTTTACCAAATTTCGAGGAATTCAGTATTCAGACTCCTGTCTCACTCTTATTCCTCTCCCTGTATAATTGTCGGCGGTGTAGCCAGGATTGGTCAACATTTCAACAGAATTGTTGCTTTTGCAATTTCAGTAATCAAATTTTTAGTTTAGTTGTGCTTATTTTTGTGTATTTCAATGTATTTTCTCATAGGTATGTAGGGAAAATTAGAACAATTACATTAGTCAAAATAATCAAGCTTCTTGTTTCTATCCCGGTATTGTTCCAATACAACCAGATTTCATCGAATTTGAAATTTCTACGAAATTGTACTATTCTCCTTTTTTGGCAATAAACGTTATATTATTTTGTGTCTGAACAATTTTTTGCCGATAGTTATATGGAAAATATTAGAGCAGTATCAGTTTTTGAAGAATCAAAACTCACGGTATCATTTCTAATTTGATTATGCGTATCGTGGCAGTGTAACCAGATTTGGTCTTGTTGAAAATTTCAACAAGTGTTTTGCAATTTTACTTATCAGATATTTCGGTAATCAGTTCTATATACCTTTGTGCCTTTGACTTTGGGCCTATTTGCTTCCACCGCAACAACATAGCTTAAGCTTCTATAATTTTGCCAGCCATAGCATAGGGTTGTATGATTATGCTGCAACTCGTAGCAATTCAAAATTGAAGATAGCAACATCAGTCGTCTGAATTTCTCAATCAAAGTTGCTGTTTCTTACTGCTGGTCCACTGGTCCATGATGGCTCATTTTATGGTTTTGGGAGGTTTCATGACCTCTGAAATAACACTGATAAGTTTTTAATGCCATCCGTTCAAGTCATACCTAAAAGCAATATGGTCTCTACCTAGTTATCTGGCTGGTGCGTACCGAGAAAAACTGTATCAGGGAAATCAGCAAGCTTGTTTTCATTTACAGTTATGTAAAAGACTTGGCGGATTGTATTCGGTATTACTTGGACGAAATGCGGACGGGCAGATCGGATATTCCTGTCGGCATCCGCGGAAAAGAACACATCATTTTCAGTAACATTGAGAATTTATATCAGTTTCACAGGTAATCTTTCAGGGATTCTCTTCATTTGAAAACCGTTCATACACTTTTGTTGCTTTGGTACAAAGTTCATTAAGGATATTTTTACGGACTTGACATGACATTATTTGAAGTGACGCCAGCTGCTTGGAGTGGATTGTGTAATAGCGATGAAACTCTTTTACTTGAATGAATGACAGATAAAACGTGGTTGATATGAAAGATTGCATAGTCACGGATGTCTTTTCTTTACACAATCATCCAAAATACCTTTGTATATTTACTGATAATCAATCTCATTCTCAAGCAAAGAAACCCATCAGTAGTTTTAATAATCTTTTCGTTTCCTCATTCCATGGTTGGTAGAGCGAAAGTATTCATCATCTGGGTTGGTCTGTGGAGGCGTCTTGTTAGAGTATATCTACAGGAATAATATAGCATTTGAGGTGGTTGGTTAACGATATTAGGAGGTACTAATACTTGATAAATGTACTGGAAACATACGTTAGGGTTGTTCTAAAATAACTTTTATGGCGGGTAACTCAATGATTGAATTGTTAGGTTGCTTATAAAAAACGCTGCACACCAAATTTGGTTCGATTATAACTGGTAGATGTGAATGCGCAGGACTTCGAAAATTTTTAATTTATTATAAAAAAATCCAATTCTACTGTAAACCCCATGAAATATTTGACTGATTTGTCTACAAAAATTTGGCAAAACAAATTCCAACACGTAGAAGCAAAGTTATCTGAGTTTTTCATTAATAATTTGGGAACAACTATTTGTTCAGGCTATTTTTGCGAATCTAAAACACTGCAGTAACTTTGCTTCCAGAATCCAGAAAAAAAGTTATTTTTGAATAACCCTAAAATGCAACATTGTACAATGTCGATCCGTACGATAACACGTTTCACATTTATTTCTACTCGTAATTTGAATACCTGACGGCAATGCCATCATTTGCAGCGAGGTGTTTTTGAAAGAATTGGAAAAGTACGAACAGCTCCCCGAAGATTTGGGGCACTGCTTTGTGACGTGGGCTCAGGATTTCAATATGTACGTGACTTTCTGCAAGAACAAGCCAGATTCACAGCAGGTATGCTCGCTGTAGTTGGTTTTACATTTCATTGATTTTCCCGTGGATATAAATTGTAAATATGTGAGACAGCCTTTGCGCTCCTTCGTTAAAATGTGTCTGAGGTACAATTGTCCTGCTTGGCCTACTTGTAAAAATTTTTCAACGAACAAAATACAAATGCTGTTGTAATAACGTGCATAATGGTAACTACATTATGTATGTGTGATCGTGATCCTGGGATAGGTCGCAACTCCATTAAAAAACTATGCAACCAACCAATGCACTGTTCCCGATGAACTGACCTTTTGGATCATTTCCGATTTAATGTTTAGAACTTTTTGAGGATATGTGTCATCAGGTAGGTATATACACACATGCATACACAATATGTATACGGCCGTAAACCAAACTTTACGCTGATTGGTCGAGAGACAGTGGCCATGGATACGGCGCAGCAACGGAGGACGCTGCATTTAGCTACGCCTAGTTGGCACTACGATGTATTCCTATAGCCGTGTAGACTGCATAAAAACGACAAGATTACAGTTAAATGTTTATTTCTTCATCAATAATAAAATTAGGAAAGGATATTAAATATTTTGTAACGTATACTAAAATATAATGCCGAAATACTGCTGTGTTTATAAATGCAGTGCCACCAATGGCAATGAACTGGGGAAGAACAGATTTTTCCATTCATTTCCTTCCAATGCAGAGGTCAGGAAGGCTTGGGAATGCAGAGTAAGAAGGCAGGATTTCAAGCCTACTTCCACAAGCTTCATTTGCTCCTCATCGACGACCTCACTGCAGTTGCAGTGACTTAAAAAGCCCAGAAATCACAGTGAGCCGAGCTACAAGTCGGCAGCTAAAGACCCGATGAATCGCGAGCCGATGCATGAGAGAGTGGAAAGAATGTCAAAGACAAGAAAATATGCATTGATCAGTTCAAATACTGTCATGTCGTGGAGCACAAAGCCTTAAACAGGCTAAAAGCACCACTGCTGTGTCCAATTATAATAATAATGATAATAATTTGCTCCTACTACTTTTGCAAGGAAGATTTTGCTGCCAGTGCATTTTAGATACACCAATACAGTCACGTCTAAAGAGAGTTGCGATTCCCAGTCGCAATCTCCGTGGTGAAGCAGAAGATATGCGCATTGCAAAGAGGCGGACCCTGAACTCCATGCCGTGTCAACTGTCTTCCTCCAATGTTGTGGATGCTGCACAAGCAAATCTTACATTGTCATCTGGTGATCCTGATCTTGAATCGCCATCGTGTAGCCTTGAAAGGGAATCTTCAAATCCATCACCTGAATCTTAGGGTTAGAAGCCAACGAAGTCAGTCATATGCAGATTAGCTACCTAAGCCCACAGGACATCAGAACAGAGAGGATGTGCGGAATGGGGTAAATACATCGGGCTCTTCGACTCACAAGTAGCAATTTTGGTAGGGTTTTGGACTGCTTTGAGGGGAACAAGACAGCAGGTACTACATATTCAACATCTCTTTTCAAATCACTTCAATGACAGTACAGTATGAACAGGTATTCAATATTGTGGGGGTTATTGCATGAAGAAAGGGCCATTCAAGACTACTAAGCATCACTCATGTGAATGTAGCAAAGATTGGTCATGTTCTTTTTCCATATGGATATCTGGGTGCTTCACATGATAGAGTGATTCTAGCTGAGCAGACCTCATCTGCACTGGTGTGCTTGAGGTATTGTAACAGCACATGCGATGAGTTCATGAAATTTGGACTTGGGCAGAAATCACGGAAAAAGAGTTTTTATTTGACTGCTGCTAGATAATTAGCCTACATCACTCTTATTGGCATCAAATTCAGGCCCAAATGTATGCCAAAAATAGTCCTGCGTTCTTATACTCTGCCTTCCCAAGCCTATCTGTCCTTTGCGTTGAAAGAAAATGAATGGAAAGATCTGTTCGTCCCCAGTTCATTGCCATTGGTGGCACTGCATTCATTAACACAGTAGTATTTCGGCATTATATTTCAGTATATGTTATTAAATATTTTATTTCCTTTACTAATTTTATTACTGATGAAGAAATAAACATTTAACTGTAATCTTGTCGTTTTTACACAGTCAACACGGCTATAGGAATACATCGTAGTGCCGACTATAGGTTGAGGTAAATGCAGCGTCCTCCGTTGCTGCGCCGTATCCATGGCCATAGTCTCTCGACCAATCAGCGTAAAGTTTGGTCACCAGATGTTCTCGCATTCCATTTTTAGCCTTGGCGCACTTATGGGACTTTTCTACTTATTTTATTAATATTTTGGTCAGCGGAGGCGGTGCATTTGATGAATAGGCATTCAGTTCGTTTTTTTTTAAATGTAAGATTATGATTAGTGCACACCAAAGTCACGATTTTGCTTTCAATCTCGTTTCTTACCATAGTTGAAGTGGCAATTTTGGTGTCATTGGCATGAATCAGGTAACAGATTGTGCGAAAGCATAATGATGCGTTTTTATGGTTTGTGTTTTTTTGACAAATATTATCATAGAATAGTCGTCTTCTAATGGATCTTTAACCTCCTAATGGCCTCGGAACTGAGATTTCAGATGAGATAAAACAGCAAGGCAGTGTGACCTACTCAGATATACAGATCAATGTGTCGCTGGGTAGACAAATCTGAGATGATTGTATATGATTATGTGGCTCTGATTATATGGACAATGTCTCTCAGGTCCTTGTATTATGGAGGGTTGGGGTATAATATGTACAAAAGGTCAGGTTGGATGCTTTATCCTATTCAGACAGCGTTGTCAGGTCGGAATTATGTTTTCTGTTCCATACAATCTTCCTTCATTTCACTGTTGCTGGGGGGGTTAAGTTCATATTTGAAAGTTCAGAAGTGCCGAGTCAGCACTGTTTGTGTGAGATTCGCACTACTTAGGTCACACGGTATTTCTACTCATGATTTACGAGCCAAAGCACGTAGACGGCTGATGGCATGTTTGGGTTTTGCCTAAACGCAGGGAATCCCGACAACACGTTTCTGCCGTAAGGTATGACACACAAAGGTCTTTTGTAATCGCTACTAGTTGTTGACTGACAGCCCTAAAGAGTGTCAGCCGAATATGTCCGGGTTTGAATATAATATGCAATTTAACATTTTCTTGGGATTCAAGGAAGCCCGCCCGTAATAAATTAAATATTTGTATTTTTCAGACTATTTAACCCGCTCAATTCTGTTCAGCTTTTAATCGAACAGTCCGGCGGTTTCTTTGACCAAATCCAGGCTTCCGCCGCTCTCTCCAACTCGATATCTTCGTACCTGATCAAGCCTGTGCAGCGTATCACAAAGTACCAGCTGCTGTTGAAAGAGCTGCTGGCGTGCTGCAAGGACGGTCCTGGCGAGATCAAAGACGGTCTGGAAGTGATGGTGACCATACCGAGAAAGGCAAACGACGCACTGCACGTCAGTTTGATCGAAGGCTTTGACGAGGATATCACGCTGATGGGGGATATCGTACTGCAGGACGTGTTTCAGGTAAGGTGTCGGCCAGAGGTCGTCAATGGGACTGTTCGAAAATAATTTTTTACTGGCTACTTCATAAAATTGTTAGCTTGCCTAAAGAATGCTACACACCAATTTTATCTTAATTTCAACCTATAGAAGCATTGCTATTAATGCTATATAAGGAAAAGGTTTAGGATTTATTTATTAAAAATGATACAAATTTTTCAAATTTTACTGGTTACCGCTTGAAATGTCACAAAATTTCGGATTTGACAAAATAGTACCAGTATTGTTCAATTTTATTTATTATATATCTACCCACCGTAAATACTATGATTTGAAATCCTAAATTTTGAACATCAAGAACTTCTCTTCAGCGGGTTGGCATTGAGCCAAATTTACAGTGCATGGATTTTGTAGACAACCTAACAATCTCATTGCAAATAAGATTTGAAAAATGTCTATATTTATTTTTATTGAATAATCCAAAACTTTTTTCTTATATAGCAACGCTTCTACAGGCTAGAACTGATGCCTGAATTTTTTTTAGGTAACCTTACAATTTAATCAGTAGCCAGTATAATTTGATAAAAGAAGTTTTTTTTTAACCTCCCTAGAATAGCCCTATTGAGTATAGCTGAATAGTCACACAAATTTTCAGCAATTTTCACCCCAGAGTATCGTTATAATTCGTGGTGGATTTTGGTATTGGACTATTTAACAATAGGCAAGGCCTGGTCTAGCAGAACATTTCCTGATGTCTGTACGTTGATTCAGGTCTCCGACACGAAACAGCTGATTCGTAAGGGTCGTGATCGCAACATCTTCCTTTTCGAACACGGCTTGCTGGTCTGCAAAGAAGCAAAAGACAACGGCGGCAAAAGCAAATATCAGTTCAAAGTCAAATTCCCTGTGAGTATGGACCGAGATTAGTTATCAGATTATGATACAGTCATTCTCTGCAAATTAAAATAGTTGTTTCACATGTATGTCAAACTTGGGAATTTCCGTCCTGTCTTTTGTAGGATAGTATAAAAGATAAGAAAGTACAGTTTAACTGACTGATTTTTGTTACATGCTTGCATAATAGATAAAATACCACAGAATTATAGGGAATGTAGGAGTCATTTTGACTGATTGTAATAAGATTGCCTAATTTGGCAGTAATATTGCACTGGTGCCAGTGCCACCCACAAATTGAGAAGCATTAAAGTTATATTCATATAAATGATTGTCAGTTAGTGTCGTTTCGAAAATGGTTACAGAAAATCTATTGTTAATTACCTCGTGATGTCATTAAGTGATGATCTGCAAAAAGACAGTTATTTTGTTACACAAGAGATAAAGTAAAGCTCGTGAATTCTTCAGATTGCTGGCATAGTACTTGCTGGTATTTGATGGTTGCACAGCGTTTATACTTTTGGCCTGTAACTTTATGACGTTAACTTGCTGATTATGATGGAAAGCAAGCATTTCTATGTACATGTGGTCATCACTCATCATATTTTAATCGGTTACTGCTTTTTCACACCCATTTTAGTTCTGATCACGGTAGGATGTCTTCCGGCATTATCAGTTTAGTTTATCTGTTTATGTGAGCACTTGCAGCCAAATGTCAACAATTTTTCCGTGTCATTTTTTCGTTGCTTTCTGCTCGACATATGTGTCCTTTTGTTATGATTGCATTTTGTTCATAATGAAAAATGTGTGATAACAAACAGAAAAGTTAATTTTTTTGACACTTCAGACCTCACTGACTGATGAATTCAGATTGCAAAAACGTGTTTTTGAAGATTTATCCTCACCAAATCCATCCGGGAATTGTAATCATCCTGCGAACACCTTGCTTATTGTTCAGGCGACCGAATTAGGAGTCACCGACGCTATCGAGGGCGGCGAACAGTGCAAGTTTATGGTGTGGGGCGGTAAAGCGAGTGACGGAAAATTTACCCTGAAAGCTAGCACGTCGGAAAATAAGGAGGTGGGTCCTCGTTGAATTGCATTAGTATTGACATCACCAGTCCCAGAAATGTCTCCTGTCCATGGAATCCACTCAAGTTTTGTTGCAAACCCTATTAGGGTCCAAGACCAGCCTTTGCGGGTGGCTGCTGTTTCGATCCTGGATAGTGGGTACGAGAAACATTTCATGACAGCTCAAGGGACAAGAGCGCTAAAAGGTTCAAGAAACGCTGGTCTAGTGATTGGCATATTCGTAGCGCTCAGCCCTGTAAATATGCAGGATGTAGTAATTTGAGTAACGAAATTCCAAGTCTAACAGTAATTGAAATGTCAGATTCGTGTATAGAATCGGTTTCTAGTAAATTCGAGACTTGGTGAATTGGAATATCGATTACTGTTATGAATGCATCAATGATTATGAGCGTGTTGAATTCGGCTTTCACTGAGGGCAGAAGTTATCTAAACTGAAATTCTTGTTAAGAATAGATCTCTTGCCAGATGGCAAGCGCTGTATAATTTCAGCACTCGCTACTAATTGTAATTAACACTAAATTCTGATTTGAGTACTCATCTGTTTCTATGTAATAATAAAAAACTGGAGTCTACTTTATCTCGTTTCGTAATCTGTAGGAACTCTACTTTCCGGCATCAACGGCTTAAGTCGGCCATGCTCCATATTTTCTTTTTGCAACAGGACTGGGTTCGGAAGATCCGCGAAGTCATTCACGAGGCTCGCCTGCACATGAAAGAAACCTTGCAGTTGAAAGCTGGACCCACGTTTAGAAATTCACAAAGGTCTAAAAGGTAACGCTACCGTGCCTTTACACTGTCGATGACATATTTTTTATATCTTTCAAGTTTGCAAGCCAGATAATATTGAAAACTGATGATAGTATGCCGCTTCAATGTACAATTGAATAGTACATTCAATAGACCTTTTCATTTGTACTTCCGCTTCGAGCAGTTTTGACATGTATCGCTACCTCAACTGACAAATGAATAGAGATGTAATGAGTTACTTTCTCTTCAACTTGAGTGGCAACAATGACTGCTTTGACCCCTTCTGACGTCGTGTGTTTGTATTCAGAGCGAGCGGCGCTACTATGCTGGACGACGACAAATTCAGCGAAACTAGCAGCGGCGGACAGCCGGCCGATTCCGTGTCTCTCTATTCCAGAACTTCGCAAAATACGGAATGCGATCGGGTGAGTGCTCACTGCTCAGTTTATCGGGACTTGCAAACATGGTTTAGCATTGACGTAATGTCAACGTCACAATATCTGTGCTTGGCTTACCTGATTCATACAGTCGTATCTGATGGTATCCAGTTCACAATTCAAATACGCTTGAAATGTTTCCTGATTTCTACTGAACTGTTTCCAGAACACTTGGAGATGAGTACATCTCTCTTGCAGCAAAATTTGTTCTGGTTGCGAAAATCAACATAAAATGTCCAGTTTTCAAAATTTCAAGGTCCATTTTTAAAACTTGAAAAAAATCAAGTTTTCGAAAATATTTGAATTGTTTTTGGCATATCTTGGTCATTGTTACGTCTGCATATGTGTTGCAAAGTTAATGGGAGCCAATATATGGCTAAAATAAGATGAAAACTAGTAAAGTTAATTTTCTCAAAATTTGTAAAATGGACATAAGTTACTTTGATACCACTGCGACGATATAGTCTTCCCGCAGTATTTTCCGTCGGTGTTGCCTTCTTCCAGCAGCAGCATACGCAATTCCTTTCTGCTTTTGCAAACCGCATTTTAATGCTAGCGAAATAGTGGAATGTTCCTTCGTCAGCACAGTATGATTCTGAACCTCTCACCTTTCAAAAGGTTGTCTACTTTATATTTAATACATATCTTCCATTTCCTCCAATAGCTTCATCCTCTCAACGTCAATCGTTGTTGTCAGATTCTTTTGTGGCCTGTCATAAATCTGAGCTTCGAAGCATTCCGGTCGACTTTATTTTGGAAGTTTACAAGAGCAAGATTTTCAGACACATCCAAGCCATAATAGTGTTGTCTTGATCGCACATAACACCACGATTTTTTCATCGACCGACCTCATTGTAATGTTGGCAGTGTGCATAGCATTAGCTGGTGACTCCACCAGTAATGCTGTTGTTATCATCAGTTGGACTCAGTTAGTAATGCTGATTGCTTCACTTCCAACCCTTGATTACCAATTATGAGCTAATTAGCACCAGTATCAATCGTAAATGATGACATGATTTTCAAACAGGCACTGTGCTATACGATTTTTGCTGAATTTAAAATAGTTTAATATATATTTTGTTGAAAATTAAATTTTTCACTTCAACTTCAGTACGCGACGAACGATCATATCCTGGTGGCACAAGACTACGCCCCAAACCGTCCCGACCATTTGTCCATCCGACGCGGTCAGACCTTGGAAGTGATTGACGGGTCTCGCGAAGACGGCATGCTGATGGTGAAAGTGATCTCGGGGTCGCCCGGGTTTGACGTACAACGCTCACAAGCTGCAGCTATGCCCACCCGGGATCCAAGCCCCATTACGAGCCAAGGACTCATTCCGCTTTCTTGCATAGGTGAGTTTTTTTTCTCCAAGTTCTTGCACGGTTGCACTATTTGTTTGAAATCTTCAACATTGCCACCGACAACTGTGATAAAATCCAAGCTGCGTGCATTTGGTTCCAAGCTACCTGTTTTGTGAATCTGCTTCAATACATCGTCAGAGTGATTCTCTACCTTTTCAGCGTGCGGTCCAGTAATATTTCAAAACAAACGTTGTAAACCAGGCAGCTTGCAACAATGAAAATCAACCCAAAATGTGATTACGACAAAAAGTATGCAATTCAAAACATTGAATTAGATCTTACATTGAATGAGAAATTTGCAGCCTTGTTAATAATGATACATCTGCTAAGTGTGGTTCCGTTGAAGTTTCATTCAGCAAGGCAAAATACGGTTATAATTCTATTTTTAGCTTTGGGTTTCTTCAGAAACAAATGCGATTTAGGTGACCAGCGCAAGCGTCAGAAAATGAAATTGATATACGTTTTGCGGATCGCCTGCAAAGCTGTAACTGTTTGAGAACCACCTCCATTTCTGCCTCTACTTAACTTTTCGATTGTCTGTAAAGAGCTTTGTTTGGTACAAAAACACACAGTGTCAAAGTTGTAACCAATAATGCAGTAACCAACTGATGTGCGCAGTGTTATTTTCTTAAGCACACTGGTATTTGAGGGCGCTTTGCATGATGACTCGTTTGACATGCTGTATGCACAAGTATACTCCGGTAGTTCTGTTACTCAACAAGTTTTGAACGCCAGTAGATGCCAAGGTAAGGTTTTTGTCCTCGGGAGTTGTCAGACACCAAGCTGGAAGAAATGATATTGTGATCTCCATTCGAATATATTTATTAGAAGTAATGTAATTGTCAGCCTGTACCGGTCTACGTGACCAGAAGTACACAGATTGAAGACGGAACTTTAGGTCAAGTATCTTGGGCAATGACCTGCGCCCAAATATGGAAACGGAAGCTGCCAGCATCCAACCAGGTTGCTTCACTTCGATTATATGTTGATGGTAAACGTTTTCTAATGAAGGTTTCACGGCGGTATGCTGTTATATATTTCAATATCCTCACACACTCTTATACCCTAACGATATTCTATGACTTGCAGCAATATCGCTGCATAGTTGCTCATTAAAAAGACAGTATTGATTTATGCAGCTCGATATTTTTGATGATTTGTTTACACGCCTAACAGCTTTTATCAGGCTGTTGATCTAGCCTAACAGGTGTCGCGATCCTCAAATGCACTATGACATGCAAAATCTGCACTTGTGATGCATGAATTTACTTCACCAGATATTAGTTTTTCACTCGAGACCATTTGAATCGTGGCGGTTATTTGCAGACATGGACTGAAATTATTTTGCCTTGTACTGCTGTATGGTAGTGCAGAATGCCTTTGTGTTTATACGTATCACATCAAATTTTAAATTTATTCAGAAGTATGAAACGTATTTTTCTGCATTGTGTCGTAAAAAGAATTTAGGCGTACGTCACAATGTTGCACGTTTTGTACGAAACTGTTTAAAATTGACAACTCGTTTCGGGCCAGTTATATGTGAAAGCTATACGGAGACTTTTAAACGAACTTTTTGACAGTGCAATTAAGCGTCTCTTGACAGTGTAATAGTGGCTATGGCAGGCAAAAAAGTCGTATTTCTTTCAAACCATACAGAACAATCACAGGATAGTGGTATTTACTATTTAACATGACTACGCAAGCTTCGCCTTGCAGAAACTTCAATAGAGCCGCATATATTCTGTCAAAAAGACAGCCTTAAAAGATGTTACCAACATTACATTCAGTAGCGTCGCAATTCAATTTTGAGGTCAAAAAGTTTGAAGACCATTGTTGCAGTGTGCGTTTGCAGAGAACATTTGTGTAGAAAAGTATCTTGCTAAAACGTATCTTCCTTATCTCCTTATCTTATCTCCTGCGTCTTCAGAACTTGATCATTCGTGATGCGTACATTAACTTCCGTGTATCCGCAGCAGAATGGTTACAGTTAATGAATCATATTCGCATCTTTTCAGCAATTTATTATTCAATACAATCGCCTCATGATTAGTACTTTTGAAATCTGTGAACATCATTCTAGAGTCTATAGAAATTCAGCAAGGAATCCGATTGAATGTACACTAATCTAAACGACCACAATGACTATCTGAAGAAGCATAACAGTCGTGACGGGGTGATGTCGTTTGCCACTTGATTCTGCTTACGCTTTATCAATTATGATAACATGTGCGCCATTGTAAATAGGATATTGCGACGATGTGCGGCGATGTTTTGAATTGGATAGTCAAAATATGTGGGGCGGTCTGTCGATTAGGTTTTGTTTCCTACGGTATTTTTTCGCCCGATAAGTATGCGGTCGCACGATTTGGCGCTAAACGCTGCTGGTGTAAGCAGTTGACTGCAGAGCAGACAAAAGTCTGTCTCGTCGCATCGTCGGACTTTTCTCTCGTTATTTTAGCGGGTCGAAACGATTGCCGAGCGTGGCGAAGCGATAGACGAATAATTTTACTTTAGCGGTTCAATGTGTAAGCGAGAGGATCAGGCCAAGTTTGTGTGCGGGGGTTCTGCCCGCTTGTGATATGAGCTAGTCTGGTCAGCTGTGGAAGCCGGGTTGTTGCGCGGCGCGATTTCGAATGCAATGCGTTGAATCTTGGCCTTGATAGTCTGACCAACCTTAGTACTACAGAAATGAATTTTTGCATGGCCAACATTTCGCCTTCATCCGTGAATAACAGAATATCACCACATGATTACGAGTGTCGCCTGGGAAATGCCGTCAATCCCGCAAACGCTATGGTTACTATCATTAATTAAGTAAGTTGCTCGCGGGACGGAATTTGAATACTGCAACGAACCATAGCAGTACATTTATTCGCTTCAAGTTTTTCAACTTGCTGTCAGTGGGAGCTTGCAAAGACCATCGGTAAATGCGGGGATTCTAACTCAATATTTTAGGATGATATAGACTTCGCGTCGTAATCTCCGCCATTCCTGCGTCGCAACCGCTACTCATATTTGAATTTAAACCCACACTATCTGCATTTACCGATAATATGTCAGTTGAAAAGCTTGAAGTGGATTTATGTACCAATATGAACGTTTTGTTTGTTGCAAATTACCGTGCATACTCGTACACATTTGTAGAGTGAAGTCACGAAATCTGCCCATCGCTCTGAAAATACTCCAGCATTTCAAAACTTCGCGGATGTAATCTCTTGGGCGGCATATATCATGAACGAATTCCCGCCTGATAGCTTGGCGGGGGCGTGAATGCATTCTGCTAACGTGTGTAGCCGTGATGCAACAGCGTTTCGATTCCGTCTCAGTCAATGTATGATTCATTTGTATCCGGTAAATGAAAGTCGATTTACCCATATTTGTTAGCGTGCCGGCAACAGATTTCGCGTGCGTTTGAAGCCAAGTATAAATCTCAACCGTGAGCGGAATATCGGATGTTAACTTGACGCTCCAATTTAAAAAAGGATATGTGAATGTTTTTCTTTCTATTGTATCTGAGGCTAGGCTTTTATCAGGCGAGATATGTGTTAAATTACGGTATCGGCCTTTGTTTACTATTGTCTCACGTGGGGACGTAGTTGACGTTCATAGTCCAGTGTAAACGCGACCATTGGCCTGTCGGACGTAGCGTGGTTTACTTCTGGCGTACCTTCGACTTTGTAAATATTGGTTTATCGAGTTCTTTCAGTTTTCGCAAAGGACACGCGGCCTTTTTCTGTTGTCATTGTTTGAGCTGTTTTGCAATCCTGGAGATTGCACGGGGGGTCTTGATCCTGCTCCCCTATTATGCGCAGAGTATTTTATGGAGAGTTGGAGAATGGATAACTAATGAATTTTCCGCATTTCCAAATTACATTGGAATTGGAATTGGAATGATAGCTCCGCAGTTTTCCTCCAATTTTAATAGAATTAGAATGACTGAATCAGCGAAAACTTTGAAACTTATTTATATTCCGTATTAGAGAGAAATACAACAAAAATTAAGTGGAGTTGGTATGAAATCGGAGGGCATCCTCATAAGCAAAGGAGAATGGCAAATGTATGTACTGTACATTGTACAGCACACAGAGGCAGGCTTGTTTCGCACGATACAGTTCTACCTTAGCATTTTCAGGAAAACCAAAAATTCCTTAAAATAATATTACCGGCATGTCACTGTAATTAGTCTTAGAATTAAGCAACTGGAATTATCTGTCCATGTGTGTTTTTGGGTCCATTAGCCTGCATTTTTCACTGCGTAGTAGCGAATTATAATATTTCACGGCTGACTTGTCGATGATGCACGAGCTAGCGCGTAAAATGCCGATGGTGGGTGAGATAATTTTTGACAAATTCGCGGTATAATGGCGATTGATGAGCTTAGCGGAGCAGGTGTTCGTTACTTGCGTGTTATGTTGCCTGCATTCGATATTTTGTAGCGTTACGTTTGCGATGTGGGCAATACATGACAACGCTAGCGTATAGTGTTTCGTTTCATATTGATTCCCGTATTTTACGCACCAGTAGACTTTTAATACGAAGGTTTCGCGTGCGGTATTTCATACCTGGCGTTCTTAGCTTACCCAAGGGCTGGATCTTCCCGCAAAATGACCGCGAACGGATTATATTGTTATAATGTGAAGTTCTCTCGATGATAAACTGAGGAAGAATGTCAAGTTATAGAAGCCCGTATACGATGATTGTTACCAAATATCATGGTATTTTGTGTGCATTCCTTGACCTTACATATTTCTCCTAATTTGCGTGCCTACCGCACGCCGGTCGCTTGCTGAACAAATACATAGCGAAGACGGGGCTTGCGATAAAGAAGTCACCAAAATTTAAGTAGTGAAGACAATTTGCCTAGGTTGCTTCTTTGCATCCGTAAAACAATGATTGTCTGATTGGCTCGGAGCTGCATGCATATTGTACATTGCATAAATGCAATAGACGTCTATCGTAGACTGACAAAACGGCCTATGTTGTTGTCGGTTGTCGTATTTGCAAATGCAGAAATATAAGTGTGGGCCGCGAATGAAACTAGCACCCATTAAAATGTAAAAAGCATCTCTAACCGTTGGCAACCTGATCATCCGGCTAAATTACGGTTCGCTCTCGCGATTACGTCGCTGGAAAATGACTATCAGGTCTTCAGCAGCTACAATTGTGTTACGGGCCGCATCCATCAATGTCACCCGATTGAGGCCGCCCAAGGTATTCTCGGCATGGTATTGTGCAAATTTGCTGAACACCACGTTACTTGCTCCCGACCTGAGCTGAATTCTAGAATTTCGCGAATGTTTGTCGTTACCGGCATTCGAGTGTTTACAAGTCCGTCATGCGCCCGCGCTGATGCGGACTAGACGCGACACGATGCGTTAATTCGGCGTTTTTGTTTCGTCAGCCCTTTGACCGGATAGTTTAGGGTGCTGCGAATAATCAGGAAGCAGGTCACGATTCACGAAGTCGGTAGTGTCTCGGGCTAGAATGATGCGGATTTGCATAATTCGGACTTCATTCCGTGGAAAGTTACAGTTCGAGTATTTTCTAATGCTGATTATGTCAGCCTTTGATAACTAAGTAATTCTATTTGCCGAATTAGACTAATTAGTGCGAGATGCCAGGAATCTAGTTGTAATTTAATTTGTGAAATGTTTCTACGCTCTCATTTCAATTATAATCTAATTTCTAGTTTGCTGGTAATGCTGCAATAGAACTGAACGTTAGGGCTCTTCAAAAATGACTTTTTTTCTTAAATCATACTGGCTACTTGATAAAATTGTTAGGTTACCTAATTCAAGCCTGCACACAAAATTTGGTTCTATTCCAGCCAGTAACCACTTTGCTACAGGAGAAGAAAGTTTCTACTTATTATATAAAAATAAATAATAAAAAATTTGAAAATTTTCTCTTCACCCCATGAAAGTGTTAGGCTGTCTATAGAAACGATGCTCACCAAATTTGGTTCAATTGCAACCACTGGAAGCGGAGTTATTGTCGTCGAAAAATTTGGATTATGAATAAAATAGTATTTACGGTGACCGATCCTTTGTTTATTTATTATAGTTGTGCTCACCGTAAATACTATTATATTCAAATCAAAATTTTTCGACGGCAATAACTCCGTTTCCACTGGTTGGAATTGAACCAAATTTGGTGAGGATCGTTTCTATAGACAGCCTAACACTTTCATGGGGTGAACAGAAAATTTTCAAATTTTTTATTATTTATTTTTATATAATAAGTAGAAACTTTCTTCTCCTGTAGCAAAGCGGTTACTGGCTGGAATTGAACCAAATTTTGTGTGTATGCTTGAATTAGGTAACCTAACAATCTTATCGAGTAGCCAGTACGATTTGAGAAAAAAAGTCATTTCTGAAGAGCCCTAATGTTTATAGCTCTGTACTTTCAACGCTGTGGTTTTATTGCGTCTATATAAGACAGGGAGATCTTTGTGACTCGAAACACTCTATTTTTGAACGGACAGTATTTGTGATCGTGACTCGCGAAATTGGCTTAGCTGACGTTTTTGATATCACCATATCATCAGCCGTGTTTGCTATTCCGCCAGGTTTTATTGGCCGCTACGGGCATGGGCTAAAATTGAGTATTTTAGCGTAGAGACTATGGTCGTGTAGTGAGAGCGCGCAGCATGCGACGGCACAGCGGTTGCGGCGAAATCAACGAGGACACTCGGAAGAGATGGCTCGCCCGGCGGCGAATGCCAAAATCTCGATCCGTCGATGCTCCCAAGTCGGCTGAACTGCAAAGCTCGAAGGCGATCGGTGAGTATCAGTACTAGCCGCTTTCAAATTTCCGAATTGGGCTGCTGCAACGCAAATCCTCTGAATTCAGCGGTTTTTAACCTATATTAACATGGCGAACCCTACGCCAATCTGAAAGCCGTCTGCGAACCCAAATTTTCGCCTGGTCTATAAACTAAAAACTACAACAATACACATACAGTACGTCACTATAGCATACTGGGCAAAATAAACTGCGCATCAATAACTGAGTTGAAAGAACAAAATCATTAAAACATGGTTTTCGCACAAAACAAAATGATTATGCTGTATCTGTATAAGTCGGGTTTGTGTCCTCACCTCCTGCGAACCACTGTCATACTGTTGACTTTAATTTTCGAGGTATTGGAAATTATATGTCGTGAATTGCATTTTCAACAAACTCGAAATGTCGCGTGGTGGCGTCGACGTGCCTGTGATGTCGTAATTTCGGTGCGACAGTTGTCAGCCCTCATACGCCCGTATTCCTAAGAAATGACACTCCGGTTCCCACTTTTATCCCGTTGCATCGCCGGACATTGCTCTTTGTAATCGTATGTCTTAATAGGCATATTGACATTGTCGTATGGTTGAACAATCGAATTGAACCGAGTGTCCACACCCCACGAATTCCGTGACTTGACCGATTGAAGATTTGAAAATATTGTACTATTTCGTAGTCAAATAAATATCTATCATTGTATCTCTGCGGTTGCTGACATCAGTCGAGCAGTAACAAGCTGTTTGCGTCGACGGCGGTTCTCGGTATCAGTATTATGCAGAGTGCGGGTATACTCGTGTAACGTCGCGGGAAGCTTCTTCTGTCGCAATTCCGTGTTCAATCTCGTCTTAACCTCCGATGCTCTTACCTGAATTGTACTCGAATTGTTATTTCGCCATTCTTTACTCGATATTAGAGTCTGCCGCCAATCACCAGCTTATATACGGCGATAGCATGGATCGTATCTAGAACGAAAATTGTTCACTAGTTATTGGGCGCTGACGAGTTCCCGTCAAAAATATTTCAATATATATTTTATTATATATTATCCGAACGTATATGAATCACATGTACGAGTCAAACGACATCCACGCGCTTCAAACAACCCCACGTTTGTTTTTGTGCTCGTAAAGCCTCCAGTAAAAGTTATGACAGCACCGCAAATTTGACTCACCTGTTGTACGCATTGGGGGCGTGGGCTAACGTGGCACGCGGAAGCTGGCAGTTGAAGTGGTTACCGTTTAACGGTTGTTATTATGGTGACCTTTTCATAGGACCGCCGATTGTGAATCGAGCGTATTTGGACAGGCGATGTTGTATATGCGTGTGTAACATGAGCGGTTAAATCTTTGTTATTTGTAGCCTACGTATCGCGATTGTGTCAGCTGTTGGTACCAACGCTGTGCTTCCTACACTTCTTGTTGTGAACGCAAGCCTAGTGTGCGTGTGTTAAGCCGGGATATAGTCATGATAGGCTGTGCGGCGTGAGATGTGCAATAGCGCGGGACAGCGCCTAGTGTCTTAGGGTACGATGCGGAAAAGTCGTACCTACGTCGTGACGCCTTCATCCAGCGCAGCACGGAATCGAAGTGAGTCCTTATGAATTATGTAGGCAGCAGACACGACCGCTGCACTAAACTGTGAAACCTTGTGAAACTTACCAAGTGATTATTCTCACCTTTTTTCACTGATTCTTGTAAGATAGTATTTACGTACCCGTGACTTTAACTTTGCGGCTTGCAACTCGTTTCAGCGTTCAACTATTTTGGCAAAAGGTCCAGATACAAAAGTTAAAAATTGCTTTGGTCCGTAATAATTTACAGCAATACGCTGGTCAGACAGGTAAGGGTCCGCCAGTTGAGTAGCCCATATTCCACGTAGATGGTTTATCTCTTCGGTGTGCGTGCGACTTGCAATACTTAATACTTGCAGTGGAAAGATAGTTATATCCCTATGATAATTGCAGCGGAAGAACAGTCATATATTTGCAGAATTGGTCTTTGTAGTCGTAGAGACGGTAGGCTACTTCCCTGGCATTAGAAATTACGTCGTAATTTTCTGCTGCAGTACATATAAAAGTAGCTATTTTCCAGTAAGAGTAAATATTCTTTCTAGTTATGGTTTATGTAAAAAGATGAAAACTGGAGCAAAAGTAGTATAACGACATACCCACTTGAATAAGTATCGCTCTTAAGCCTAACCTAATCGCGTATTTCGTAAAAGTACAATATTTCTTAACTGCGTAAAGTGAGCTCTTGCTGTTGGTATTAGCGACACAGTAAGCATGGCTAATAGCGAGCATCTCCACGTTATGGGTTTGGAGTATAGGATTATGTAGCTCCGGTGCTGCGCCTTCGTTGCGTATTAGTGATCTTGATCAATAGACGTAAGTAAGCCTTGCTGTGCAGTCGATACGCGCAGTCAAACTTGTTCTTCGATTTTGTTGTTGTAGCGTCGTGGCACTGCTAGCTTGGATCCGCTATAGTGAGTTCCGGCATGTTTCAAACTATAGCGGACACGCTGAAAACATTGTCAGTACTATAGTATATCCGCATGTCACTGGTAGGCCAACTAACCGTTTCCACAGATCGAGACCCCGTTACAATTTGAGAGTCGATCGACCAATGGGATTTGATACCTCGGGACATGGTTACCTTCGTCTCAGTTCTTCATAATATGTATTACATACGATGGGTCGCAAACGTAAACGTGCAACGTTGCGAGTGGCGGGCTAATTTCGCACTAGAACGTATCCGAAACATGAATTTAATTGTTATTGGCATTGGAAAACCCGGCTGGGTTGTATGTGAGATTGAATGTTGGTTGGATTGGTTGAACTACGCACCGTTGCTTACTTCAACTGTATTTTGTTCTGTTTTGTCCCATTTGCACCGCCCTGATGGCGTTGATGTTATATTGCGTTTACGTTACCATTGACCACCGACGCTATGTCATACAAATAACTTACCGAATATTTCTTGCCAAATCATGTAGTTCGCTAGCTGTCGCTGTCGCCTTTTTCAATATTGTGATTTCTCTGTTGCTACTCCGCTTGTCTTGCATAAAAATGGGTTATTGGCGACGCTATCGATTCCACTCCGGTCGGATTCGCTTGCAGTCGGGTCCAAATCAGTAATTTTGTAAGAAGATTACTAGTACCGGTACCAGTTTCTGACATCGAACATGTAATTTTATTGAAATGAAAAAACGGGTTCTAAAGCGTATGAGTTACAGGTTACAGTGTATAGAAAGGAATTTTAGCGTTGTTGTCTCCACGATACGAAAGTTATGACACAAATCAGTAAGAGAGCGACAAAACAATCGTGTTTTTGCGGTGGCGCTAATCGTAATTAGAGAAGCGACTATCGTTACATATTGATGGAGGTATTTTCTTCTTGGTAAATATATGTAATTAGAGATTGAAGTGTGACTAAAATAATGTTGACTGATCGCGTCTGTCACGACCGATGGTAAAGTGCAACCCCTGTTGTAAGATGCACTACAATGCATTGCTTGTATCCGTTTTCTAAGCCTCTATCTGTAAGCTATTTGTAAGCTACGTGGGCATACTTAATAGTCTACGAATTCACCTAGAATCGCAAGTATCTGATTACGGGGGCGGTTGTGAATTGGTGATGTCATAGGGCGCTTTGAAACGCGACACCGCAGAATTGGTTTGTACTTTGGCATTGATAGATTTAATATAAAATTGCTGCAAAATTCTGTACGCTAGAAAATAAAAATGATTTAATTATTTCCTTGTATCAATCGCGGTTTAGATGTTGAGTGTGTTTGACATCGTTCGCTGAAATCTAATTCCGATCATATGGTAATCGAATACGGCGTATACGCGGGCGCTGTGAGCAAAGTATCGAGCTTTGGAGTCCGATTATTGTCGATACTACACTTTAAAAGAAACATCGTTATCGGTAATTTGCGGTAAAAGTGATCGAACTTTTCGTGACGTCACAACATCGTAATATTTCTTATAGCTTAGGTGTCCAGATGCGGCCTTTTTAGATTATTTCGTGCCCAAGCATACCAAATTACCAATGGCAGTTCCAATAAATGCTCCGAAGTTTCGGAAATGCGCCTTAGCTAAATGCCAAATGGACTGAATATCGACTGAATACATCGGGGTTATCGCTTCGGTATCGGCTCAAATGGCTCTAATCAAGATTATTTGGAATGACATTGTTGATCATCCAGACTCGTGGGTAATCGTAATCTTGTTTAACGCGAATGTCACGAGTTCCCCGTTTCTATAAAAGCTTATTGGATTAGCAGTCGGGATATTACCTTCGATATTGGTGCGGTCTCTGGGGACAGCCCATGCTAAATATTCTATTTTCGAAAGCGCCAACTGATGAATTCTGAGCCGTAAAAATATTTTTACCAATATATTTTTGGTCCCTAAATCATTTATTAATGTACCGTAAATACATATGCATACGCAATTCAATATACAAGTGTTAGTTAATTCAGTCATTCTTATCTAATTTTTAAAAAGCGGAAAATTTTGTAGTTTTCCGACTCCGGTATTACGCAGGCCAATGCGTTTGAAACTCGCGTTCTACAATTCTAATGACAGGTGATATAATGACATCACAGACGCGTCGTCCGCTAACCTTGAATACACCCGGAAATCTCGGTGAATACCTTTCAATAAGGCTTTGAAAGCGTGTGCGTTTCGCAATAGAATCTTTTCAGAATTGCAGTTTCGTTATGACTTATGATAAGTCTCGAAGCCGGCTTGGCATTTCTGACATCCCGACCAGCTGTGGTAGTACGTCATGACGTAATTAGTCACGTCTCGGAAATGCCGCTCGTGTATTAGATTGTCTATTGTGACAGCGCGGTCGCGTCATGCGATACCTTTAGACTGGTTTTGCTGGAAATGCTTCTTACGTTGCAAAGTTCGCGACGAAATTACACTCTCCTTCTTGGTAGCACCTTTGCCTTTCGTGATAATAATAGATCGGTGTGTTTGGTTTTGAGCAGGGCCTGACGCAGTGGTACGAGAACCAGAATTTGAGTCGATTATCAATACTAATGATTCGGGTCGAGTAGTTCGAGATGATTTTGCAAGTACCGAAGTTATGTGCCCCAGAGTTTACGGTTTTTTGTTGGAAAGTGGATTGAATTCCGAATTAGCACGGGAATGGCAAATGTCTGGACGCCGAGCTTTGCTAGTTTCGCATTAAACAATTCTCCGGTAGTATTTTCAGGAAAACCATAAATCAGATTGGAATTGAAATGAGATCATAAGCACATTCCACATTCCGCGTGGAAAGACAGTCCACTAGTGCTTTTTTTACATTCACGTCATCTGTATTTGGGTTTGGCGACCTTACAACTCCAGCGTCGCATGCTAATGGTCGTATTGTTCACGAAATAGGCTGTCGAATGTGTTTTGATAGAGATGGTTTCCAATGTTGCGCAAATTCCAAGCGTCTACAGGCACAGCAGTGGTTTTTAACTTTCTGGAAGGCACCTAACCCTACCATTACGATACAGGCATTCATCGAGCCCTTGCCAGTTTGAAAATTGAAATGCACTTCTTTCGGTAATCTTTTAGCTACCTTGCCTTGATGGAAATGAATGAGAATCTTGATCCAGGCTGCCTGTCGCACTGATTTCGAAAATTTTATTTATAGATCAGGGCAATGGAGCCCCTTAAAAATCAACCTCAAAGATGAAAAAATGCCAATCTCATCGTTGTGAATGCTTGACAGTGAAACGACGCAACACTCAATTGCCTGTAGATGACAATTTCACCCTTGCAGTATCATTTTACAATGCAGTTCAAAGCTTTCCTTTATATCCGAGATATATCTTGTAACAAACGGTGTCAACATCTCAAAGGCTTGAACTCCGCTGAACCCCTGAGAATAACTCACCGAACCCTTGGGGTTTGATCCAAGCAAGGCTGAAGAAATACTGGTCTAGAGCGTTGTGAAGAGTAGTTATTGGTCTCGTTCTGGACACGTTCTAGAACAAATGCGCTGCCGATGTGAGAGTAGTTCTAATGCATATTGGGTATGGCCCCTGATTTGGTAGCCTGAATTACAATTCGTCATTGATCAAATTCGTAGACTGTTTGTTTTTGAAAAGTTCACTGGTATCTTCATGGTAAGGAAACCACATCTTGTCGAATCGCTCTAACGAGCGCACTCTCATTATTTTTGAGATTTTACAAAACACCAATGCTTCGTGGAGCTTCTTTAAACTCCCGCATACTTTCCGAAAGTGTCTGAGCCTTTGTTTATTTACCATTAATATTCTATTGCATATTGTTAGCCTGGAGGAATCGACAGTCTTAAAACTCTTCAAGCGGGATATTTCACGAGTTTAGTAGCATTTTTCAATCGTCTGTTTTTAGATAATATACCGCGAATAATGTTTTAGTCGAGCACCTGCACGTTGTTTTTAGTAATCGCATTGCTACCGAAATATAATCTATCGATATCTATATTTGTCACGATACGCGACCTTATATTCGACGTAGCGGATGCTATGAGTTGACGTGTCACTGTCGTTTTTTAGTTAGAGATTGTTGCGTTTGACTGATGTCGCCGTCCGTTGGGAATGTGTTGAAAATTCTTTTCATTCTCGTGATGTAGCACCTGTTTATGAGGCGGCTGCAGTTACGTATGCAAGCGTAGTTACTAGTTAGTGACTGGGTATTAGTAACGGCTCGTAGCATTTGTGAACGTATGTGGTGTAACTGCAAATGCGATTGTCGTTTAATAGCGCCTCGTGCATTTAACGGGTGGTCGAGGTCTCAAGGTTGTCATTTTTGAAACTGAAATTAAAGCGAACGTATCATTGTAACTTTCTGCTCTAGTACAGGTATTAGTAGCTATCTCCAAGTTAGTATTCTAGGCCTAAAATTGAGTAAAAACGGGAAAATGTAAGTCGAAATAGTAATAGTAAGTAGACAGAATAGACTTGGGTACTCCGATAAAGTACAAGTACTGCGTTAATTCAGTGTGAATTTGGTTACTCACTCCGCAAATATCATTGGCTGGACCGGGCGTGATTTCAGGCGGCTTGCGGGTCGTGACTCTTCTGGTTGAGTAATCTTAAGACGTAATCTATTTGTTTGCCTTCATGCTCGGGTTCCGGTCAAAATCTACGGGCTAATTTGAAGCTGGTTAATGATTTGTACGGGCGTCGCGTCTTTGCGTTGGCGTGAACTTAGTAAGTGCGCTCTTTCTGCGAGCGTCAAATCAAACTTTTGACTTATCGATCGCCAGCATCCGTAAATCAGATTTTGGGCTGTGTTTTAGTTGTAGGTAAGTTTTGGGTGTGCCAAGATCTAGCATTTGATCATCGATCGAGTTTGCCGGTTACGTTACGAGACGCTGACGCGAGAAAGTGTAGTTTTCGCCCCTGACCGTCTGAGGGCCATGCCAAGGCTGTATAGTGTATACTCAACTATTTTAGCAAAGGCCCAGTTATAGAAGATTGAAAGGTGAAAAGGGTAGAAATAATTCCATTTTAAAAACTGCCGAATCGAAATTCGTTTGATTACAATTCTCAAATGGGTCGTTCACTTCTAGTTTATAAAGCTGTAAGTAACGGCCGATCGTCTATCGCCAGATAGGACATCTCTGTACCTTAGGAATGATTCATTAGTGTTGTGTTATTATTCGGCAATATTAATATATCGTTGGTCGCGATATTGATGTTTTGTACTTCTAAGAGTCTAATTTTGGTTTCGATGACGATTGTCGCAGCACTGTGACGTCACAGCGATGATCTCCTCACTAGCTACGAAACGAGACCGAGATTGATCGCCCGTAGGCTACTTATCGCACGTGTAGTGATGTTTTCAACTTGCTTTATATGTTGATTTTTTTTTTTCTAAGCGGTTTTGAAAACTGCATCGCGTGACGGTTTGATTGTGGCCGACATCGACATTCAATAACCAGGTCGTAACGTAACTTTATCCGCCTATTACGTAATGCGCGCGAGGTATTTTTGCGGTTGCATGACAAAAATCATCAATCTGCGAGCCATATTTTGCGATGTGCCATGAGTGCAGTGGGTTTTGTGATGGAGCGGCATCGTAAACCGCGCATCGCGCTAAAACACGATGATGTATTTGATTGAGCAATGCTCATTTTAATCGCCACCATCTCGAACGCGTTGTGATGCAGCGGTCGTAGAACACAACCTTCTGTTTAGGCTGTGATTCGCTCTACACTGTTGTTACGTCGGCCGTGCCACTTTACGAGAGCGCTTTTTCACGCTTTCAGTCTTCAATGTGCTTCACGTTGTCTAACCCGTGACTTCAGGTATGCGGTCACGGTGCGAGAATTCTGAAAACAATTTCGCGCACGCCCGTTGGAGAAAGCGTTATCTGCGCTCGGATCAATTTGTGCCGTGGAAACCAGTAGTTTTTTTCAGTGACTTACTGTTGTTGTCAGGCCTTGGGAATGTTGCGGCAGTGCGATGCGTTGACTGGACATTCGGTATTGTATCGTGTGGTATAGGGGTGGTCAAAGTAGTCGTACCCAAGTAGGAGTAGGAGTAGCGGCGTAAGTGGCTACTGAGGTAGATGTAGCCATTTCCAAGTAATAAAGTAAGTAGGGTGTTCTAGGCCTAGTTTTGCCTGAAAATCTAAGATTCTCAGGTGTGCCACGAATATTTTTAGGAAAGGAACTGTATAAATATTTTTAAAGTCGCCTGAAGACCAGCGCATACGACTTAGAGGCGCTCTATCTTCTTCAACGGCCGATAAATAATCTCGATGAAACCCATTATGCCATCGTGATAAATCGAGCAATCAGCAGATGATCTGCACATTAATTTACGAAAATGCCTACTTCATAATAAAAGCTTTTCTATAAAAGAAAATGGACCATTTTTGACTGTCTCTTTCCAAATCCTATTTCTTGATCGGTGTAATAACAATTAAAATTGTGTTTACATTTGGATCATCATGATAACATGAGCATGGTTTTTCTTTCTGCCTCAACTTGAAAGCTTTGAAAGAGAGACACACTGCCTGTAATTGATGACGAAATGCGGATATGTTTGTCTGCAATGTAACCTCGTTTCTGTTGTTATATGTTCTGTTCGTATAAATTCAAAGCGTTAGATCTATGAATTAGCGTTGTGTCGAAAATTGTGATGTAGACTGATGCAGTTGTAGGCGTAGTCAAGGCTGTGGTGGCGATGAGTGAATCATTTTGGCAATATCACTCTAAGCTAGCCCACGAAGATGTACTCGGTTCACGATCGTCCGGGTGCCTTCTGGTATGTCGCCATGTCGATAATTGCCCGGGGGTTATGCGCGTTGAGGTGGGAAAATCGCGGAGAATTTTGCGGGCATGGTACAATATTAGACATTGTTCTGTTTTTCTGAACTGAGTCGAAGCGATGTCTATTGTTGGAATGCATTGTTTTTGATCGATGGGTATAATCTGGTTTCATATGTGCTCGGTAACGATTTACTGGTAATGCGCAGAAATTTGTATTGTTGTTAATTTTCTGTAGGCTCTATGCGTTGTTGGCCTATTTAGTTTATGTTAGGATCGTAAAAGTTCAGTGGAATTTCCGACATCATGTGCGTTTCCTTCGAAAACTATTATTGATATCGTTGGATATGATAAGAATTGAATTCAACTCACCATCGAGCCGTCATGCACGACCTTTAGTAGCGCATGATTACACGTCAGATATGTACCCATCCCCGTACGCTATTGAAATGTAACTGTAAGCTTCGCTGGCGTTATGTGCATCGTTCTGGCAGAGTTAGCTTTGTTCGTTTATTTATTACGGCATTTCCAAACACAACAAGATTGTGATACAATGAAAAGATAGGAAGCAGCCTAAACGGCTTGGATTAGTCTAAGAAATCAGACCTGAACCTCGGGCCTGTACTATATCATGTCAATTGTAGATATAATAGGCATATTTACTTGATAAAAGTAATCACGCTGATACTCTTCAGGGTTAATCGTCAGCAACTAGTAGAGAATTGAAAAGACTATTGGATATTATTGAATTGTATACTGAATTTCTGTAACTCCGAGAGTTATTGTTGGTCCTAAACGCCGTCCGCGGTGGATTTCTCGGCGATATGATAAGAAAGTCGATTATGCATGAAACGATGGCCACGTGACCCTTGTTGCTTAGCAAGCACTTAATGCAAATGCACGACAACGTAACGCACGCTCTTTCGCGCTGGTTAACACATTCTTGTGATAGTTACTCATCGCTACCGAACCATAGAAATTGACTATTTTTGTAGGCAAGGGTATGTGCTTGGCGTGTATAGGTTTGCGTCATAACGTTGCATGTTCAGTAAGGCGCAGACACTTCGTTCGCCGTCAGTACATTTGTTTCTGTTGAAATGTATTCGTTGGTTTTAAAGGTGCAGGTTACAGAATATTTCTTTCATTTTCCGATTAGTTTCGAAGGTAGTCGGCTTTTCATTTGAAGTTTATTAGCGTGCCGTGGCATGATGCCGGCTCCTCGATACCGTTAATGGTATTACGCAACGATCATTAATGAGGTTTACAAGCAGTGAGTGTGTCCCTAGTCTTAAGATGAATGCAGTGTCGGACATATGCACGCTGGTCGCGCCGACGCTGGCTAGTTAATCAATTTTAGCTTGTAACGAAATGGCATTTTTGTCCGATGATCTTTCTATGTTCGTGATTACCTGCGTACATAAGGGCATCATCGATTCCTAATTGCGCTCGTGATATATCATAAGGACTAACGTCACCTGCAGGTGTTGTAGCCGTAGTTGCGATGTTGGCGTGAGAATGATTTGACTTACCCTAGGAATGTTTAGGTTGTTGTTTAGTGTTATGAAGTGAGATACCTTGTTCCCTTGAAGTCTTTTAGAAGGTGTTTTCGAGTATGGCAGAAAATTGTTTTTGGATAGTAAGTGGGCTTCAAAATGAACTATTCTTTTCTGTTATTCTGTGTCACAAATCTGATAAGTGAATTCTGTTTGTTTGTGACCACATCCGGTAATGAGCTGGTGCTTATAATCAGGAGAATCGCTTTATGGTGTACGCTAGGTAACCAGGCCCAGCTCACTTTAACATAAAAGTAATCAACTTAGACATTGTTTGCTTTTTACCTGTAATGGAATTCTGAGATCCCTGTATTGCGCTTACGTGTTACGTCAACATAGTAACGAAAAGGCGGTTGTTCGTAGCTGTTCTTATTGTATAAAATTATACTGTTATTATTGTACTTTCACAAATACCATTTACTGAGACTATGGGACGATTTGCTATCAAAACTGACCGTGAAACTGTTACTTCAGATAATACAAAGTACTTGTTATGACATAGAGTGGGATCGTGGAACACTGGAACTATGTTTTAGCGCATCAAGTAGACTATATAACTTGGAAAAACCATAAACTGTTTTGCTAAGTATGCAAGCGTTTGTGCGAGTTTTCAATTCATGCAGCTGTACCAAGCCAAGAATTAAAGGTGATGGTTGTGGTTTCGGGAAATATTGATTCTCCGTAAGGCAGCTTTGTCGCATAATATCTAAGTGTACTATGTGGTCTTTACCTTATTCTGCTAACCTTTTACTTGTCTATCAATTTTGGTATTTTTCGTCACAGTACCGTAGTTGAATATACGATATTTAACCCCGGTTTCCGATTTTATATGATTTCAGTGTGACGTGTTGTGATGTTATAGCCTTGTTAGTGAATAGTTACACAGATCAATTTACTGTTTCTGCAGTTTCACAACCCTATTGATGTGTCGCATTGATCTAAATACGGGGTATCACACTGTGTGTAATATTCTGGTGACGCTCTATGAGCAAGATGCTTCCATGTAATCGTGACTTTACTGAATGCAATTGACATTTTGTCATTTGTCTCAGTTGAGAGCGATCCAGCCGTTGTGCGGCAGGGCTTCCAAGTATGGCCAATGTGCAGTTAGTGCTCACAAAAATAGAATTTGACTTATAAAGTGACGAAGCTTAGCTATTTAATGAAGTCCTACTTCCCTATTGTTGGCTCAATGCAATTTGCCGAATGACATAATTATGTTGTGAAATACGCAGCATTGCATACACGCTTAGTAGTGACTTTAGCAATGGAGTCATCAGTATTTCTGTCAAACATCTGTCTCAGTTTACTGTATTTACTAACACAGTATGCACTATGCACCCTTGTAGTATTGTGTTCTGTGCGCTGCAGTTGAATGGTGATTTTTTGATAAAATGAATTCATAGACATAAAATGTTGTTAATAAATGAGCCCAAGTCTGTTGGTGGAATCGCGTATCCGGCAGACCATATTTCCATTTCATTTTCGCGTTGTCAGCAGCTTGACTGACTTTTGTCCCGTGAAAGTGTTGCAATGATTTGGTAGGCAGTTACAATGTCACATCAAAGTGCTCAACTCCTAAACGCTTGTGTATAGTGAAATTGGAAGAATTTTGGGAAAATACCTCTCACATTCTCGACAAACAACGCAAATGTATTCTAGCATGAAGCAGACATCAACAGAAAGCTTGATATTTTGCCTAACATATTCTCTTTTATGACTCATTCTACTGTGTTCTGGCTCTTCAAGTTCCTTGAATTTGAGGCATGGTATCCATTGGCGACCTCTCTGATGTGCGTGTTTATTTTTCAGATCCCGACAACAATTCATCTACCTCGTCACTGACTGGCATCACGGGGCGCTACAAAAACAACCCGTCATTGCAAGGCTCCAGTGGCACGCTACCTACTGATAAGAAGACAGGTAACTTTGCATATCTATCATCGCCGCGTTATTAGCGTTTGATAATATAGTAGATTCCACTAATTGAAAACGATTGACAATCAATTTAGCATTTACGGTTTTGTTCGTCATATTACTCCACTGAAATGTTGATGTCGTTTACTAAACGGTTTATTGTTCAAATCATTTCGTCCAAAAACTACATACTCAAGTGAATGAACATCACTGTGCTGATTACTTCCTTTTCCAAAATTTATGTTGATTCACTTTCAATGGTCTCCTAAAGTGCAAAGAAAAGAACCTATTTCATGTAATAAAACGCATATACACCACTTTACCGTGAACCGAGGTCACAGTCACTGTCATGGGATTTAGTAATAGACAGAGTTCATTGTTGCATCCTAATACCAAACCACAAAGGATTATTCTGAAGTGTCAGCATGCACCTTTATTTCACTGGCCGATTTATGTAATAATGTGTAATTGCAAATGATAAATTGTTGGGCAACATAAAATATCAGAAACATACCCTAATCTCATCAGCCTTAGATGACACTTGTGGTCACTCTTGTAGTGTGGTAACTAGTGTACTAGCTGACAAAATTGGAGATGTATTATTGACTGGTCAAATCGTGATTGTAGTAGATGGGGAAATTTATTTTGAATTTTTTTCAGGCTTTTTGAAATGGCTATCTACAGGCAAGAAAAAAGGACCGAACAACAATTCAACTGCGACGCTACCTCCGAAATCGCCCAAAACCCGCAAGGTATCGAAATAATTGTGGTCGGCTTATCTTATCTGTCATGTTTTCTTCATGAAAATTCTTCAATATTCGTTGCAATGTTTGTGTTACGCCTTGAAGTCAGGTCGGTCGTATTCTTGCTCAAAGGCAGCCTTGGTTAGGCAAATCAAAAAAATTGTACGATTTGATATAAATGGTATGATGCAAATCTAGTCCTCTACGTAATATCAATGATGTTTGCTAACACCTAAAATATCTTCATTTCTAAAGGTCTGTGAATATCCAGGATGGTTCTTGGCAAAAAACAACGAAGAAAAGCCATCTTTGCCACTGTGTTCAATAAATTGATATTACGGCTTGTTCATGGTCTGCTATGCTATTCTGTAAGACCCACGATATTATGATTTTGCAAAGGAATGATTGGAAGGAATTTGTAAATTCGTGTAGTACATGGGGCTTACGTCGACTGTTCGCCTTAATTATGTGTATTTTCGTATTTGCTGATAGAGTTGTTGGGATGCAATATTCTTTTCGATTCCGTACTAGTTGCTGACGATTACCCTTGACAAGTGTCAACCAAAATTATTCAGGTATATTTCAATATGAACTTGAGCAATAAGTCAATTTTATGTCAAAATCTCTCTATGCTACGTTTCAAGCCAATGGCTGAAAATAATGGGACTTACTGTGATGTAAATATCAAAAGTAATCTAAACTAAGATCCCCCACAAAATGTTAGGTTACCGTACCCCTTCGCGTGTGATAAGCTACAGGTCATTTCCATTAAGAGAAAATGTTTGGTGTAAATTCACAATTGCTAAATGTTATTTACACAACTTCGAGTACAGCGTTTGAAGGATAGATAGCCTATTCACCAAGCTTGGTTTCAACTTTCAACAGTCTATTTTTAGCAACTTGAAACTGTGAAATTTTCAGGATAAGAAGAATTCGTACGACGCCGATCCTGTCATCAAGGCGTCTTCTGTGACACACCTCGTCGACCAGTCCGATGGCGACGACATCGAGTCTGCCCTGGCACTGCCACCAGCCATGCCAATCGTGGAGAACGTATTTTCGGAAAACGGCGTCAAGGTAAGTGGACGCAATCTAGGCTTGCCGCATATGGTGATAACATGGCAATCGTAGCAATTGGGATAATTCGGTGGTTAATTCTTTGGTAGTAGATCGGGATGCTTGTGAATACGTAACACGTAATCGTACATATATAATGATTATTCGAGTGTAAACAATCTGGCACGAAAGATCTATAATTTTTGAAGTGGTTCATTTTTGGGTCTAGTGTACTTTCTAATCCACGCCGAGACATGCTCCCCATGACATCACCAATCAGAGTTCCCTGTGAGTATGTCGAAATTGATGATGTTTCACATGATCATTGTCTGTGTTTTCCACGAAACTGGGCTAGGCTAAGAGCAGTGTATCTAAATTTGGCGAACCCCAAATGTTCACCTAGTCACAAAGACAGAAATCTACTGTATTACACAACTAACATTACCAATAGACTATTAGTGCACAAAATAAGCAGTGTATCAACAACGGTGTTAAAAGGGCAAAACAGCGAGTGTCTTGACCTCCATGGAACCCACCGTGCTCATGTGTAGCCCAGTTAAGAACCACTGATTTAGGCTTATGCACGCTCCTACGGTACCCTAACCCCGAACCACACACCAATTATGAACGTGTGCGTGTGTTACATGTTCACTGGGAACGCTGGTTGGTGATGGTCATAGTGATCACTTCTCGATGTGCATAACGAAGTACACTGGGTCATAATTCTTTTCGGTGTAATTTAATGTTATTTGTCTCTGTTGCCTGCTGCTGCCGTACTATGCTTGCATGGATCTGTCCTCTGTCTTTGTGTATATGCTCCGTTGACACACGCTCGTCGTTCTGTGACGTGACGTGTTTTCTGGCGATGCGTTTCCTCCACCCCGAACCCGAGCGTCTCCCCGTTCTCAATCTCCTGTTACCCTGCTAACCCCACAGGCGTTCGCAACGGAGTCGGTACGCTCTTCTGTCCAGGAACTAACAGACCCGTCTTTGACTCATTCGGAAGCGAAAGACTTTACCCGCGAGATGGAAGACATTCTCTGCCAGAAGTTTCCGGTACTGATTACGCTATCCGCGCCTTTGGAGCTTTAATCCTTTGTGTATAGCGAAGTGTTGCATGTTTGGTGTGGCTTTTTGCTTCTTGCTTGGTGATGGCTGCTTTCAATTTGGATGTGTTTGTTATTGAGTTTGTGATTTATTGCTTCGATATCTATGCCGCGTTTTTGTTTTAAATGATCATGATTTAGGTAGCTCAAAAATGTCGTCGATAATTCGACTCCGTCTTGGTAGAAATATCAGATTCTCTCGTGTGAGTTTGGTGACCAAGATATTAATGTCAAGGTGTTGCTTTGATGTAAAATGATAGTAGATAAATAGACAATAAAAGATATATTGAAGAACTCCCGGTGATATCAGGTGGTTTGTAAATATGGACTGCGTTGCCAACAATTCATCAATGGCAATGGTGTTCAAGGCACATTTCTACGAAAAGGTCACTGAACCCATAAATGGCTGGAACAAATCTGCCCCTAAAAGACTCTGATGGGATTTAGGATGCCAGAAACTTGAGTATAGATTGGCTGCTTCACCGATAAGCTCAGAAGACGCATGTTGCAGAATTCATTTTATAGTATTAGCATCTTCGAATTTGATGAATGCCAATATTTTCAGAGCCTCAAGGATCATGGCGAAATAATATTTCAGTCTGGCCAACTAAAAATGTGGTAATTTGACAGAATATCGGTGTTCCTGACATTGTCAGTTTTCAAGCTATCGTGTTAAACGATCTAAGTGCGGAAAGTGTGAACACTTCAATGCTGATGATATTAATCTCAGTTGACATCACAGTCACGGCACTCGAATCAATTATCTCGATAGCTCGCATTGAATAATTATACGTAGGCTTAACATTTATGAGTTATTCTAAAACCTTTTCTCTCGTGGCAAGTTAAGAACCTGATCTAAACCATACTTTAAAATTGTGCGTCAGCAAGCAGGTATAAAATCGGTTACGCAGCTTTTGGTTAAGCAGCATGCCGCTGTGTCACAAACATGACTCTTGAAATCCCGGGCTAAAGACCACGGTATACTAATGAATTTGATGAACGCATGCACGTCCGCTATTTAGTGATACTTTTGTTCGGCATATTACGGAATAATATTAGCAATTTTCTAATCTCCGTTTTTAACCAGTTTATGCGTGTGTGGCTTGTATTGCTGTGTTACGGTTGAAGCGTTTAAGTCCACAATTGCACAGATTCGTGTCTGCGCTATGCATTATTGTCTTCGGCTATACCTGACATAATTTCCTCCTCAATATGGTGTAAACTTATATTTATATTTTGATAATACCACGCTTTGTATTTTGTAGAATTCTGTGTCCATGACGTCGTTCAGCCGGTTAAGCATCAGTGGGACTGACGATAACTCGACTAAAAATCCGGGGGCGAGGCAGAAAGAGGTACCTAGTTTTTGTTACCAATCTCGTAATTACATTCTAATTGCTGTTTAACCACGACAGGTAAAGGATAGCTCTTCCAGTGTGGATAAAGCGCAACCGCGGGATGTTACCGAAGAGGAAAGAAACGATAACATCACAAAACGTCAATACGTGATTATGGTGCGAAGATGAGATTTTGCTAGAAATGATTTTTTGTAGCGTAGTGCCAACATGTATCTGTCCAGAGAGATACTTCTGCATTTTTCTAGTACTGAACAGGTTTTCTGCGCTCATTTTATCGTTTTAAGTAGGTGTGAGGAAGATTGACAGACACCAGTTTATCCAGACTCCGGAAAAAGCTAATTATTCGAAAACTTTTTGAACATATCAATTATTTTCACTTCCAAATATACAATTGAATAATCGGCTACCTTGGCCTACCTTGAAAACTATGTACTTGAGTAGCATTGGTGACGACTTTGAGACCATATATGTGAAGTATATTGTTTGCACTCGAGTCACTGTTGATCGTTTGGCAGTTTTACACTTTCAATTCCGTTTCCTTTTCGTCCCGGTTATTGCTTTTGTTCCAATAACTGCAACCTTGGTATTTTCGACGCAGGAATTGGTAGAGACAGAGAAAGACTATGTCCACGATCTCGGTGTGATTGTCAACGACTACATGTCCGAAACACTGACAAGAAAGCTTCCTGAACCAGATCAAGACAAGGGACGCGTGGTGTTTGGAAACGCGCAACAGCTTTACGACTGGCACAAAAAGTGAGTAGAGTTTGTTTCTGGCCAAAGATTTTTTGCGAATGTCCCAACAATTTGGTATGTTGCCTATCAAGTACAAACCACGATTTAGGACTTTGCTAATTGTGTGATGTTGTGCTATTAAATGCTTTGTATCAGGCTAGGTAAGGGGTAAATGTCTGGTTCAGTCGATAGACTTCATTTCTGTGTGACCTTATCAAGTATTCGTCATGTCTAATTATGGAAGTACTATCATTTTCTGTCTCCTAAATTGCTTTTAAACCTTGGAAAATCCTAATGCCGGTGATTTAAATGAAAATGTACAAACTCCTTAGCAGTCTTCTACCTTGAAGTTGTCTCAGTTAGTCATGTTGCAATTGAGTCTGTGATGAGAATGAGCCTATTGCACTGTCACCCAAGTTATAGATAACAATCAGGGCACTTTATGTCGAAGAAGCGTCAGTGTTTGGTGTAAACTGCAGTTTCTTCCATACCACATCCTGAAAGGTTTTGGGTCAAGTGCTGTCGTGTGATGCACTGTTATCAGTCGATCTATTCAGCCAGCTTTCGATGGTTAATTTGAAGACTTGCATTTTTATTTGTTCGAAGATAACTTCTAAAAGTATTAAGAAATCTAATGATATCAGGGAATTCAGGTTGATTTTGATGTGCAATAGGTTGTTGTGGTGGTATATTTCCAATATAGAGACACAGGGCAACTGTCTTTAGGTCTCAAATATTGCTTGAATATAACTAATTATCTGTGTCAATACTGAAAATGGGTCCCTAGCAATCTCGATCTAAATCAGGATTTTTGATTCATTCCGACTATACAGTTTCAAAAGTAGACTGTTTTTGATAAAGGTTTCGAATGAACTTGCCTTCATCCTGTGTCTATGCGATGTGTCTGCTACTCCGCAGCATATTTATATTAAATTTCAGTCTCCCATCCAATCATGTGATTATGGGGGACATGATCTGTTTATGCTTGACCGTAAATAGGATATTGTAGGTTCCGGATCTCGAATATTCGACTCCAAATGAGATCCATATCTGATAAGTATTTCAATTTTATTTCACTGGATTTAATCATGATTCTGAACATTTCTGTGTTTCCATGCAGATCATGCCTCTAAATTTAACCGTGGTCTCGAATTTCAGCACATTTTCAAAGGAAATTCAGAAATGTTTGGACCAGCCGGAACATATCGGATATATTTTCAAAAAATATGTAAGTTGAATGTGACCATTGATATCTCGAATTGTCCGTATGCAAAATTGGTGCTCTTCAACAGGAACGACGGTTGCATATGTACGTCACGTATTGCAGTAACAAGCCCTTGTCGGACTTTTTAGCGCAGAAGTACAAGCCGTTTTTCACCGAAATTCAAGACAAGTTTGGTCACAAACTGGGTATCGCCGATTACTTGATCAAACCTGTGCAGAGGATCATGAAATACCAATTGCTGCTCAAGGTAACTGTATTGACAGTGGAAAAACCTGGTTGTGTTTAACCAAACTCTAAGATACAATTGAATAATCTATTCACATTGATATAAACCCAAATGTTTTCGGATGATACTCTTCAGGGTTTATCGTCAGCAACGAGTAGAGACTTCGTTAGTTAAGGTTTTTCATTTCTATCATTCATGTGCCTCGGAGTCGAGTTTTATCAAAATACGTCAACTTAGTTCGTACTAAAAATAGTACAAAGTAATCATTTTGTTCGACTCAATTAGTTGCTGACGATTACCCCAGATGAGTGTTATTCAATTTTATATCGAGGTTCTGAGCGTACATGAAAGAGTCCCTCCAAATATCCTGAGATATTGTTTTCTTTTTAGGATATTTTGAAATTCACGGACCGTGCCGGTTTGGACGCTATAAAGCTGACGGAAGCTTATAATGTCATGCAGGTCGTGCCAAAACACGCCAACGATATGATGACGGTCGCTAGAATGCAAGGATACAAAGTAAAATTGCGTTTGATTCCATAAAATACTTTTGATTTACAATGTTTTTAAACAACTACAGGGCCGTCTGACTGCTCAAGGCAAGTTACTGCTGCAGCAAACGTTTTCTGTGAGAACGGAAGATGCCGAGAGCGGGTCTTTTGGCGTTTCCAGGGAACGTAAACTTTTCCTTTTCGAGCAAATCTTGATTTTTGCCGAACTCGTCGATAAGAAGAATGAGGAACGGGGCTTCACTTATAAGAACAGGTACGCACAAATTGCACGGTTCTGTCCTCATGTTGTAGCTGTAATAAGCAAAGAAATTCCCAACCCATTTCCACGCGTAAATTCAATTTTGCAAAAAACATGTCATTGAAACCCGGTAAATAAAAATCAACGCATCTACCGGTTCGCATTTCAGCATCAAATCCAGCAGTTTAATTCTGAGCGAAGTGGTGCAGAACCTGTCGCAGTTTAAACTGCGCGACAGCTCCGAGTCGTCGGAGATTTACGAGCTGACCGCCGACACCGAAGACACGGCCTCTGTCTGGATCGAGCAGATAAGGACGCTGCTGGAGAATCAGAGGGACTTTGTGAAAGGTGAGTTGATCCGGCCGATGTTTTCTGGTCTGGTGTTCCCGCATATGGCCGAAGGCTGGGCTATGTCGAGCCGTTCCGTCCCCGACTTCGATTGCATGCGGAATACCCAATCGTTTTATCTGTATCACCAAGGTTTGCGCTATTTCTTTCAGCTCTGCAAGCGCCTATTCTTTATCAGCAAAAGCTGTCTCCCGCGCATTCCATCAACAATAATAATAATAACAACAACAATGGAATCACTTTCAATTCCGGTAAGCGAGTTTTGATTGGGATTGTCCATGATCTTCCAACTTTTTTTCGGATTATACGACACACTAACCCTGGTGTAGCAATGATATATTGTTATATACGGCGCTGTGTAAATTTCCGCGGAGCAATTTGGGCGCTTCTTCGATATACGCCTGAGATCAAAACAGTGCTCCCCATGACACCCGTAAATGTTTCCCCATGAACACGATAAAATTTTATAAACGTCAAAATATTTTTTTTTGTATTTGAACAGACGGATATTAGGGTTGGAGGCAGACTTGGACAACTAGATAATTCTAGTTGTCTAATTTCACTAAATTAGAGCGAAATGCCAGTAATCTAATTCTAATCTAATTTATGAAAGCTGAAAATTTTCTAGTTGTCCAAGTATATATGCCTAGTTGTCTAATTTCACTAAATTAGATCGAAATGCTGTTAATCTAATTCTAATCTAATTTGAAAAAGTTGAAAATGTTCTAGTTGTCCAAGTCTGGTTGGGGGAATGGAGATATTGGTGTTGGATTTGGGTTAGGGTCAAGGTCGGAGTTAGGGTATGCCAAGATCACGGTTGGGGGAGGGGGTATTAGGGAAGAGAAAGGAGGGATATTAGTGTTGGATGTGGGTTAGGTTCAAAGTTGGGGTTAGGGTATCCCAAGATTAGAGTTGGGGGAGAGGGGGATATTAGGGTTGGGGGAGGGGGATATTAGGGTTGGGGGAGGGGGGTAATAAGGTTGGATGTGGGTTGGGTATAAGGTTGGGGTCAAAGTTTAGGTTAAGTTATCCCTAACCCACATCCAACCCCCTCCCCCAACCGTAATATTGGGAAACCCTAACCTCAACTTTGACCCTAACCCACATCCAACTCTAAGACCCCCCTCCCCAACCCTAATCCCCCTTCCCCAAACCTAATCTTGGGATACCCCAACCTCAACTTTGACCCTAACCCACATCCAACTCTTATACCCCTCCCCCAACCCTAATATCCCCCTTCCCCAACCCTAATCTTAGGATACCCTAACCCCAACTTTGACCCTAACCCACATCCAACCCTAATATCCCTCCTTCCTCTTCCCTAATACCCCCAACCGTAATCTTGGGATACCCTAACCCTAACCCACCTCTCCAACCCTAATATATGTCTCTCCAAAGACAAAAAACAATTTATTTTGACGTTTATAAAATTGTATCGTGCTCATGGGAAGCACTTGCTGGTGTTACGTGAAGCACTGTTTCGATCTCAGGCGTATATCGAAGAAGCGCCGCAATTTGCACCCTATGGAAAGTGTCGAGATTGAAATCAACGTTATGGACTTTCAGTATCAAAGTATAGGCCTATTTGTTATTCAAGGGCAATGATATTAAATGTTGATTTTTTGCCCAAATCTCAAACTTTGCCGTTTCCGTTGCAGCACCATCATCTCCACCCCGTAACAAGCCCCGCGGTAATTTAAACTGCGCAACGGGTGGTGAGGGGGGCCAGGCACCGCCTACCCCCACGAGCGTCGTGTCATCTCTATCCGACGAAATATCGAACGCTCTGGCATCGCGAAGCCCCATCTCGTCCGATGCGTCCTCACCACCGTGGTCAAAACAAAATTCAGAACAACAAAAGACTGCCGGCCCGGCTCCCGTGCCGCAAGCGCACTGTGACAAATTTACTTTTAAAACAGCGCCGGTCGTGACTCAAAACGGGGTAGTGAAGCTGCCCCCGTTGACTTCCCCAACCATTTCAATGACCGGGGCACCTGCCACGTGGAATCTCCATAATTGCGACGATGGGAAGTGCCCCGACAAAAACCGGGTCAGCTCTCCCGATACTCCCGCAGACGATCCGTTAAGGAGGAGAATTTCGTCTGAGAATGTGTTTCAAGACGACTCCGTGAATACGGCCCAAAACGGTAACCCCGGCCTGTCCCACAATACGTCTATCACCACCGATCCCAGTACTTTGTCTCCTGGTCGGTCACCTCTAAAAGGCATTGATCAACGCTCTGCCGATTCTTCGAGTGTCGCAGGTGATTTTAATTTTTTTGCTCGTGTACAAGTATATACAGGGTTGCCATACCGTCCTTCTTTCTTCTGAGAGCTGTCATTGTTTTGAAGGGCTATATCTCATACAACTATATTTTCAATTCTACACTGGTTTGCTGCGTCGACCGAAAATATTCTTGTTTATTTCAATACAAATATAATATTCGATAGTATATTGAAGTTCTCTACCTCCAAGGAGTCTGTGTATTGTCCTTATTTCTCAGATCTGACGTTATTTTTGACTTATGTCTGTATTTTGTATGTAATTACGGCATGCTTTCGTGTGCGTGTTTTGATATGAGTCGCCTACTCGTGACGCATTTTCCCTCATCCCATGCTCCAGTGTCATTGATGTTCTTTTGCATATTGCATATGATTCATTCTAACATCAAAACATTGATACCCCGATCGCAAGACGTTTTTACATAGTGTCATCAGTACGAAATCATTGACTACAGCGGAGTGAAAATCCTTTCACCGACGCTCATTGTTAATGTGTCTGTGCTTCATTTATTGTAATCCTTTATCGCAGATTCAGAAACGTCATCTCATATCTCTGCGAAAAAGTCCTCGAAGGACGCCAAGAAACCGTCCAAAGACGCAAAGAAAAATTCAAAATCTGGCGAGAAGGATTTGGAAAGGCGTAGGGGCCGGGCCAAGCACCGTCGGCTGCCTGGTTTTTTCTTGAAACGCAGTAAAACTGCCGACGCGCGTTCGGAAAGCAACAATGTCGACAGCAGTGTCACGGAATCGAAACGATGCCCTTCGCCTGAGATTTGCGTCAGAGAGAAAGCGTACGTGTCAGATGACGATGTTGTCACCGATGCACCGCCCAAAATGAATCCGATACCGAAAATCGAAGCAATCAGGTACGATTGAATTTTGTCACTATATTCGCTAGGGTTGTTCAAATATAACTGTGTTTTCCGAAATAAAACAAAGATTTCAAATTATATTTGTATTACATTGTTGAGTTGTCTACAAAAACGCTGCGAAACAAATTTGACGCAATTCCGCCCCGTAGAAGCGAAGTTATATGAGTTTTTCATTCGTAATTCTGACATTACCCATCGTTCAAGATATTTTTGCGAATCCAAAAATTTCAACTGCAATAACATCTACCCGTTCGAAGTGAGCGAGAATTGGTTAGAAACTTAGCATCGTTATTTTAGACAATTTAACAAACTTTCATGGTGATGACAGTAAAATTTGAAAAATTTTTTGTCATTTTTTTATAATATATTCGAAAATTTCTCAAACTCCTGTGCGTTCACATCTGCCGGTTAGTGTGCAGCGTTTTTTTAGGCGACCTTACAATGTAATCAGTGAATCCCTGGAATTCGGAGCAAAAAAAGATTATTTTGGAACAACTGAAGTACAAAGTGGATTTTATTTTGTAGTACTTTCAAGTTGAATTGTAGGCTGGCGGTACTGAACCTTTATATGAATGATAAATAGTATCATCTGTAGCGTAATATGGGGTAAAAGGAGAGTGATTTTCTTTTCCTATTTCAGAACGAATGAATTTCGCTCGAGATTGCATCTTATGTTGTAACTGTTTACTGAAAATTTATGTCGGCTTGACTCACAGCGTGATATTGGAATTTAAACTATGGAGTGAAATTTTACTGAGAAATGTCTGACAAAAATAGAGGGCAAATCTTTTTTGGCTTTCTCTGTATCTGTGCCAAGAACAATTGACCTCCGGTCAAACCTTTGCAAAAACTTATATCCGTCAGCTCAATGAATTATTATTATTTGCTTGATAAACACTAGAATTTACCCACTCAGTGTTGTGATATTTGCTCATCAGTAACCTATTGTGTATAACAAGTCATTGAAGGCATCACCAATGATTGTTTTTTTTGCATAAAGACAACAACGCATCTTATATGCATCATTGTTTGTATTTGTTATACGTTTGTGAGGTCAACGATTTATGTTTCGCCTTTGAAAAATGTAAGACACATTTCTCCTCCCCACAGAATGGACACTTCAAACGGCGTGCTGCCGGGGTCTGCGTCGAGATCATCTTTGGAAAGCAACCTGTCCCGGTCCAACGCAGTGTCGGACTTGCAGAGAAGGGGTAGCGGCAGTGGAAGCATCGGATCTCCGGGTCTGAAGGAATCGTTTTGGCTTTCTCCACTGTCTCCTGCCGTTAAACCCGGGGCTTTGGACTTCAGCTATACGAATTCAGCGTCGGATATATCGAGGTAATTAATTGCATGGTCGCCATTGCTGACATGGACGCATTTTTGTCTACTGTATCATTATCAAAAGTCTGGTCAAATAGCGTAATTATGATTGTCTCATATTGAATAAAAGGCCAACGTTTTTTTTTACTTTTCAGACAGTGCAGCCTCAATGACACCCCGGATGGAACTAGTGACGATCCCGTTAGCAAACGACAAGATGAAAAGGTGAGATCGAATGGCATGTTTCAATTTATATCTGGGCCTTGTTATTTTCTATTCTTGAGCAACGAAAGGTATGAATGCAAAAGTTTTTGATATGCGAACAGTAACTGCAATCGTGTAGTCCTGTAGCATAAATTGAATCATACTGGTCTGAGTGTATTGCACGCATAGGTGGCCAGTGTGAAAGTGCTTACTTTTTGCAGTACTTGAGTACGGTAGGTTCAGTGTACCTGAGTACTGAGTAATTATGTTTTTTACTACTACTTGTACTTCTGGTCTAATAATAACGAAAAATACATCAACCACCTCTAGGCACTCGCCAAGATGAGCAAAGTATGCAAAACCAGTAGAATGTATCAGTTGTTAATTACTAGATTCCAGGCTTCCAGAATTCTAGTTATCGTTTTAACGAGACACACGATTATTTTGTGTTCAGGAAAACGGTATCGTGTCCATGCTGGCGGCTAGCGATTACGCCGCTCAAAAAGAGGACGAGATATCCATCAAGCAAGGCGACGTACTGCAGATATTAGCGACCAACAGCGAAGGTTTGTGATCGTTTTTTTCTCCGGTATTTACACCACTTGGTATTGAAGTTAACCTGATTATTTCGGCCCGTGTTTTCAATTCTCTACTAGTTACTGACCATTGACCCTGACGAGTGTCTGCCGAAAATATTTGTATATATAATTCAATTGTGCGTTCTGTTGTTGAATGCATTCTGTGCATTCAATAGTTCTGTACCTACAAGAGTCTCCTATTTACGCAATGTTCTTGAATTTTATCAGGAAAATGCCTGGTGCACCGTCCGTCCTCGAAAAACTGTCCCGCCGCCGAGGGCTGGATACCAGGCGAAGTGATGGGACACACCGGCAACACGTTGCGCCGCCCGTCCAAGCGAGCGTCCTTGACTTCCATGGACAACGCCAGGGAATTCGAGACCATGACGCCGCGGTCCAGTCACAAGTTAAAAGGGCGCAGACGCTTACGGAAATTGTCCAGCAAGACCTTGTCGGCCGCGCAGTCCTTGCCCAGCCTTGTCGACACCCCTGAAGACGCAGACACGGTGTCGGTGACGTCGACACCTACCAGGAAAGGTTCTGTCGATGGCGGAAGGTGGGTTAATACTTGGAAGAGTGAATCTACGGTTTTCAGATATTGGTATTTCAAGGTTGCTAGTGAGTTTGCTGTTAATATATAACACTGGTCAACACATATTTTTCGGCAGACAAAGTAAGAGTGATTTTGGGGGTTCTGAATGGCACTGATTCCAAATATGACCTTGTTTTTTTTTCAAATTGGCTCTATTTTTTGAGATAATCCATGGGGCTATTTTGACTAAAATCTCGTATTTTCGCTGTATGGGCTGGATAAAAAAAATCGGCTCAGTCGTACTATATAGTGAATTATCTATTTATGCGCAGGATAAAAGTAGAAAAATTCGAGATTTACTTTCTACCAAGTGAAATATTCAAGGGTAAATACAGTGATTTTAAGCTTTTTTAGGGGTATAAATATCTTCTTTTCTAGAGCCAATCTGGCAAAACTAATATGATGTTCGTAATCCGCAACCTCGAAAACCTCAGAAACGGTTCTCAGATGTTCTGCCAATTTTTTTTCCATTTTGTTGACCAGTGTAATTAGTTACGGTATTATTATCAAACCCCGGCTGATATTTATTCGATATAATTTGAAAGATCTGGCATCTAGCTCGTATCATTAAATGCTTCAAAAATGATGTCGATGTGTTTTTACTAAAAGTGCGTCATTCCAATTCAGCAGGTCAAGTTGGGCGTCTTTGCGGATCAGAAAATCCAGTTCGTCTCGAAAAGCGTCGACCAAATCCGAATCCAATCAGGTGAGAGCCTCGTCGTTTGTGAAGCTTGAAAATTTCAAATTGAATATGGCGACACCAACATATTGCGTTAGTGGTATCGGTTTTGTGATCTTAACCTACTTCTGCAGGACTTATACACCGACAGCGAACTACCGTTTTTCCAAACGCAATTAATTGCTGTCACCGCGCGCGAAGGTAACGCTGTCGAACTGAGGTGCCAAGTTTGTGGCAAGCCGAGACCAGACGTAACTTGGAAAACTACGAATAATAACATGCTACATGGCGCGAGGTAAGGTTGTTTGTATGTGTTGTGCTAGGCGACGGCAACATAGCGTAAAGGTAGAGTGGCTATCTTCTTGGTCTTGTGTTGAATCTCTTGGTCAGATTTGATAACAAAACGGGTTTCAGAAGCTACCCCGCTAGGCGATCAGCACTTTTGGATCGTGTGGAGACTAAAAATTGTCATGCTGACTTGATAATGAACTAACAGTTTATTTGCATCTCCATCGATCAAGCACTGCAATGGTGCTGACGAAAGTCAAATATGATCGCATCACGTCATTGATTAACCAAATTGCTTTTTGATCACACAGTACATCCAGCCCGACGATTTTTACAACCTGGCGTAATTAAAATGTCGTTTGATTTCGATTTCTCGCAGATTCGTCACGTCCTATTCTAAAGACAACGAAGCGGTGTTGAAAATCAGCAAGACGCAACTTCGAGACACGGGACAGTATTCGTGCGTAGCGGTGAACAAACACGGAACCGTGACGACCACCGCAAACTTAACGATACAAGGTCACTATGCATTAGGTTCAGGGACACACTGTGCCAATTGGTGAATACCGCCGACCTATTTTCTATTTTCAATGTGAATTCAATGTGAGCCTTGTTGTCTAATGAAATGAATAGGTATGGTAGAAATAGTCCCATCAAATTATCTTTAATGTGTTGTCAATTTTGGCATCATGTTTTGTGGTAGCAAAAGTTATTTGTTTGAGCTTCACCTATCATTCTTACTGTTATGGGATTATACTTAATGCCACTCGAATCAGCCTTACCTATTGCACTAGTAATAGTAATGTCGTTTGTTAGGATTGTCAAATGTCCCAGACCCTGATAGCATTCCTGGCCATTCATGGTCCGGAACTATTCAACAGGTGCCCCCGGTACGGTCTTGAAACCGAAAATTGTCAAATCGTCCAAAGGCAGCGTCACGGTCGTGTGGGACCCGCCCACAGAAAAAGGAAACTTGCCCGTCACAGGCTACACCCTCGAGTATATCCAAGCCGGGAGTAAAAAGTGGCAGAAGATTCGCGTCTCAGACGTGGACAACACTTCCTACCTCGTCGAAGACCTGCCCCCGGGGGTGCTGTATAAGTTCCGGGTGATCGCGCACAATTCGGCCGGCGACAGCAGGCCGTCCGAGCTATCGCAGCCGGCAGTCGTTCCGTTGCAAAAATGTGAGTAGAAATGCTTTGGTGTGGCGACCTGCTGGAGCCCTGCCTGCAAAATAGAGCTGTGGAGTCAAAGTGTCATTACATATTCTCTTGATGGAGTCGCTCTTTGGATCTTTGTGTTGGCGTCTGTCCGACTGTCCCGTTGTTTTTCAGCTCATGACAACAAGAAAGACGGTCTCTCGTGGAAAAGCGATTTGGAGATTCATTATTCGTGCACTCAACTGGTGGCGCGCGGTCGCTTTTCTGTCGTGCAGGAATTGGTTTCCATTTCGTCCGGCAATGTGTTCGCAGGTTCGCATCTACGGTTTGGATTCAGGAATGTGTGCTACGATCAAAAATCCATGAGATTGAGAAAATAACTGGCTAAAACTCGGTATTTTAGGCGAATTCTATTACGAAGTACAGTGATTTGCAGTGCGCATTCGCTTTTTCTAATGCCACATTTAATTTAGAATTCCCTACCAATATCCCATTCGACACTGCTAAAGCTGTTAACTATCACTTTTTGCCGATGTTCGCCAATGTTCAAAAGATATGACATCTGGCTTAAACTGCGTACTAAAACTTAGAGCATTTCGACAGCCATTGCTGAGCATGAAATAAAGTAGAAGCACTGCATATAGGCAGCTGTGTAAGCTATGAGAAATAGATTAACATTCTCAGTCGGGCAGTCGCAGATTATAAGTCTCAAACTCTCTGCTGCCATGCTGTGATGTCACAAAAATTGCCTCTGTTGCCCGATATCTACATTTCATTCAAGCGTTTGGAAATTGTAATATCTAACGAGTGTAAATTCGAACCGTTTCAGGTAAATTCCTGAACAAAAAAGGCTCGTCGAAGGAGGACGCCGAAAAAGAAGTGAACATTTTGGTGAAAATCAAAAAATCCGAGCGTTTTCTTCCGGTGCAGGATATTTTCATTTCGCCGCTGGCGTACGCCATCATTTTTCCAATGTGAGTAGGGAATCCACGATTTTAGGCCATAGTATCACCGCCATAGACTGAATCGATGTCGTTTTGAATTAGGATGACTGGCGGAAAGCTATTCGAGTATCTCGTCCGTCAGAAAACTGTCGAAGTATCAATTCTGGGCACAATCACGTCGCAAATGCTCACCGCCGTCAGCCATCTGCACGCGCAGGACATTGTGCATCTCGATATCAAGGTTTGTTCAGTTAAGCAATCGTTTTTTTAGAGTTATCAGTAAGGTGTGATTTCCGTGCTGCTATGAAATCGGCAGGTGTTTTTTTCTGTTTGAGTGTACTTCATTGAAGAAGTTTGACGTGGTCGAATTAGGTTAGATATCAAATTTTCATCACGAAAGTTGAATTTGTCTCATATCCACTGCGAGATAGGTCTCTGTGAATGTAGAAATAGACTTCTGTATATAAGAGTCTGCGAGACGCTTCAAAAAGTGTCTCGTTTTTATCCCGCAATTGTCAATCACATTTCACCATGCATTTCCCCATTTTAAAATTTCCGACATCCCGTTCGTAGCCCGAAAACATCCTGCTCCGATCAAACTCTCCACGCCCGGACGTGGTCCTTGTCGATTTCGGAGACGCCGTGCAATTGAAAAGGGGAAGCAACGTGACCCATCAGGTGCTGGGATCGCCAGAATTCGCCGCGCCCGAGATTCTGCGAGGGAAGTACGTCACCCCGGCCGCCGACGTTTGGAGCGTGGCCGTCGTGGTTTATTCTATGTGAGTTTTGACGCGAATCTTTATCTAAAACGATGGGTTTCGGCAATTCGAATTCCGTTCAGGTTCAGCGGGTTTTCTCCATTCTTCGACGACAGCATTGACGAGATGTGCTCGAATATTTGTAACGATAATTTTGGGTTCCCAGACGGATATTTTTCGTTGGCGCCTCGCCTGGTGAGTAACAATATAATAATTTATAGACACTGGGGGTTGTTCACAAATAATTTTTCTTCAGGATTCCGGAGATTCAATGATTAAATTGTTAGTTTGCCTAAAAAAATGCTGCACACGAAATTTGGATCGATTCCAACGAGAAGATGTGAACGCACAGGAGTTCTAAAATTTTGAATTTATTATAAGAAATTTTCATTTTATAACTTCAGAATTTTCGAACTCCTGTGCCTTCACAGTTGAAATTGAGCCAAATTCAGCGTACGGCGTTTTTTTTGACAACATAACAAGTTAATCAGTAAATCCCCGTAATCCGAAGAAAAGTGATTGGTGAACAACCCTAATAGACAGCCTCATGTAACAATATATCATTCCTACCCTAGGACAGGTACACACAAAGGCACTACAATACAGAAAAGTATCAAAGTGTGACTTTATCATAAGTATCCGTTAGACTTGTTTACTATATTGCTTACTGTTCAAATTTTCTCGCTGCGTTTTGATATACCTCTGAACAATCTTTGGCGGAAGTGACAGCGCAAATTCAGAAGTCGATTTGTGTTTGAAGATATCTGTTGCGTATTTGATTCAAAACTGTTTTATCACTGGTTTCGACTTTTTCTGTAGTATCGCGAAATTGTGGCACTTGAACAGCAGAAGTCAGCCAGGTAAAACGTTCACTTAGTTCTACAATAATAATGAAAAACCTTTGAGTTGTAAAATCAACTCATCCATTTGCAGTACTCAAATCATTTTGCCCACTTCAGCTCTGGTTGCTGTAGCGTTTATGGATTTAGGATGATGCCACTTCTGCTTAGGAATTTTCTGTTTTTAGCCGAAACCCGATTGGCGCTCTGGTGCTTTTCTTATTTCTTATGTTTCGCAGGTCAATTAATTTTTGACTCTCTCCTTCCAGGCCAAAGATTTTATAAAATCGATACTCGTGCAATCGCCGTCGGCCCGTCCCTCGGCTAAAAGTGCGCTTAAACACAAATGGCTGACTAACGACCCCTCGCCGAATCGTAAACAAACGCTATTTCCCACCAATCACCTGGCGCTCTTTACAGAAAGGCGGAAATATCAGGTAATGGCGGTTTTACGACACATATGAGTAGTATGGTAATTGATGCTTTGTGGGTTTTATTCTAGTCGAGTGCTTTAATGATAGATCATTATAGATATAGATATGACACATGGGACTGCACGGTTGGGCAACCATTGGCTAGCAATTTCTAGTAGCTTAGTATACACTAGCTGCGGTAATGGTAGCGTGATAGCTTGCAAATCGAGCACAAAATTTATTGAAAGTTTCGCACGATACAGCTCTCCTGTAGGGTTTTCGGGAAAAGCTTAAATTAGGTTAGAATTAAAATCAGTGCATAAAAACATTTCACACATCAGATTAAAATTATGTGACCGTCCAAGTCTGTTCCATATATTAGTTGTTGTATACTTTATTATAGCGGCTAATTATCTCCTTTTCATTGCAGCACACCGCAGTACCTGTGCCGACATTTCGATGATGATAATCGTCGACGAACCTTTATCCATTCGCCCTTACTGTATTTTTTACCACGATTTTCACTGTTTGCATTTCGATACCCGTTCTGTAAGATTATCCTCGTCCTGACCCGTGCATTTCAGTGTGTTTTCTTCGCGGGCCTGATTTCACTCAGCCTCAGACTTCCAGTCACTGTTTTGAGTGGATTGACGATGTAGAGCTTCTTGATGTAAAGTATTTTGGTATAAAGCGGTTTGATTTCAAAGTGTTTTCATGTTGAAGCGTCTTGTTGAACATGTTTTGATGTTAAATAGTCTGAATTCGCGACGTTTCATCGCCACCCAACAATCGTTACTGTATGCCCCTATCTCTCATGTGTACATGTCATCTTACGGTATCGATTTTACGTTTTACGGAAGTTTTTATGCGTGAAAATGTAACATGTTACTGCGTGTCGACTTTGCTCTCAGTTCACCGATCAAGACGGATACCTACTTGTTATTTTTTTCTTTATTCTGTGCTTTCATGCAATTCTGCCGATTGTCTATTTTTCTTACTTGCTCCCGAGTATCTTTTCTTTTTCGCTGCGTTGACTTTCATTCGGTTAGGCCACACTCGTATTTAATTGCTGTAATCATTCGTTATTACTCTGAATGAGTCAATATACAGAAAAAAACACTTGTGTTGGTGTGGCTGCAGGTGAAGGGATTGCCTTAAATATATTTATTAAACAGTACACGGTAATGGCGGTGTCCGGTCAATACCGAAAAAACCGTTACCGAGAATCAATACTACAGAGAATAGAGATAACCGAGAATGCAATATATGCAATGTAGGTGTTCTAAACAAATGCCTTCTTTTGAAAACTTTTTTTTAACATTGTATAATTATGTCATAATCGCGTAAATACTTTCGAGAAACATGCAATGTATGAGCCTACGTACGATATGCAGAATGCACCCAACATAGACGACGTGTACGATATGGAGTGGCTGGAACCCTCGAAATCGTCGTCGGTTCAACAGTTATAGGAAGTAGATATAGATCATTGGTACGAAATGGGTGTTCTGATGATGACCGCCAACCGTAAAAATGCTGCATAACGATGTAGTCCTTGTTAAAGATATTTGAGGTCTGTTTATCAATCAATCAGGTTTATTAATATTTTCATCGTTTCAAATCATCACAAGACTACGATACAATGAAAAGATAGGAAGGTGTCGAAATGTAGTAGCCATTAAGATCAGACAACCACCTTAGCCTAGGCGAAGAAAATAAGAGGCATGCTCACTGAATGAAAAGTAATGCAGAGAATATAAGACGCAAGCGACAAAATGAGGTGGCATGTGGCGGAGGGCGAGGTCGTGGTCCGGTAGTATTGATTTAGAAGAAATTGCTTTTATTTCGACTTGAATGCGGACATGCCCGACGACTGTCGGATAGCCGGCGAGATGCTGTTCCACAATTGGGGTCCGGCATACTTGATAGAGCAATGCGTTTTCTTGTATTCAGTCCTGATCATATGGTAGTTGTTCTTCGTTGACGCGCGTGTGCTGTACTCTGCGCTTTTGTCTCCGAGGTGAAGTAGTTGAAATTTGAGGGATATTGACCGCAATGGAACTGATACATAAACTTGACAATTTCTAGCTTCCTCATATCTTCTAAGTTTAGAACACCAAATGTTTTGAGAAGCGATTTATCAGTTGCACATCCTGGCCCCCGTGGGGCGTTGGCAATGATACGGATGATCTGATGTTGAAGTTTTTGCAGTGGGTCAATTGTATTCTTGCAGGCAGCACCCCAACAAAGAATTCCGTATTGTAACTTTGATAGGAATAGAGTGTTGAAGAGTATCAACAGCACGCTGACTGGCAGAGTGTAGCTAAGGCGGCGAAATAGACCACATACCTTCGATAGTTGTGATTGTATGTGACTCTTCCAGGACATGTCCGAATCCAGTCAAACACCAAGGTATTTGACATTTTTAGTGTTGGAAATTGGTTGGCCAGCGATGTCAACGGTTAGGTTATCGCAGGAGATCTCGACCAATAATTGAGATTTCGCAGCGTTAACACGAAGGCTATTGGGACGTCCACTCATGCACATTGGGCATTTGATCACGGGTGACGGTGGTCGGAAGCCCTTTTCGTTGAAGGAGGCATATTTACCCTACATTTTCAATTGCCAATGCAAATCCACTGTGACGTCACAAATAGAGAGTTGTGATGTCATCGGTAAAACTATAAAACATGTTATAAACTTAACATGGGCCACGTGTGTTTTATATTCATTTTTAAGTTAGCCCAAATATGACGGAGAAGTTTCGTTGATACCAATCACAGTGGACTTTTTTGTAGGACGTGATTAGTGATTTGATTACGCATTTGAGAACCTAAATTAACATGTACAATTTGCGGTCATAACTGCGACGCAAGAATAACAGACTGCAGATAAATGTTTCGACTGGGTTGGGAAAAAATCTAGACCTGAGCGATTCGAGTCCGAATCGAGTAAGGCCGTGTTATTTTTGGCATTTCGGGAACTAAATGCCAAAACTGCCAAAATTAAAAATTTTAAAATGTCAAAAATAAGACTGCTTGAAATACAGATTTTTATGAAAGATTTAGATAAAAATGTCAACAAGAATCGTCAGGAGTTTGTATGAAGCGACGAAACAAGTGTGTAAAGCAGAATTCATGAATTATAGGGTCCGTGGATCCTTCGTTGATCCGCAGATGACTATAATCCAAAGGATCCGTGAAAGGTGAATAAAAAGGCCAAAAAGTACAGTGATTAAATTTGGATATACGAACAATCCGTGGATTGTTCAATCCAGCGATTTGGAAATAGATGATATCCAGCGTTAGGAAAGTAGATAATATTAAGCGATTAGGAAGAAGATGATCTCTATGCACGCCAAAGCAGTGATCAGGATATTTCGAAATGCTGTGATAGCGGGCCCTTGTTTTCAAATTTAGCGCGATTAAAATGTATTTTCCTGTTCAACAATGCTCATGCATTTTGTTACATATCATGTAACCGCCACGAGCGACCCTGGGCGGATTTAGCTCAATGTGCATAATGCCAAATTCCAATTCCCCTGTATCTTGCAATTGAAAACTGTATCCATGTTCATTGTTCAATAACTCATAGACTGTGTCACGTTGTCCAACAGGGACATATAGTTTTATCGATAAACAGACATGGTGCAAAAGGCCGACGGATCTACCATACACACATATGTACATTCAGTCCTTTTCTAGTTTTTCATTACCAGGTGGATATTTTTTTCATATTATAAATATTGATTTTTAAAGTCACTCATTATTTCTAACAATTGGTTGGGCAGTGAAGGCTGCGATCCAAACGTCCCAGAAACCCGTTTGAATTGTTATCATAAGTATTGTGACCTCAGTGAATGCCGGCAATTTTGCACGCATAATGAATCGACTATTGAGAATATATAGTGCAGAAGAAATCGGTTTTGTATCTGGTAAATTTGGTCTCCAACATCGTTTTCAATTCAGATTTAAATCTTACTGTTTGATGGCACAGTGTGGATATTGCATGTTTTGTGACTTCCGTTTCACAAGAAAGACCAAACTGAAGTGCTTTACATGGTTCATTTGAGTCTATATAGATATGAATTCATGGCGATGCCAAAACTGCCAAAAGTAAAATCTGAAAAATGGCAGATAAGCGATTTTTGGCATATACCAAAAGTAGCACGGCCTGAGTATGATGCTTCGAGTATTCGAGAGTCTTTCAATATGACATCCAGATGTGTACACTGTACATTTTACACGATCACGAAGTATGCCATGCCAGTTACGCTTATGTCCATAAATTATTTTGATTTGCTCAAAGTAACATGTAGGGATGGTGTGAACGTGAGGTTCACGTTCGCGTTCTGTGTGTGAACCTTGGAAATTTAGAGGTTCACGTTCACAATCGAACCTTGGTACGTTCTGCACTGTGGAGCTTTTTCATACGTTACAATTTTCACTACATTAACATCTCTTTGGTTGAAATTTATTTCATTTCAACTGCGGTCCTCTCTATGCATGGCGCTGGCAGCATAAACAAACGAGCATGAACCTTGAAAATTTCCAAAATTTTAATCGCCTTGTTTCGAAAGTTTGCTCGAAATATCCAGCTTAACGTTTGGGAACACTTGGGGACACTCTGGTGTGAGCGTGACCCGCAACCACACAACATCAAGAGCGAATGGCACTACATTTAGTAGTCAGCGAATCATGCTTATTCAACCCATCAATGATATTTATATCGTTGTCTGATGTAAAAAATCTAGCAGGCGTACAGGATCCATCTTGATTTCATATGTTTATTGTATCATAAGATCCAAATCCGTTCGATTGGGGAGTTGGCTACTGCTGTATAAGTTATTAATGGGGTAATATCGGCAGCAAGTGTAAAAACCCGTTTTACACTATGCTCAATATCAATGTAGCAATACTCAGACACCGAATGCATTTTCCGTTCTGGCCGTAAGCGTATATTCCCTTGCAAGTCCTCGTAGAACTTGTTGGTAGAGCGACGGAAGATATTGATTTTATGGGATTATTATATCATCTGATTGTCCCTGTTGATACATTTGGTGACATTTAAAACGCCAATATGTACTTCAGCATTGCGATATTATGTGGCCAGAGTCGTCGCTAGGTATCGTGTACATTATTATAGGCCCAGTGGTTGGGAACCTTTTTCGACCAAAGAACAATATTGGCCCAATATTTTAAATCGTCACTCCGAAAGAGCCATACACATCAATCAAATGTTGCGTCACAATTGAACATCCGTGACGTATTGGTAGCACTAATATATGGGATTCGTAGTGTGCGCCATATTTTTCTGCCCACATGAATAGGTGGTGCCAAACATGGTCACTACAGCAGTACATATACCTACCGTGTGATACGTCAGCGACGTGGGGTTAGGGGAGGCAACTGAGGCAGTGCCTCTAAAGTCGTCAGGGATGATTGAAGGAAAATTGTGAACCCTTCAATGATTAATGTTATCTTCTATCGATGTTTATGAATGACTAGATCTTAAACATTTTTATTCCCAAAATCACGGAATTTTCATATTTATTGTTCGAAAATAAAGCGCGAAAGGAGAGGTCAAAGGCTCAGATGAGGCACAGACGAGCCACGACTCACCTGTGACAGCGCAACCCATCGTCAATGCTTAGAAATTATAATCACTGATATTAATCAGATATAATTTTCGCGCGGAATCTGAATATCTAAGTATTGATCGCCTTCTAAAATATATGGCATAACGTAACGTTGCGTTACACACCTACATTTTACGGTGGTGCTAGAAAGCTACTAACCATTCAAGAAATGGATAGAGTTGTTTTTATTTATTTGAATTTGTAATTGTGAATGTCACTTCCCAGGCATTTTATTTCTAGGCATAAGATCAGGCAGACAATGTGTATTTCAAAACTGCATTGTCCTACTCCTACAAGTGTCGCCACTTTTACTACTCTAGTTCGTCAATCAAGGTATCGTGCAATCCACGATTTCTAGGCTCGCGATGGTGGGCATATCGAATTTGTGAGTGGTGTTAGTCGCCGGTGCGACAGCAACTTAAATTTGGGGATTTTGAAAAGAGGGCGGTTCTGCCCTCAACCCTGGATACCCCACCGCCTTGACCTCTCAAAGACATGTTCGTGCTGCCACGAGAATACAAGAAGTTGCTACAATATTGATAAATTATGTGCAAAGTTAAAGATTTCTCAAAGAGCCATATCTTATACCCAAAAGAGCCATATGGGTCGCGAGCAATAAGTTCCCGACCACTGATATAGGCTATCGCTTCACTGCAATTTAGGGTTGGAATTAGCAATATGACGTCACATGACGTCATGAGGTTCACACCATCCCTAGTAGTAACATCTCATTGAGATGTGAGATAATACTAAAGGTAGGTCGCTACTGTACACTGTACAACAGTGATCCCCAAACTGTATGCCGCTACAGATTCACAGGTGTGCCGCGAATCTTTCTAAGATTTTGGAAAAACACTGTATAATATTGAATGTAAGACACGCAGACAATCAGATGCGACTGAAAAGTTGTTTAACTTCATCGTCAAGCTGTAACCAGCATGTTCATTGTTAATTGCTCAATGTCCATGAAACTAATCAATGCAGTGCCGATGAATAGGGTAATTTTCGGCCCTGTGGATATAAAGCTGTATCAGTTGTACCGGCTGTATCAGCTGTATCACCCTGTGGATATAAAGCTGTATCAGCTGTATCACCCTGTGGATACAAAGCTGTATCAGCTGTATCACTCTGTGGATATAAAGCTGTATCAATCAGCTGTATCACCCTGTGGATATAAAGCTGTATCAGCTCTATCACTCTGTGGATATAAAGCTGTATCACCCTCTGGATATAAAGCTGTATCAGCTGTATCACTCTGTGGATATAAAGCTGTATCAGCTGTATCACTCTGTGGATATAACGCTGTATCACCCTGTGGATATAAAGCTGTATCAGCTGTATCACAGCTGTATCAGCTGTATCCCGATCTTATAGGCCGATTTTATCATAAATTATTGAAAATTTTTTCCGCTTAACGCTGGCTCACTACACATTACAACAATAATTTCGTGGCAAAAGCGAACAACGTGATGGGGGACGGTTTATCACCCTATAAGAGCCCATGATTCCAGTTTTTTTGGGGAGCCTGACGAAGTGCTGTTTCGTTCCTGCCAACGGGTATACACACCCGGAGATGTTTAATTAATTATTATTCGAGGGGTCCTACCTTTTCAAACACACCTCACTCAGCTCTACCGGCCGGTAGCCTAAATTAGATTACGTGAGCAGAGAGACGTTATAAAAATTGATAGCAATCTATATGCAATTCCCGATCATATATTGACCGACTCAATCATGAAATATAGAAATTTCTCTTTCTTCGCGCGTGTAGGCGAGAAGAGCTGACTCACTAAATGTGTGACAGCCTACTAGACTATTTCGCGCATCCCAGATATTGTATAGACCTGATACTAATTGCAGAGTGATACCTGGGTGAATCTCGGTACGGTTTGCCTATAATATGGGAGCAGCGATGATTCTCAAAGTTAAAGTAATTAAAAAAACTAATAATAAAAAAATCAAGAATTGTTTGAACACAAGACACCGATTCCATACAGGTAGAGTGATACAGCTGATAGAGCCGTGTTACAGCTGATAGCTGATACAGTTTTATATCCACAGGGTGATACAGCTGATACAGCGTTATATCCACAGGATGATACAGCTGATACAGCTTTATATCCACAGGGTGATACAGCTGATTGATACAGCTTTATATCCACAGGGTGATACAGCTGATACAGCTTTATATCCACAGAGTGATACAGCTGATACAGCTGATGCAGCTGGTACAGCTGATGCAGCTTTATATCCACAGAGCCGTAATTTTCACATCACAACTGAACGGCTATGTCTGGATAAATTTCATTGATTTGTCTCAAATCGACGCTGACTAGAAAACGCGCCGCAAATCATTAGCACGTTGTCTAGGAAATTGGCATTCAACTTACACTTGAACAATAGCCTACTTCTCAGGATTTGCTGTGAACAGATATAGGTGGTTATTCAATCCATTTGGAAAGCACAGATCAAGCAATCATTTTGCAGAAGAAGAACAGCTCATTGATTAACGAAACGTCCAGTTTTTTGAAACGCGATAAGTTTTCGAAGGCTCCTTCCGAATCGCATTTCATGATAAGTGCAATTAAATCTCATCGTCATTTGTACCTGAATGGGTATGTGAACATGTTTTTTTTTCGTTTTGACTGAAATAATAAGTCGTAACCGAGCGGCAGCTGCTTGGAAAACAACGTAAGAGGTAAGACGGTTATGTTTGTCAACAATTGATCGTTTCGTCGTTTCAGTAGAATATGGGCCGTATGCACCAACATTGAACACGTTCACGTCTGATCGTCTGTTCGCTCGAACATAACTCAAACGAAACATCTGTTCAAAATATTTCTCGATGCACCATCAATATTTAAACGGTTGGTGCATACGGCCCTATATGTTTGAATAAACAAGCATAGCCATCGCATTAATACGTGAATAGATTTTAGAAGATACTTTCCTGTTAGTGTGCCGCGAGCGCTATATAATTTTTCTAGAGTGCCACAAGCCGAAATAGTTTGGCAACCACTGCCGTAAAGAAATGTCATTGCCATGAACGTGGCTGATGCATCCCACGAATGATCACAGCGATGTTGCAAAGCTCCCGCAATGACACGAATGTATGGCAACCACTATCCCCTGCATAAATTAGCCTAATACGGAGCGTATACCTTCAGTATTCGAAACATTGAATCTCAGGTAAGTTTTTTTTTATCGTTGCGTTTGGCGTAATAATTGATATGTGTCATAAACATACAGGACTCCTACAGTCATCATTACCGATACTATCCGTAAGTCACACATACCAACCGACAATCTTAAGCATATGTTTACGATTGACAGTGGAGAAGGCTGTGTTGAATAACTTGTAACCATGAAACGGACAGGCTAATGCCATTGCTATCTCGTGTAGGTTTCGGTATTTTAAACCTGTCGAATAAAAATAGCCCATTCAGCCATCCCACGATTGCGTTGGCGCAGATTTCCTGACATGGCTATCGCTCCTCAGCAGGATTCGATAAGTTTTATTGTCATATATGTTGCTTTTCTTTTCTAAACGGTTATGGATTCAACAGGCGTGGCCTGGAGCTATTCGTACTAGTTTTACATGCTCAATAAAACTTTAACCATCAGCATTGTCAGAGTCATCTATTCGCACTTTTCGATATGTAGGCGGAGATTAACTGTTGATGTGTATGCGTTGAATACGCGCTGATGTTGACCATATATATACGCGCAGCACGCAAATTATTAGCAATTAGAAACTCGACGATCCCAGTGAGGCCTCAGAAACGTCATATAAGGCAACATATCACGTACGGTGTGTTGATTTACCTTTACTGTCGGCTATAGAGAAAACACAAGAATGCAGATAGACTACGACGAAAAGAATTCATCTAAATCTCGAATTAATGCAAAAAATACAAAAACGAAATTGTAGCTAAGCAGGTTGTTCGGTTTCTACCGCCTCGGGTGATCTCAGCTAGACAGTCTCGGTAAAAGCAGAATAATCGTATCGGTTAAATGTAGTTGTCATTGGTTCGAAATTTAGGCGGTGTCGGCTGTGAAAGTAACATGACCGGACTGACTAGTAGTGTCAGAGTATCGTTTGCCACCGAGTACTAAAGCAGCATCTTGATTTGATTTACTTTATTTCAGATGCAATAGGCTATGTACTGGTAAAGCTGACCGTGTTTCTCTTATTGAACTTCAGGTCTACACGATTCCAGTATCGGCTGCAATGTGCAGAGTTCGTTAAGTCTAACTTCATTATTTCACATATATATGTCGAATATCAACGATTGTCACACTAAAATTTCCGAGTATACTGTCAGATTTGGCTATATATGTTCATAAACTATATGTTTTGTTTCTGAAGCGATTTATGCGCATAATTAGCGCCACTGCGCTATGCTTTGTTGATATAACTTAATCGTTGTGTATCTGCGTTGCCGCACAAGCGGGCGTATAGGAACATATGCGCATAGCCAGGATGGGACTTAAGCGGTGATCAAAGCGGATTTTAGTTCCACTTACTCAATAATAGCGCATTATTTCATGACCGTCACACACTTTTTGCAGTGTGAATGTGCGTAATTTCTTTGATTTAGGGTTACCTTACGTCCTCCTTTTTCGGGAAATTGGAAATGTCCTCCGAGGACGCCGAAATGTTCTCCTTTTCGAGAATCCACCCTCCTTTATAGCTTTGACAGCCAGGTTCATGGACATACAGAACTAAAAAAAACGCCATAAATGACGCAACATCTGCGATGCCGATGTTCGGGCTGGTCTTTCGGGAATAGGACTGGAAAATTTTAAACTTCTAGAATCGGCACTTTTCTGGTCCGGTATTCTGACTTTTGTTATTTGTAAAAGGTGTCCTTCTTTCCGAATACCAAAATATGGTAACCCTACTTTTATTATAATTATTTACTGATTGTGATGTTTGAAGCGCCCTTACAAGTCGGTATTCTTTTTAGAAGACACACACGGATTGTTTACAGATCTTGAATAGTCTTGAAGTATAGCTTTTAGAAAGTTGACTATTTTGGTTTTGGAAATCAGACCGCTGTCTGTCGCATCATCTCAAGTTTCCTTCGAAGAATCGGTATTCCACGAGAAGCTCAAAAATGCCGTATTACGGATCACATATAATGTAAGTTCTCATATTTTCTATTCAACTCATACCTTAATCAAGTGTAATCGGTGCTGCGAAAGGTTTTTGGTGGCGTGATTGCGGAGTCACTTATTGAATCTGACAAGTTTATGACAGACCACTAATGTGCCGAGCTTACCGTGGAATAGGCATATGTAGGCCTACTGATGTCCAGATATGCGAATATTATTTGAGTGGGGCATTGTGCTTTGCAAGACTGAACTGAACACAATAGCACGTGCTTTGTATAACGTGTGGGGATTAGCTGCTTAGCATGAGATATACCCTTCATTTAGTCGTTTCAATTCATCCTTATATTTTCCTTTTCACGCCACGTTGTTACATGACGAGAGGTATTGGTATTATCAGTAACCGCAATCAGAAAATATATATTGCCACGTAGCGTCGTCAATAAATAACCGGTGTAGCAGAATGGATGCTATCTTATACAATACAGCTGGAAGAATTATAGGGCCTACAAAATTTCAAACTGTACGAATGTACGCGTACCGTACCGGTTATTCACTACATCTTCAGCAATTAACTTTTTATCTTTGGGGTCGAAAGAATCAAAATACTTTTGATTCGACAAGAATTCGTCGCGACGGGAGATGTGTGTACTTATACACATGTAAATGTAATATATCTTCAATTCTTCATCTCTTAGGTAGTGCACTGTATCTGTGAAATGTTTTGTAAGTTTGTTCTGTGGTGTATAGTCAAGCGCTACAAATATAACGTTCAGTATCATATTCCCAGAGCTTAATCAAACGCCTTATAACATAGAACGACCATAAAGTGCATTGACGCTGATATCCCAGCCGTATGCAGTGTGCGCTGCATTCTTTATCCACCCGGTACCACGCTGGCAACCACAATTTTATCGTTTGATCAGTTGAATGTATAGCCTCCGGTAATTCAGGTCTCCGTTCTGGCATTACACAGCGTCGTAACTTGATGAATCAATATTTCGGCCAGCATTAAACGCGAACACGTATGAACTATACCCCGGTATGTTCGTACCTGATACACTCCGTGATTTGTGTGGATTTCCCCAGGGTTAGTGCGACCGAGTTCAGAATGAGGACAGTCGGTGTGCACTGTCCGTTGTACAATAACGTTAGTCGAATGCACAATAACGACAATCGCTAAGTGCAAAATAAGGAGAGTTCCGTACAAAATCAAAATCTTTATTTCCAATTCATATTTTTAGGCGTTTACCCATTCTTCAAAAAAAGAAAAACAAAATCGCAATGTTGACGTTTCCCCTCAATATACGTGCACTACAGATCATGTACCTTATTGTTCACATAGCACAATATTGCTTATGTGCAGTATACTCTCACGGAATTTTATGACATCACCAAACCGGTTAGCGTTACAAGTAACTATCAACGACCTTTTGTAACGGAACCAGCTAAAAATACGACATTTGCGATAAGAATGGGCTGACTAAAAATTTGAATCTGACCACTGACTATATACTGTCGGATCATCACTTTGTGTTGTGGAGTAATCGCATCAACTTCAACATTCTACGCCGGATTAAAATATATTCCATAATAATCCAAACATTGTCGAAGTTCAGGTTTTGCTGAAGAAGGACAACGAGCACAAAGACTTGTGTTGGCCTATACCTAAAACATGGCCCTTGCTTAAAACATGTTTTTGAATCTTTCCTTGTGACGTCACAGTGGATTGCCATTGGCAGTTGAAAATATAGGGTAAACAAGGCTCCTTCGACGAAAAGGGCTTCCGACCACTGTTATAAACAGACCAAAAAATATCTCCAGCAACGACTACATCGTTATGTAGCATTTTTACGGTCGGTGGTCATCATCATCAGAACACCCATTCCGTACCAAAAATCTATATCTACTTGCTACCGACTACGATTTCGAGGTTTCCAGACACTCCATATCGTATACGTCGACTATATTGTTTTTCGAAACTATTTAAACAATTATGGCATAATTATGCAACGTTTGAAAAAAGCGACATTTTTTTTTAAAAGGCATATGTTTAAAACATGTTTTAAACAAAGTGCTTTAAAACACCGTTTGTTTTAAATGCAACCCTATCTCTACCAGCAATTGCTTCCGAGATGTTTCACGCTGTTTTCGTCATATAATGCCTGGTAATGCGTCCAGCAGCAGGATATATGATATCGTTATTAGGAAACGACAGAATGTTTATTGTATATTGTACAACCTTGATGTGTATCCAACCACGTCTAACCCAATTATTATTATTATAGTCGGCATTATCCGAATGTTGTTCTCAATTGCACTCTATCTTTTAGTAAGGATACATTGATGTTGTGCTGTTTGTGAGATATATATTATAGCGTATATTCAGTTGATTTTATTTCGAGCCAGTGCATCCTATGAGTTGACAGCTGCACAACTTCGAATGAGACGAACGGCGTTATTGCTTATGAGACCACATTGACCAGCTATCAACGATCAGGCTGTCGCTGGAGTTCACGACCAGTAATTGGGATTTAGTGTCACGAATACAAATACTGTTATGGGCAGTCCACTCAACAATTGATCGCGGGCTAACTAACAGTAATAATAAATGTGCAAGCGAAATGGTCAGTGTCGTCCGCGAATATTTTGAAGATATCATTATTCTTTCACAACTAAAATAAAAAAAGGCCAAGTACTTACTCCTACACGACAAGTAGGCTAACCATGTAGACGATAGCAAGACACTGGAGATTGAAACCATTTGTTGGCGAGCAATGAGTTAAATGTATAGCTGCTGTGGACTATGAAATCTGTAAAGCCGTAATTTTGAAAGGATATTGCTGTGATCCACGTAGTCGAACGCTCTTCTTTATTCAAGAAAAGTGCTACCACCTACCACCCGTTTCATTGAGATGGGAGAAGAGAAAGTTCAACCCGTTACTAAAAGCCCAGCCTATATAGTAATACGTGGCAAATATTCGACATCGCAAGTATGCAGGGAAAATGATATTAAAATTATATTCTTTATAACGCAAATCAAACGTAAACCACACAACCTATAAAAAGATAGTCCGTCTTCCATCATATACCAGAATATATCGCGTAGCGTGAACGCAATGGGCGTATCCCCAAATTGTTGGGAGCTGATATTTTTGACGCCCCTTTGTTAAATAGCATGGTGTTGCCACCCCTATAACACTACGTCGTACTTTCGTGTAAGTCATTCAGACTTACGATGCCAACAGGTCATTCGGTATATAGTAAATAGTATCCGATACGGGCTTTGGACTTCTATATGAGATTGTTTTGCACTTGCTTGGCAAATAAAGCGTTTCTTCGGTCTTGTCTTTCCATTCAACAGAGCTAGACCAATTAAAATGTTTCTCAGACAGCAGCATACAGAGGCCGTTAGGCATATCTATCTCAATTCGAATTAAATCAGGCCGTGGGTTATACTGTATAGGACTTATATGGGGTCTAGTGTGAAATTCCCGTTGCAATCAGGCAGATGCGATTGGATTGAGAAATTACAGATGATACAGGTACTACCGATCAATATATCTTGAGTGGCCTTTTAGATGTCACTTCAAGGTATAGCTTCTGCTCCAACCGATCATTTTCAAAATGATGGATGGTGTTCTTTCTGTACTGGTATCAATTTAAAGTAGACAGCAGGGATGTAAAGTTTGTATATACTTTGCATAGGTCGTAATGACACTGGTCGTCGTAGTATCTCGGATTTGAACGTTACGTGTCAAACAAATATTGAATCTACGGAATGCCGAAGTTTGCCATTCATATTTCTAATATCTTTACCACTTGTAAGCGTATAACAAATTGAGAATACAGCGACAACCACTCTTAGTTTAGAAGACCCGATCCCTAACATAACACATTGTAAGATATGCAATATGCATGCATAGTAGTTGGCATCTGACACTGGTAGCATTATTTCGATTCTAGGCTCCATCTAATGTAGGCATGAATTGTGTTCGACGTTCGTGCGTTAGTAAAGGACAATCGCGATGGTATCACACAACAGAAAAGGCCAGCAATCTGAGATCGAACCGAAACATGAAGGTGAAACTATTGTAATGGTATACTGAAGATGTTACTGGACTCAGTTGTACATATGGGCTTAGTTCTTTGCAAAAGTCAAGAGTAATCGCATTAATGTGATGGGTGTGTTGGGTCATACTCAGGACAGACAGTTATTTGGCATATCATGCAGCCGCTCAGTTTCCGGAGAGAAATATTCGTTGAATACAACCAATCGGTTTATTTATATTGATTAGATTTACATATAATACATATACTTGGAAGAATATTTGATTGCTTGTGTTCTGGTGAATTCAACTGCGCCGAACGCGGCGTATGAAGCCAAGAGAGGAAGAACTCATCGTCGACATCCCGATGCGGTAACAATATTCTACCTTGACCACTTACTACTCATTTCTGTGTATAATAAGCCAGAAATTGCTCCTTCGCGCAGCGTTTATAGAACCTGTCAATCAATGACAAGTGCGAATATTACGATCGATGGCAAATCGAGATACAATAATTACAAATCTTTGTCACGTAATCGTACTACCGGTCTATATATGCATTATGCAATGATGTTTGCTGAACCCTTAGTTTTTTGGTCTTCCTTATGACCGACAAGCAGATTTGTCTTAATCTGGTGATACATTATTTCAAAAGCAATACATTATTGCAGCAATATCTCAATAATGATGATGATTTTGTATATCATAATCACTGTTAGCATGCGCTCCTTTAACGTCTTGTCGTCAACAGTTGGGATGATGTAGTAAATGGCTACATAATGTTCGATGTCCTTGATTGGCCTAAAAATATCTTTGGATGCGTCGTATGGCCCATGCATTATGCATATTGACGATAATGTTAATATCGCTATTTGTTTGTATCGCAGTGTGTGTGCGTATCACTATTCTTCATCCTAATTAACAGCAACGGGTTCTTTTAAATATTTGCTGTTTTGAACGTTCCAATCGGTCTGAGAATTTAATATCCCTTCTTACAGAGAAGACTACCCAGCGCAGACCATTGCCAACCTAAAGCATTCGAATGTTTTTCCTCTCGTGATTGACCAATGGCTGTTGTCCGTATTAATTGATTCAGTGCTATGCACCGTCTGTATCATCGGACTCAGATTTCGTCATTGTTTCGACGGGTGCGTTTTTGTCATTGTCTTCGTATCGTCACGTCGAATACGTATCCTACAATTCTACCGGACCGTACGCACAGTTGTACGTACGTGTAGTATTTGATACGCAGACTACTGGCACAATTACGAGGGTACATTTTGAAAACATACCAGGCATTTCACCATGACACTTTGTCGCATTTGCAGAATTTTAATGCGCTGCATTCAATTTCTGTCGTGTTGTAGCTAGGGTTGCATTCAAAACAAACGGTGTTTTAAAACACTTTGCTACGTATAATTTGTTATTGACAATACCCATGCGTTAGCCTACTTAGTATACAGAAAAGCCATCAGTCAAAAACATAGTTGTCTATATGATCGGATAAGCAGTGCATGTGGAACAACCTGTATAGTCCCACACCAGCTTGGATACTTTCGTATCAAAAAGGCAGAAGCCCTTAAGTTTTTACCCAATTCTTTCTACATTTCGCATAGAAGTGTTGAAATGACTAACGTCCGAGGTTAAATACCAATACTGATCTGGTATATATTCATGTTGTTTAAATATGTATCATCGGACTGCCAAAAAGCAGGGTTGTAATTGTATGTCATAATGCTTTGAGTCACAATAAGTCAATCTCACTTTTATAGTTTTGACTCGTGCCTAGCCGAGTCATTTTCAATTCACCACCGAGTCAAGTACAAGTCCTATCCTGAGAGCAGAGGGTCAAGCCCGAGTCATAGTGCTGAAACTCGAATCCTAGTTCAAGTTTCCTGTTCACTTTCGAGTTCAAGTCATGTTCAGTCCACTTTTAAAAGATATGATTGGGTGACAATCGAATTCTTCACATTCATAACATATAATAATTTTACTCACTCTTAACATTTTCTGACTCTATTTTTCAAGTACCAGTACTAGAGTTACCATATTTTGGAATCGGGAAAGGACGACATTTTTACCAATTCAGAAAAGTTGGTTGATCAAAACTGAAATCAGCCGATTTCGCAATTTTTGCTGAAAAATCTGGTGGGTTTACTAAAAAAAAAGCTTACGATCGAACCGAGAAGTTCCTCAGAGGTGGTCAAAGTAGTCAAGAAAGCTACTCAAGTAGAAGTAGAAGTAGCGACGAAAAAAATCTACTAAAGTACGAGTAGAAGTACTTCTTTCATAAGCAACCTAAAATTACTTCAAGTAGAAGTAGAATAAACTGACTTTAAATCTACTCAAGTAAGTAAGTAGTGGTGAAAACGATCGTAATTCGTTCGCATGGCCAGTCAAAAGCTGCAAATTGAGCTATGCGAAAGGTGCTGAGCTTGATTCATATTGATCCATACCAGGAGGTAGCCAATTTTCGACAGCATATAAGCATTCGTCCGCATCATGAAATTAAAATGATAGTATTGATATGGAAATGCGATATTAATCCTCTGTTTACTCGAACAGCCCGTTTTAGAAAATATCATGGTATGGCGCCCTCCCCATATTATAAGGCTCGTAGTTTAGTCAAAGAGCAATACGGAAAAGTTGTATCGGATACGATGTAAACACTTTGCGCGATTAGTAAACGTTAATAAAAATATTGTGTATCGTAAAAATGCCATATTGTATAGCTGTATTTCCGGGAATTAAAGGCATTACTACACTTGCTTTTATACTTCAACATGTATGTTCTCCAGACAAAAGAACTGAAACTAATTAGAACTCATAGTATGATACTGAGAATTGAAAATAGTACCTGAAAATAGTACATTGAACGCTCTCTCATTCGAAATTTCATGCTGGTGACGTCATATTTTGGGATAATACAATTGTTGATATACAATGTTCTTTCCCATTCTCTACTAGTTGGTGACGATTACCCCTGACGAGTGTCGGTCGAAAATATTCGGGTTTATTTCAATATGAATATACTATTCAATTGTATATGAAAGATAAATATAAATACTAATTCTAACAGCGGAAAATGTATTTCATGTCTTTAGTCCAGAAAGTTTCAAATGTGGTATGCTAAAACAGGTCTAAAGCTAAAATAAAGTCAGAGTCCACTTTTCCCGATTAAAACACGCCATGGACTGCTAGATTGCGATATGATAAGTAAATGCTAGATTGCAAGACATCAGTTTCAAACGTTGGCCATATATACTGTGATGAAATATTTTATACGGGCGACAATGCGATGTGAACGGAACCACGCAACCAGCTACCTAAATTATATTCACCGATACTTTGGTGAAATCATAATGATCACTCAATATCCACTGTGCGCGAAGTGCGACGAAAATTCTGTGCTTTACTCAATATTTATGAGTTAAATGATCCTGATTGGAGGATTAAACTACTTCTATTTGACAAACTGAAAATAGCGAAAAGTCATGTAAGAAGATCACAAAATATTACGAAGTAGAAGTAGCAGGAAATTAGATCTACTTGAGTAAGTACCCAAGTAGTGGAAACCTACTTGAGTAGCCTACTTCAAAAAAGTAGAAGTGCTTCGTTACCGACCACCTCCGAGTTCCTGTTTAGCGTTACTTATGGCCATTTTTACTCGAATCTATCCATTATCCTAGCTGTAAAAGCTGTAAAGGAGGATAGTCGATAGTCGGAGTCTTGGAGACACACCACTTTTGGTCGAGTCATTCGCGAGCCGTTTCGACACCTTCCTATTTAGACATATATAGTACAAAACGGCATGGAATAAAGTAAAATTGTATCGTAACTAGATGTTGGAGAATTACATTACTTAACAAAATTACGTAACTTGACAAATGTTTTTAAAGAAATATAGGCTTCAACAAAGTTCAAGAAAAAAATCACTTGAGAAAGTAGGAATATTGAGAGACGTGCCTGTTCCGCTCGGTCCGCCGTTTAGTATCAATCAATCAATCAGTTTATAAATATTTTCATCATTTCAAAACATCACAAGACTGCGATACAATGAAAAGATAGGAAGGTATCGAAACAACTTGGAGTACCCTTCAAGATCAGACATCCACCTTGGCCTGGGCGAAGTAAAGAAGAGGCGTGCACACTGAATGAAAAGTAATGCAGAGAATATAAGACGCAATCAATCAATCAGGTTTATTAATATTTTCATCTTTTCAAAACATCACAAGACTGCGTTACAATGAAAAGACAGGAGGGTGTTGAAACAACTTGGAGTAGCCTTTAAGATCAGACACCCACCTTAGCCCAAGCGAGTATATCGCCTGTTTCGCTGTCTGCTCGTTCCGCCGTTCAGATTTGAGTCATTTTTTCAATAGATAACTGACCTATCGATATTATCTATATGTTGTATTGGTCCGCAGTTCCGCTCGGTCCGCTGTTTAGTATTACGATTTCCGCAGTCCGCCGTTTAGATTTGGGTAATTTTCTATCGGTCCGCCATCCCGCTTGGTCCGCCATTTAGTATTGCAAAGTCCGACATCACAATAGTGCTACGAAACAACAGGTCACTCATGCTGAACCACAAATCGTGACAAAAGACAAGATGCATTCGGGTCGGATCAGTTCAGGGAATCCCGGCATCCCGCGGCGTTTTATGTCTGGAATGCGGAGTGCCCTGGCTCCACTACAGATGCCTTGATTACGTTGTCAGCTAAACTAGTATTAGGTATGATGGTATCCGAACTGGCTATAATGGACACCTTAGGTTTCCAAGTATTGTACTTTTACTGACCAAACGTTCTGTATTGTATGGGATTTGCAGTGCCAGTGAGTGACATTTCGACCTGAGACAACGACAATCTGTAGACATCCTTAATTGAAGCTTGCTATATTCAAATGAGGGTGAGATGAATATGATGTGATCCCTATGGTATAGTAAAAGTACTACAGTATATCATTCACTGAAAAACCCGTAATTCTGCTTTGAAAACATGAAAATTATTATAATCTGGCAAGTGTGTTACTTGACCGCATGTCAGATGTCTGGTACACGCACCACATAGATAATTGTTACCGTAATCACCAATCGCATAATTTTGCAGTGCTTCCTATGGCTCTTGGAAGATGCGTATTGCTAATGACTGGGGTTAGGGAAGTTCATGTCATAAGATGCGAGTATTCTATCTTACAATTTAGTAGAGGGTTGATTTGATTCAGTTTTGTCTTTTGGGGCTTTCTTTGTGCACAATCATTACTTTTTTAAGGCATTATGTATTTATGTTATTGATTCCTGTGGTACTGTTCAAAAGGTATTGGAATAGCAGAGTATTATGTACCGAGCTATTTCAAAAGCACACAACTGCACAATCATGTGTTTAAATTATTTATAAATGCGTTCATACTGTAGTATGATTCAATTTAAGATGGTTTTCACCTTATACTAAAAGCTCGTTTTGTCCTTGCAGTCGCTGAGGATGAAATAGACAGCGCTTCTTCGTAAAACACTCCTCAGTTCGTTATATTATTTTACCTACCTCTGCCCGTGCTCCCTGTGACTCTTTTACGGCATAACTTTCATTTCAATCCACAAAATAATTGAGCTACCGTACTTAACAAATCGTGGTACATTTTTAACCTAGCTTGCAGAGTGTAACTGGAAAGTATGAGCGTTTTAAATTCTTTTAGGTCAGCTGGTCAGGCGTAGATATACTAGGAAGTTCGTCATGGATTCTGGTGATATAATTTTCAAAATATCTAAGGAGCATGCCGGCAATCTACGTGCTTCGATACTGACGCTGAAAAGCTCTGAAAGATTTTGTGATGTCACAATCAAGTGTGGCCATTCACAATTCAAGGTACACAAAATGATATTGGCATCAGCTACAAAGTATTTCGAAGCAATGTTTTCCAATGACACGAAAGAATCCAAAACAGGAGTTGTTGAATTTCCTGCAATGGATCCACAAGTTATTAAGCAATGTATTGACTTTATCTACACTGGGAGGGTTGGGATCTCAATGACTATAGCACGCGGGCTTTTATATGCTTCAGAAATGATGCTAATGCCAGAGTTGTCAGAACTTTGCGTCGAATTTCTTGCGGAAAACGTAGATGTGCTCAGCTGTGCAGAAGTGTTGTCTTTAACCCGTGCTTATGAGAAGCACTCTGTGGAAATGCCAATCAGAAAGTTCCTCAACTCAGCAAGATTAACTGGATTTCGGAAGACTCAGGATTTTCTGTCGCTAGACTACGATATCCTGGTCTATTGCCTTGGATTATTCGATGAGGGCCAAAACCATCTAGAAAAGGAAAAATGGTTTGGAATATTGTCATGGACAAAAGCAGACCTTGCAAGGCGTCGATACTTCGAACAGCTTTTCAGTATGCTTGATCTTCGTTGCCTTGCTCAGGAGTTTGTGAGTGAAAAAGTCTGCTGTGAAGAATTGGTCAGTAAATCAAAGAAATGTTTGCAGCTTATTAATGAAAATGTGTTCACCCGTCAATCGAATGCTGACAGAGAGACGGATTGGCAGTTTGAATCACCCCATATTGTCACTGTTAACGAGGAAACTCGTGTAGTTTATCGATATGACATCGACACTGAGGAGTGCATAAGATTGGGAAAACTTGGCAACGATGATCTGGTCGATGCAGTTTGCTATAAGCAACTTTATTCGATCACAGAGCATGATGGATTCATTTATGTGGGTACTGGAAACAGATTGAGCAGCTTGCATGATTCAAAGTGGACGTTGATCTATCATAATGAATGGCGTCCTGATGCACCCCGTTTCAATGCTGTAGTCGGTTGTGGAAGATGGGTGGTCATGGTTAGCACGAATGGTACCGTAGTATTCAATACATCAAGAGACAACGTCATTGTCATCGATTCAGATTTTGACAGCGGATATTTTGTTGGCGTGGGCAATTCATTGCCACATGATCACCGTAGTTACCTCTACGATGCTACAGTGTATGTTATGGGTGGAGACACTGTAGATAGCAACAGAGATGTAAGGAAATTGGACTTATTTGATGATATAAATGACCATGCAACGTACCATTCTTTTCCGTCATTGAACATGGGAAGGCATTTGGGGGCCGGCCTTTGGTACCGGGATACCTTATATGCTGTAGGTGGAGGACCACAAAATGTGGAATACTTCAGCCAAGTCACTGAGCAGTGGCAGGTCATTAGGGATCTTGAAATAAACTGCTTCGACGGCACGGTGTGTCTAGGAGACAACACACTGTATATTTTGGGGAGCAAGTCGCACGACGTCAACGCCACAATCAGGAAATTGAATCTCAATTTGCTGAATGTCCCTGAGGAAGAGGAACAACCGACGTGGCGACATCTTGGTGAATCCAAGTTGTTTTGTATGTCGTCTCGAAAGAGACGCAGAATCACGGAGCAGTGAGACATGTTTCCATTATGTAGGCCTCAGCCTTGGATATTTCTTTCTGGAATTCCTTTGCATATCAATTCTGGAACTATGCCATTGAATTGAAAGTATCTCTTGCATGCATTATGCGATTTTGTCTAGCCTGTGCTGACATTGTACTCTGATTTTCATGTTGGCTTTGGTAATGTGTTATTTGTTGTCAATTAGTTGTAGGTGTAGGATTGATATCCATTGATGCTCACCGCCAGTCTCTAATGGCAACAGTTGTTAACCGTGCTGATTACCATTTCCACTTGTGCAATCGTTTCTTTTTCAATCACTGTTGCCACTGTTAGACGGTGCCGCTTGCTGCTTTTTCACTACACTTTTTTCGTTTGTGCACCAAGTTCCGCTGTGATTTCTTTATTTTTCCACTAAATCACTTCTACACTGTTCTTTGCATTTTCAGCATAGGTTAGCATATTTCTTGTATGTTGGTAATCACCTCTGCCCTCTGGGATACGGAGGATTCCGATGGTCCCAGTGTCTCCCGATGAAGCATATGGAGCTTGATTTGAGTCATTTCCTAGCCTGTTGTTCCGCTGTTTTGTACTACAAGTTTCGCGCTTCGCCGTTTACATTTTGGCTGTTTTGTATAGGTCCGCATTTCTGCCTGTCGCAAATTCTGCGTTCCTCTCTCTAGAGTTGCTCTCTCTCACTCAGTTACAAAAGTGTAAAGTTTTCCTACGTCCGTTAAAACGCTCACGGAATAATTTGAAGTCATACGAATATAACACGGTATGGCGTCAATAAACGCTTTTCAAAGATGTATTGAAAATACTCCGTTTTAGCTAATCTACGATAATGAATTTGGTTTTGTTAAAAGCCAAGTATAGAGCCTACTCGGACAGATAATTGTACACCGGTAAGCTGTAATATTAAATTGTATACTGAAGTGCTGTACCTCAGTGAGGCCCTTTTGAGACAGATCCGGTCCGGATTAAACACGGAAAGGCCTGAATTCGAGCCACGGTGTAGTTGCCCTGTGTTAGTGGATGCTCGTTTCTCAGTCCATTTTACTCCTACGCTTATCTCTGAACTCTGAATGTGATACATATTTGCAGTTAGACTAGCGTGTCTGGCCTGCAATTGTACTGTAGCATTGTAATGTGCAATTGTTGTGCATAGGTTTAATGATTTAAAGAAGAACGGAAGTTTGTTGCCATTCAGATCAGGCTAATGTCTTCTCACAGCCGTCACAGGTAGTGCTCAACAGAATATATTGTTTATCTAGCACTATAATTACATATTTTACTTCAATAGGGATGTTTATGATTACTGCTGTGATGCAATTAGCATATCATTAGAATTTAGATGATTGGGTGAATCATTGTGAATGTGCATGTAAAATTTGTAATTAATCTAAAAATTGGTCGCCAGTTTGCGAAAAAGGCAAAAAAAATAATTACCTGTTGATGATATTGAGAGGTCATCGACAGCAAAGTTTCCTTTTCGGTAAACGGACATACCGTGTTGAAATTTGTACGAAAATTGCAACATCGATTTTCACCCCTTGTGGTCCACAAAGGGAGAACTAGAAGTGGAGATGACTATCTCAATATCACACCAAAATTATTCAACCATTGGTGCACAAAGCACATCAAAGCATCATTTGAAGAATATCATTTATTGGTAAATAGACATGCACTGTAGCTAACTAGCTACAAAGGAAAATTGGTGTAATCTTGTACTACAGTGTCTTGGAGTTGATCTGGATGACGTGCTAAAGTTCCATAATAGAGAACAGAAACAGGGTCTTTCATTTGGCCAAGCAAAAGCAGATTTATGCTGCAGCATCTTGCGACATATGCTTTTTCTTTCTAGTCTTTGCCGTTTGCTGTGTACTCTGATATTCCTAGCTGGTAGAGCTGAAGGATTTGTTGCATAATAATATTGTGTACACCTTTATATGTAATTTGAGACCACATCATGTTTAAGACATAGTGCCCCTAAGCTTGACAAAATCCACCAACTATTTGCATATTTGCGAGAAGACTCGGGTTAACGCATCCTAATTAGTATGAAGATGTCCTGATATATTGTTTCTAATCTTTCAGGCGCACGCCCAGCATGGTGGAATTCCAACAAATGATGAAGAGCGAGGCTCAAGCGGCCCTACACTCCGAACTGGACAAGCTCGTCAAAACCGGCGCGCCAGCTCATCGGGACGAGATACAAAAAGACTTCGATGGATTCGAGCATCTGTTTCGCACCTTCCTCGAAAAGACAGGGCCCTCTATCGTGTGGGACAAAATCAAGCCGCCCCCGGAAGGCGCCATTCAAGCTTACAGCAAGTTGTCTTCTATGCCGCTCAAATCGCCAGAGACGGATTTACTTAACAAATTAGTCGTTGTTAAACTCAACGGAGGTCTCGGCACGAGTATGGGATGCACCGGACCCAAAAGTTTGATATCTGTACGCAGCGGATTGACCTTCCTAGACCTCACTGTTCAACAGATAGAATCTTTGAACAAACGTTTTGACGTCGACGTGCCTTTGGTGTTAATGAATTCGTTCAACACGGACGAAGACACCGAGATGATACTCAGAAAATATGCATCCTGTAAAGTCAGCATTCACACTTTCAATCAAAACCGTTACCCTCGAATCAACAAGGAAACTCTACTTCCGGTGCCACAACGCCTCAACGGCGAACATGAAGGCTGGTATCCGCCCGGTCACGGAGATATCTACGAGTGCATCGTAAAGTCTGGCCTTCTGCAGAAATTCGTCGACCAAGGTCGGGATTATATGTTCGTGTCCAATATTGACAACCTCGGCGCTACCGTTGACATGAATATTCTTAACATGCTGGTGCATCCGTCTAACGGTAAGAAATGCGATTTTGTGATGGAAGTCACCGATAAAACGCGAGCGGACGTAAAGGGAGGTACTTTAATCGAGTATGAGAATAAGCTGCGTCTTTTGGAAATCGCTCAAGTCCCCAAGGAACATGTAGATGAGTTTAAAAGCGTGTCAAAATTCAAGATTTTTAACACTAACAATCTGTGGATGAAGCTATCTGCGGTGAAGAGATTAATTGATGGAAGGATGATGGATATCGAAGTGATCATAAATAACAAACGTCTCGCCAGTGGAACTAACGTGATACAACTGGAAACTGCTTGCGGTGCTGGGATTAAAAATTTCAACAACGCCATCGGCATTAATGTGCCTCGAAGCCGGTTTTTACCAGTGAAAAAGACGTCCGATCTTCTGTTGGTGATGAGCAATCTGTACGATCTCAAGCACGGCTCCATGTTTATGAGTCCCAGAAGAATGTTCCCCACGACGCCGTTGGTCAAACTTGGCGACGAACATTTCTCGAAAGTGCACAAGTTTCTGAGCAGGTTCGAAGCTATTCCCGATATGTTGGAATTGGATCACCTCACTGTCAGCGGAGATGTCACTTTCGGCAAAGATGTGACTCTGAAAGGCACGGTCATCATCATAGCCAATCACGGAGAGAGAATTGATATTCCCTCTGGAGCCATTCTGGAGAATAAAATCGTCTCCGGAAACCTCAGAATTTTGGATCACTAAACGCGGACGCGAATTCTCGTCGCGTGTAAGCTGTTGGCGCTACATATTTGACTCGTGTTTCTTAAAGAGATTTATCAAGACGTACACTCATCATGCAATTGTCGAGAGCAGAACTATCGCCGTACTACTACATCAATCCATTCTGTCTGTAGCATATTCACATTGTTTTAAGGGAGCCGGCAGTTCACCACTAATGCTGGGCACAATGTCTCGAGTAAGAGATGGATTTTTTGACTAATGAAATGATACGCTCATGCCACAAAAATTTGAGTTACCAGCGAAGATTATAGGTTCGTTACAATTTTCCACTGGTCGTATCGCAGAATACGAAACATGTTAAACAAGCTAGTTAGTGGAAATGACATATCTGTTGAGTTGGGATCAAGCCACAACATTTTCACAATGCGCAGCGAAATTGGTACTGTCGAAAAATACAACATAATCTTTATTGTGTGAGGTAGAAATTCTTTGTGGTCGCATAAAAGTTGCTTATTTAGACTTTTCACATAATTCATACTGCTACAACCTCATGATGAGTGAAACTGGAATACTCGAGTCGGAATCGAGTCACACAGCTGTACTCAATTATACTCAGCCCTGTTCGCAACTCTTAGCTTCTGTATGTCTGATGCAATCTGCGTATATCCAAGTACTATGATGTGGCTTGCTGTGGATTGTAGTTTTTTTCGCTAATTGAAATATTACGTGCACTTTTGATATACATATATGATACAGTTGTTGAGGAGACGTTCTTGCAGTAGTGTCTTGCGTATGGCAATTTTTTCTCTCGCAAAATGTTTCGTTTCTCGGTGCTACCAAATTTATGAAGTGGTGTTTACTGTTTATGTATGACCAGCGCCATTGTCGTGTGTTGTATGGACTTGATGGAATGTCCATGACACCGGTCCAATTATTTAACCTATTGATATATATTTTAGCAATTCTTTATCGAATTCAATTCTGTATACTGTACTGTTTTGTACGTATGACTGTCATACTATGACGATGTATAGTAATTCAGTAAAACGACTCCTGGTGCATTGTCAAGTTATTAGAGTCAGTGGAAGAGTAAGGACATGTAGTTTGTGATATGAGCTGTAGGCTTTAGTATAGAAGCAAAGTTCGTGAAAGTAAAGCTCATTTATCCTAAGGTTACCATATGGATTTGTCCTCCATTTTTGAGGAAATCGAACACGTCCTAGTAGGCCTACGCCTCAATGTACTCCTTTTTGGGAATCCGTCCTCCTTTATCGCTTTGATAGCCGGGGTAATGGACAAACACAACTATAAGACGTCAAATCTGCGATGCGGATGTTCGAGTGCGTATTTCGGTGGTAGGACAGGAGCAATGACCTTTTTTTAGTCAACACCACGACAGCAATGTTATAAGGTGGGTCATTCCGGAGTCGAGTTGGAAAAATGACTTTTTTTAAACAAAGTTCTAGTCCGGTAATCTTACTTTTGTAATTTGTAAAAAGTGTCCTCCTTGCCGTGTCCCAAACCCTAATTTATCCGTCCATTCGAGTAGCGTAACGACAGTGATGGCCAACGCGTCATTTGTTACTGCAATATCGTTTCTTAGGTGTCAACGTAATAATCTCTAGTCAATTTGCGTGTCCGAAAACGTTAGCAACAACGTTAAGGACTGATATTTCCCATGTCACTTTGTGACTGGTATTTAGGGTTCTGGTTTAAGTTTTTTTTCGGTGATCTTTGATTTTAATTTTAATATTTTTATTTTATTGATTATTTTGGTTTTATCAAATTTTCGGACGAGATGCGTGAATGTGGTTTATTATCGGACAATCATGTGCATTTTATATAAACCGGAGATAGCATCTCGTCACCGGCACCCGGTATAGTTCAGCCATTTGACAGACAGACGGTAAAAGATGAGCAAATAGCGATAGTCAATCAATATGTTAGCGTTTTGCTGTTGATGCTAGTTAAGTTGTCTGCGACATGCTGCAGCATTTCCGAGGCACTGATGGGATACCGCAAACGAATCGCAATCCGGAGTCTCTATCGAATTCGAAAGATTCCCCCATCTCTTACCCAGTTTGCTGGCAGAGACCACTCCATCGATCAAGATGAAGATGCAACTATTATGGATGGTCCCGATTTGACTCCACATGTTTCCTCGCTACAAGACCATATCAGTAATGATTTTGGCGACCCATCACTATCACATAGGTTAAACGTTTTCAGCTATCATTACAACGTAGGATGAACGTTTTCAGCTATCTGGCTGGATGATGACCCACAGCCTCACATTATTAAAGTATAAGCGTTATCCTTCATCATCTTGATTGACATGGTCGTCATTCATCCCATTCTCTTTTGTTCGCGTTGTTACTATTATCAGTAAAAAAAAACATGAAAATCAAAAAAATCATGATTTGAATCAAGGCCAAAATGATTTTAACCCGAACCCTACTTGTAGGCCTACTAGGCGAGGCAGACACGGGGTGATTACTTCATGAATGTAATCGATTTCGATTACGATTGCCGTCTGAGACATCCTGCCTGCTCGTGAAGACAAGTTAGCTGCAGACTGTGTAATGCTACTGAAGGAGCGCCATGTTAAGCACTTGTTCCTAGTAGTTGACGTCAGGTAAGGACTGACACTTTCTACCCGAGAATGTAGGAAAGTGTCTTTCGTTGTAGCCTACTGCAACAATTTTTAATTATTTGCACCATATTGCGTAATGTAACTATTGGAATTCTTAATAGGTCCAGTTTACGTTAAAAATAAAGTTTTTTCGTGTAAAAATTAGTCAATTTTCATGTCAGAAAGTTTTTTCAGGCCAAGCTACTTCGTAAGGACAGACACTAAGACAGTTCCAACCAGAAATGAAGAAAAGTGGTGCAATTCCAACAATATGTGCGAAGACGCCTAATTCACATAGGCCCTCAGGAGTGCTAAATTTGGTCAAAATTAAGCTTTTTTAACGTCAAAACATGTTAGAAATTTTAGTTTTTAGTTCAAAATCTTCCGTTTTTCGGGTAAAAAAACATCGCCCTTTTAAATCACATAAATATGACACTGTTGAGCTAGGAATGAATCAACTACAATGAAATAGCGTCATGATAACGTTGGTGATATAAGATTTGGCGCATTCTTATTGCGGATGCCCTATCGACAAGGCTGATTTTTTTATGAACAAGGAGTGTTTCGTTGCTATCAAGGCATTGCGCTCCAACCCTGAAATTCATATCACCAGTTATATTGGTATGCAGCCTTGTCTTGTTAATGTTCAATTGTTCATGGTCGAAAATGTTTGCTCGTAAATATATTTGAAAACCCGAACAGAACAAGTCGTTTCATGACAGTCTTTCTCTGGTTGGAAAACTTGGATCCATTCTTTGGAGCATAAAATTGTCTATACTTTTAGATTAAGATTTCACTTTGACGGTAGAAACTCTTTGCGGGCCGATCAAAATGCCGTCGCGGGCCGAATCCGGCCTGCGGTCCGTATGTTGCCCGTCACTGCGGTAGATCCTGGACGTGATATGTTCATAAAATATGTGTTTCTTCATTTTGGTGCCATAAATGTTGCGATCATACACCAACAGTATCGTCGGAAGCGTTATGCGTTAATATTGGATTAGCCTCCATCTATCTTTGCGGAAATGGTTTTCGGCACTCCTCATTCATATCAAAACGAAGACGCGGGTTTTAAAGACACGACCACGTACTTCAAGAAATACAGGGACAAAATTAGCTTTGAAATAATAAAAGTCCACCAATTTCTACATAAATAGTATGATGTTATCTTCAAGAAAAATCAATATTTTGCTGTTAATCACAAGCCCAAAGTTCATATTTGCACAAGACAGATTAAGGTTGCACCATAATAGAGCTAAAATTGAGCTAAAACTTGAGGGGGTCCGAGAGGGTCCGTGACGGTCAAAAGGGGTCCGCGAAGCCAAAAAGGTTGAGAACCACTGTCTTACGCAATGACGAGCGGAGCTAATACTTCTGACGTAATAATGAGTCAGTGGCGTTTGAAAACAGACGTTTATGCTACCGCTAACCTGGTATATTATCTCATTCTTGTTCACAAATATTCAGTTTATGTCATAGTCCTTGTACAAACAAAAAGTAATCGTTCTTTCACAAAAAAAATCGATTAAATATGGGAAGTAGTCGATTACGATTACTTCGGATTTTTTCGAATGTAATCGATTGCGATTACGATTACTTCAAAATGCTGTAATCGTCGTAATCGATTACGATTACTAATCGCGATTACCCCATGTCTGCTCTCGACTAATTAACGCAATAATAATAATTGTTTGTGCTATATTCGGGACCAAATCAAGGTTGTTATGACAACCATCGAGTATGGTCTCAGGCAGGGGCGGGCAACATACGGGCCGCGGGCCGGATCCGGCCCGCGGACAGTTTTCCGTCTTATATGATAATGTAGCCCGCGACCCGTCTTCCGAGATTCCCCAAATTTTAGTGACTGTAAGATATTATACACATATAAGCGCAGCGAGCGAGTGTGGTGCTTACGCGTGAGTAGTCGAAGCGAGAAGACTTGCATTATCGGCATTTACGATGTTGCCTACTCAACCCTAATGTCATGTGTGGTAATCAAGGTGTTTGTCGACTACAATGGTCATTCACACTATAGGCCGATATTTCTTATTTTTGACTCCGTAACCGTCGACTTGTAGCACGGCACACTTCTAGGCTTTTGTAAGACACCGCTTATGCCAGGGGTCGCCGACTCGAAACGGGTCGGCGGCCACTTTCAAATTTCGTAGAGACCGCGGGCCGTATGAATTCAATATGGAGATAAAATAGGCCACACAGTTGAACAACCACGCCATATCTCTTCACCTACTAAACCCTAGTGAATTGATATCTTCGTAAATTTGGGATACCGCGGGCTTATCGAACGCCTTGAAATCTTAATTAGGGATTGCACCGTGTGTTGATTGATCAGAGAGAGAGAAGCAGACATGGTGGATTGGTGGTGCTTGTATGACAATGCTGTTCTCAAATCCACATTGTCTTCGTCATTATTGGCGAAAAATGGCTTGGAAGTTACATTGCTGTCGTTAAAATACAATCATTAAATACGATTTATTCCTCGTATATGTGGATAAATGGGCGAATAAGGCATCGATTCAGCAATCCGGCCCGCCAAGTATTTAATGTTCCTATATCCGACCCGCTGGCTGGAGAAGTTGCCCGCCCCTGGTCTCAGGCCATCTGGTTCGAGCCAGGTATACAGTATACACATCGCGATTTCACATTTGCGACTGGTAATAAGGGGACTTTAATTGTATTAGATATTGTGTTATATCATTCTGTGACTTTTAAATCAACTGAGATAGTGATACAGGTATTTGCTCACATTGAATTTATTGCTGCATCTAGTAATTATGCCATTAACATGAATGCATTCCAAACAAAGCTCGCCATATTATATAACGTTCATGTGAGTTGCGGGTCACAACACTAAAATTTCAACTTGCCACGGACCCGTGGTTGAAAACCACTGTTTTATGATACGATGAAAAAATATTCTGAAGATTTAATTTTGTCTCTCAAATACAAATATATTTAGTTAACCGTCTGGACTAAAAAGCTTCAAAGCATCTTTAATTTACAAAGGGCTATCACTCCTAAAAGTGGTACAGAGCCTCTTTCTTCGATTTCAACACGTTGTTCGCTGCGGGATAAAATACCTAGTTCGAAACAATTTGTGGAAAATAACCCGAGCTAGCGCGACGGAAGTATTTTAGCGAGGAATTAGTGATCTAAAAGTACGCGCAATTAATTTTACATCAATTGTAATAAACCAATGTGTACACAACTACACATGGAAATTGGAAACACGTTGCAAACATTGTCGGCATATATTTCGCGCATACCGCGACCAAAGATCTAGTTATTTGGTTAAGAAACAGTGTTATACATTGTCTTCACTAAACAACAGTCAATAATAGTATGAATTCGACATAACCAGATCCCTCTGATCTAGCTATTTCGTCAACTGACACTTGGCACTTCATTTCCATCGCCTGTACTTTTTGTGATATCTTCTGCCACACTTTTCATTCGTTGTACAATAAATGCATGGCATTTACAGGTCGATTTACTGCTAGGCTAAGGTGAGCGTTCGATTGAAAGATTACTGCAAGTCGCTTCTACCCCACATATCTTCTCATTTTATTGCGATGTTTTGAAACAATGAAATTTTATTAATAAACTGAACAACAAACACACTGAGTCAGCATTAGACTTCAAAAATAACTTTTTTTTGCAAATGTTACTTGCAAAATAATGAAATTGCTTGGTGGCCTAAGAAACGCTGCATTGCAAATTTGGAACATTTCAAAGCTGTAGAAGCATTGCTATTAGAGGGGAAATTGTTGGATTTATTTAAATAAAAAGATTTTTTTTAATTCATCTGGCCACAGCATGATGTTGTTCGGTTGTCTAAAAAGACGGTGTATAACAAATTTGGCTCAATACCAATCCGTAGAAGTGAACTTATATTGGTAGAAAAGTTGGCATTTGAAAAAATATACTTACGGAGGGAAATTCTTTCATTATTTACAATAGAATTAGCTGTTACGAATATTATTTTTTCAAATCCGAACCTTTCTACTCTAATAATGTCGCGTGTCAGGTTTGGAATCCAGAAAAATTAGCTCTGCATCGTTTTATTGACACAACCTGACTATTTATTAAATCCAAAACTTTCTTCTCTACTAGCAATGCCACTGCAGGTTGGAATTGTCCCAAACTTCGTGTACAGCGTTTTTTTTATGCAAATTGGCAATTTTATCGCGTAGGCAGTAAAATTTAAAAAAGTTGTTTTTGAACTGCCCTAGTGGGCATTATGAAACACCTATGGATAAAGAATCAGTGATAACTGTGTAAACGAATGACGTGAACGTGAATTGAAAAGCAACCAATTATATACATTATACAAACATAGTGGCACAATACAACACCCCTGTCAAGTAATACAGTCTTGAAAGACAATCAAAGAGAGAAGTGACGGGGTAAGTACGTCAAAAAAGCCATATCATCTACAATAGTAGAATACAGCATGTTGTATATTCATACCGTGCTGACGGATTTCTATTTCTGAACACAGGAAATTAAGCTCTCCCGATATTGAGTATCTGCTACAAAATGTCCTGTTTTAACAGTATCTTGAATTACTTCTTGAAAATTCGTTTACAGTGCGTTGCAGTGTCGAGCAGATTTTTAAAATGCATTGAGCTCATTCGAGATTAAAGGTGATGGGCTATACATGACAAATATAGACAGTGATGATGGGTCTTTTGATACTATAGATGTGCTATACGTGGCGAATACAAATCATGACAGAAGAGGATAAGAGTAAGGGTATTGCGAGATGAGCATTATCCTGTCATCGACGTGAACTGGAAAGATATCGCATGAATATCAGTTGCGACTGCATAAACATGAAGATGCTTCCGTGAGATTTTAAAGAAACACCTTTCCTATGAACACATCAGATATGGTTTTTAACACAAGCATGCTTCTTCAGATGGTCTTCAGGTTGCATTTCAGAGCGAATTCTTTCCCAAAAGCATCCCATTTACGATTGGCACCAGCATGCATATTCACGTGAGCCATCAGGATACATTTCACGGTGAATGCTTTCCCACAAATATCACATTACATAAGTTTAATATCAGCATGTATATGTATATTCATGTGAGCCTTCAGGCCACGGGTATGAGTGAATACTTTTCGACAAACGTAACATTTATGATTCTTGACATCAGCATGTATATTTATGTGAGCCTCCAGGTTACGGCGCTGAGTATATTCTTTCCCGCAGACATCACATTTATGATTCTTGACACCAGAATGCATATTTAGGTGAACCGCCAGTCTAGATTTCCGAGTGAATTTCTTCCCACAAATATCACATTGCTGATTCTTGTTTCCATCATGCATATTTATGTGAACCGTCAGGTTAGATTTCTAAGTGAATTTCTTCCCACAAATATCACATTGATGATTCTTGTTTCCATCATGCATAGTTATGTGAGCCGTCAGGTTAGATTTCCAAGTGAATTTCTTCCCACAAATATCACATTTATGAAGCTTGACACCAGAATGCATATTCATGTGAACCGTCAGGCTACATTTCTGAGTGAATTTCTTCCCACAAATATCACATTTATGAAGCTTGACACCAGAATGCATATTCATGTGAAACGTCAGGCCAGATTTCTGAGTGAATTTCTTCCCACAAATATCACATTCATGATTCTTGACTCCATCATGCATATTCAAGTGAACCGTCAGGTTACATTTCTCAGTAAATTTCTTCCCACATATATCACATTTATGCTTCTTGACACCAGAATGCATATTTATGTGAGACTCCAGTCTGTGGCGATCAGTAAATTCTTTCCCGCAGATATGACATTCATGATTCTTCACATCAGAGTGCATATTCATGTGAGCCGTCAGGTTCGATTTCCGAGTGAATTTCTTCCCACAAATATCACATTGCTGATTCTTGTTTCCATCATGCATATTTATGTGAACCGTCAGGTTAGATTTCTGAGTGAATTTTTTCCCACAAATATCACATTGATGATTCTTGTTTCCATCATGCATAGTTATGTGAGCCGTCAGGTTAGATTTCCGAGTGAATTTCTTCCCACAAATATCACATTTATGAAGCTTGACACCAGAATGCATATTCATGTGAACCGTCAGGCTACATTTCTGAGTGAATTTCTTTCCACAAATATCACATTTATGAAGCTTGACACCAGAATGCATATTCATGTGAAACGTCAGGCTAGATTTCTGAGTGAATTTCTTCCCACAAATATCACATTCATGATTCTTGACTCCATCATGCATATTCAAGTGAACCGTCAGGTTACATTTCTCAGTAAATTTCTTCCCACATATATCACATTTATGCTTCTTGACACCAGAATGCATATTTATGTGAGCCTCCAGTCTATGGCGATAAGTAAATTCTTTACCGCAGATATGACATTCATGATTCTTCACATCAGAGTGCATATTTATGTGAGCCGTCAGGTTAGATTTCCGAGTGAATTTCTTCCCACAAATATCACATTTATAAAGCTTGACACCAGAGTGCACATTCATGTGAAACGTAAGTCTGGATTTCTGAGTGAATTTCTTCCCACAAATATCACATTTATGATTCTTGACACCAATATGTATATTCATATGGGTTTTAAGGACACTCTTTAAACTGAATTCCTTCCCACAAACCCCACAGCAATGATTTTTGACACCTGTATGTACATATGTGTGGATCTTGATATAGCTCTTTTGAGCAAAGTCTTTCCCACAAATATCGCATTTATGAATTTTAATACCAGCATGCATAGCCATGTGTGTCTTGAGTCGACTCTCGCAATTAAATTTTTTCCCACAAATTTCACAATGATGATTCTTGATATCAACATGCCTCGCCATGTGTTTCTTGAGTCCACTCTCGCAATTAAAGTCTTTCCCACAAACTTCACATTGATGATATTTTGTGTGACAACGAAGCCTCATTTTATGTGATTTCAGGATAATTCTGTTTGAAAATATTTCTCGAAGCTGATAGCAGGTGTATCCAATAACGAAAGTCAAATCGATTCTGAGGTTCAGGGTATCGAATATTAGTTCCGAATGAATTCAGGTGTTGTTTTATTCTCAAAATACCCAATCAGGTGATAGTATAATGTTTGGTATAAGATAAAACTATATATAGATTTAGAACGGAATATACATTGTTAGATTTTGATTTCCAATATTTCTTGCACAAAAAATCGACATAATATACAAACCCGACAGCACAACCATGCCAATGTGCAAAGGCATAGTTCAATCACTCTTATTGTACTAGTATCAATTTTTGTCACTTGAAATCCTCACAATATAACCACACTATGAAGATACATTGTCAGAAATGTCGGAATGACTTGGCCTAGTCCACTGATAACACTTTTATCAAGAAGCACATCAGCCAAAGCATATACACTGAAAATTGGGAGCAAAACGGCGATAGAGATAATTTGTAATTCAGACTACTGATGGTGTTGATACAGGAGAATGTTATACATTAGTAGATAACTAATTTTGTTCCATAATAATGACTTAAACAGCATCAGTGGTATGGTGATGAGGTAAGGTGTAAAGTCACAAAGTGTAGAAATTAAGATATGACCTGAAGGGTATAAAAAACCATTTACTATACACAAACGTATTGTGATAAGGACAAAACAGTATTGAATGTTTCCCGACCTCAAGACGACCTTACAGTAATGATAGGCCTACAATGTAGGCCCAACATATTTTTCACAAGTAGGCTACTGAAATGTTTTGATGGAAATTGATAAGACATCAAAAACTTAAACATGGTACGGTACAGTAACTAATAGAGGCCCAACAAACAACAGTGCGGATCAGGGAAGCAAAAAAGCTGTTCTGAATTGGTTGGATTACCATCACTGGCTGATAATAGGCATTGACCCTGTCGATTTGTTTTAACGTATTTTATACACACGAACATTCTTAAAATATCCCTATTTTGCTATTCACAAACCAGACCCCCACCTTGACCTGATTCTAAACTGAACCCTGCAAGCATACAGCATTCATACATTGTACACATACTCCCCTGTATTATCAATAGATCATACTTGTTTGATAGAAGTCGAAATCTAGGATTAAATACGGAAATAACTGGCTAATAAGACTGACTTGAATGAGTAACTATAATAAAATTGTAGTGTGGGGGTGCATCAAATTAAAACAATGACTATATCGCAAAATTAGCCCTCAATGAAAACAATTGATACAGATTCAGTACAGGCCATTCAATTGATCAAGCTACCGTACCAGTTATAGAGCAGTCCAGCAGTGGTTCTAATCCTTTTTGGGGAACTTACGCAAATCGGTAAGCCTCTGGGAACCACAAATCTTCGTTCAGTCGTTCAAAACATAAATCTACCACATTACACATCTAACTCACCGGTATTGAACCTTTTACTAACTTGCGGAACATCAATGCTAATTTCTACAGACCTCCGGACGGGATCCACAAATTTTCGCTGACTCATAAATACAAAATTCGACCGCATTCCACATCTAAATACGGCGTGTGGGCTCAGGAAACTATTCTCTCGCATGGAGAGAGAGAGAGAGAGAGATTTATTTCTTCCTCAACCGAAATAAACAAGGTTGAGTACGCAAGAAATACTCAAAACACATAAACAATAATATTAATGTGTAATTGACGGTAGGGTTACCATATTTTGATATCGGGAATGGAGGACTTCTATCAATTCAGAAAAGTTAGTTGATCAAAACTGAAATAAGCGGATATCGCTATTTTTGCTGACTAAAAAAAAGGAGGTCATCGCTTTCGTTCGAACCACGAATTTCCTTCTAGCGTCATTCATGCCCATTTTCACTCGAATCTATCCATCATCTCATCTTTAAAGCTGTATAGGCGGACGAATTGCCAAAAAAGAGGACGTATGGTAACCCCATATAACGGCACAGACGGCTGCCGGCGATATGATCCTTAAGATCTTCATGTCAAGCCGGAGGGCTGGATATTATAAATAAGTAGCCTATATACAATATACACTCGTGCTTACTAGTTACGGTGGTTTGTAAAATAAGGAAAAGAAAAGCAGCAACGAAGAACACAGTGGATGACTTGATGCAATAGTGGATTCATCCGATTAGTATTTACTGAGAAGTAAGTCAAGAAACTCCGCTTTAAATTACGAAAAACTCATAATTTTCAATCGCAAGGGTAATTTATTCCGCACATCAATTACAGGACGTCGCAAGGGAGGAAAAGCATTGGCATCAAACAAAATCTAGTCTATCGTATAATAAAAGTCGGTATTTGTCTGAGTTAATTTTGATGGTGATCGATATCAGAGGTGGTTAGATTCCCAAATTTCCTAATCCGAATCCATTCGTATCTGGCTGGCAAATTCAAATTCAGAGTCCGTAAAATTTGACCGGTAATTTCTTTTCATATTTCAGCGGATAAACCCAACTAAAACCCGAGTTTGAAAGCACAGCCACATCTGGTCTATATCGATCGAGTTGGAATCAGGTGTAGCTGAATAATCAGGGCATATTCTACACCAGTGTTTCCTAAGCTGGTGGCCGGCTCCCCCCAGGGACGATTTGGATTTTGAAGGGGCGGGAAGGCTCAGTGGGCGATATGGAGGGCGCCGGGCTCAGGGGGCAGTTTCGGAGGCCCTGAAGAAAAATGGCGCCACAGCAGAGGGTACAGTATGGACATATGGTTACATAGTAGAACAACAGCTAGCTCTATACATCTCCGAATTCTCATTGCAAATTAACATTCGACTAAAATCTGGCAAATCTCGAGATTTGTCGTCGCGCTACGTTCACATTATGTGCCGACGATGTTTGCGACATGTTTCCATGAATGCAGTGGTTTATTATGATTAATATAAAATTAATTGCGCGTACTTCTAGATCGCCGATTACCCGTTAAAATACTCCCGTCGCGCTAGTTTGGATTATATTCTATAAAATGTTTCGATAGGGCCTACGATACTTGCGGCCTAATATAGCACATTACACTTGCAGGATATAAGAGCCGACGCTTACAAAACAGACGTCACGACTGACTCAATGATTGTGTGTGATCTCACTTCTCGATACCAGACGCCTCGCCATAAAAGTCTAATGAAGTCGCATAACAGGCCAAATCAGTACTTTCAGATGAAACAACCCAATTAAGAGCCAAGTGACAGCGTCGCAATATATACCAATACACCAATATATCTGGAGAAGGCAATATTGTCGTGTATTGAACTACCAGTTAAGATCTCACTCAGGAGCGTTCGTATCAGTTACTGCCAGTTAAGTATTTTGTAAGCTCTGCTATCCGTAATATACGGACTTGCTGTAAATGCCATCGCAGACTATCGGACAGACAGCTCCTCCCATCGCAATGGTAAATTGAATTCACGCAGGGGAAAATGAAATCTCATTCATTTGGAACTTCTCTGAAAAACGTATACATGAAGCTTAGCCATAGAAGTTATGCAAGTGAGATGAATTACTGCAGTAAGCAAACCACGTCTTGCTCAACTGCCGTTCTTAAATTCCTTCACAGCATCTTTTCTCACAGATGCATTTACCAGTTTCTGCAAGTTATTGTAATATATGTTCACAATGATTTTGCACGTCCATTTCAAATCTCACAACATGCAAAGCTTGAGGTCCCCCCAAAACGATGCAAAGCATGTTGACCAGCTTCCCCTCACTGCGACTAGGGGGTGAGAGCAGAGGATTTTAATCCATTTTATCAGAACCATCTAGGATTGAAAAACTGAATGCAACAAACTTGGGGGCTGGTTCTGAGCGAGCAAGCAGTCCGCCACGATCGAGTAAGACGAAATAGCGTGAGCTTGCGCCATAGGACTCATCAACAAAAGACTAATAACATATCTGACCAGATAATTTTTCGAGGGCCTGCTTACCAATGTACCCAGCAACAGGAATATACGACACCTCCTCGCTGTCACGAGATAGAACTGTTTCGGCTATTTCAATGACTTGTTTGAAATGATCGAAATGAGTTGGACTTGAAACACCAATATCATGCTCCCAGTAGTTTAACTTAATTTTTAGGATGGAACGGAATTACAGAACAGAATTATTTTTGCAGAATTGGTGACTCCTGTTGAACCAACCAGAAATCTCCGTCTACCATAAAATAAGATAACTTGGTATTTTACAGATGATTTGAAGTTGAGAAAAGTATTACTGACATTATATACCTTTGAATAATACCTTATGGCTGGAAACTACCTGGGAATATCAGTATTTGTTCACGAATTGCAACCCAACGGCGCTTCTTCGGTGTACGATCCAAAACAAGCCGATGTCAATGGTGCAACCAATACATGATTCCCATGAGCATGATAGACAGGTTGTGAAGAGTGAAATCGTTATGCATGTGGCCTTTACGGGACTGCATTTAAGTACAATTGTGAAATCATGGCTATTTTATTGCAATATATCATCTCTACACGGCCGTTTTCAACTGATAACGTCACAAAAGTTATAAACCGGTGACGTGATCAACATTACATTAGAGGTCGACTGATATTGATTTTTACAGGCCGATACCGATACCGATATTTCGACGCTCACAAGGCCGATAACCGATATCATAGGCCGATATTAATATGGAAGGAGCAGAGAACTATTTCGCCAAAAATATTATATATTAGGCAAGGTGGCACTTGTTCATGCCACAGAAAGGTGAACAACAAACGAGAAAACTGAAATCGAAAAGACTTATTGCTTAATTGTGAACATTCGTTGAAATTTGGGATAACCCGAAAATCAAAACATGATACAGAATTGCAGATCAGTTCAGAAAAGGTAGATTGTAGTTTGATATAAAATATCGGTCGCGATATCGGCCTAGATTGGCCGATACCGATATTCGAGAAAGTTCCAAATATCGGCGCCGATAATCGGCCAAGCCGATAATCGGTCGACCTCTACATTACATATCCAGTAGTAAGGAGAATTGCCCCGTGGAACTTTGGGGGGTTTTTGGGGATAGAAGATCACGACGAAGATGACCAAAATTATTCATAAAAGTGTTTTTATGTACTAAACCTTCATTTGGGTCACAAGCATCGAAGTTTCCTGACAATTTTTCAAATCTGAACAATCCTAGTGCACAGTATTCGGTATTAGATAGGAATGATCGATAAGACCGTGGAGGTCATCTAGTCTGATCACACCAGCTGCCGCGGAACCTGTAAAGAAGTTACAAAAGTTACAAAAACTTGCCCTAGTAATTGCTAATTATCTTCCATGATGTGGAAATATGAGAAATATACACATTATGAGAAATAAACACATCAATTAATTTTCATGGTTGACTGACGCGTCGTCATCAATGGCGATACTATTTCTGGGGCTTCCCCGATATCGTACACAATTTCGTTTTATATAACCTGGAGTCCTTGTGAGTTCGACGGGGTTGAAACCTTGATAGTGTGTCTATTTGATCATTGAAAATGCTAGCCAATTGCACAAAAACATCTTCGCGTTTGTGCAGGTATATCAATTCCAGCAGGGGGCATTTTCGAACTGCAGGTAAAATCATTTCATTGACATTCCTTTAGTTAGGTATAGAGAGTGTGACATTTATTGATCGGCATGATCGCAATGTCAAAAACTTCGGGCATGTAGTTTGAACTGAATAAAACATTTTGCTGTCATAATATACGGTAAGATCAGCAAGCTATAGATTTCTAACCCACAGATAGATACGTAACTCCTGCTCGTTGCGCTTGGGCAAGCAGTGTCCCTTATTATTGCTGAGCAGTCTAAAAGTTGCGTAATTGGTAGTGCTGGAACCAAAATGAAACAGCCCTCAAAAACTGAATATCGGGAAATTTGTGTTCATTTTTCTTCTCTGTCCTACAATTGCAGACTGTCTTTGGTTATATTCTTTAAATTGATACACTATTACTTCACTGCCAGGGAGGTGACGAGTAACAAGGCCTTTATAGATCGTATCGTCACCTCCAATCAAATTTTATGTTTGGCAAAACAATAAATGTCTGTATCATGGAAAAGCGATATAATAATAGTGTAATCTAATTTCTTCCGCTATTTTCTTTCAGCACAATCCGCTGCCGCTAAATTTGAATGGCAAGATGCTCTCAGACTGAACGATCTTCTGAAAGACGATGAGAAACTTATCAGAGATCAGTTCAACTCTTACTGTCAAGAAAAATTGATGCCTCGAATTCTGCTAGCAAATCGAAATGAAAGTGAGTTTCTATATTGTAATAATGCTGTCAGCATTTATTGGATATTTTCATAGAAATACTTCACTTGATTAACATGATCATATTGAAATGAACCCGAATATATTCGGCTGACACTCGTCAGGGGCTATCGTCAGCAACTTGAATACTTCAATATAATTTAACTTTGGTATTGTATCAAGTTCATCTAGTGTAACATTTTACACATTCTAAGAGCTTCCGGGAGGTACAGAACTTCGATATACTATTCAACAACACCTTCTTTAGTAAATTGAATTACTATGTTGATATTCTGTTGTTAGAAAATATCTTGCAATGATAACACTGTACTACGGAATTAGGAGGCTTGTGTCTCAAAACATGTAATGTCATGGAAATTATAATTTTTAAAATGTTTATTCAGCATTTGATAAGGAAATATTCAAAGAAATGGGCGAGCTTGGAGTATTGGGAGCTACAATCAAAGGTTATGGCTGCGCCGGGATATCATATGTTGGTTATGGACTGCTTGCAAGGTAATCCATCTGTAACGTTTGATGGCCTACTAATGACTCTAACGGTATGGGGATGAGAAGTAAATGAGCACATGCGCTCCTCAATGAAGTTAGCCTATTCTAAGCATAGTATGGGAACCAATGTGGCGTTCATAGAAAATCTTGGCTGTAGAGTAGGGTAGTCAGCTCATTTTGCTCTACTGGCAAAATGATGGATGATTTTCTGCTGGTCTCACTGAGGCACAGAAGTTTATGGGGCACACAAGTTGATGGGGTAGCCAGTAAAATTTGAAAAAAAATTATTATTTATTTTTATTTATTCAATCCTAAATTTTCTACTATAATAACTTCACTTCCACTTTTTGGAATTGACCCAAAATTGGTGTGCAACGTTATTTTAGGTAACCTAACAATTTCATCAAGTAGCCAGTGAAATTTGAACAAAAAATGTGTAGGCTGCAATGAAAGGAATACCAACTAGGAATGAGAAGGTTTTAGTCGTTTAATAATCAACACACAACCCGCAGGGAATGTGAAAGAGTGGACAGCGGATATCGGTCGGCCATGAGCGTTCAATCGTCACTTGTTATGCACCCCATCAATCAGTACGGGACCGAGGAACACAAGGAGAAATATTTGCCAAAATTGGGTGAGAGCTACTTCTAATTATAAACTTCAACCACCACTGATCCACTATATCAGAGCTGTGCAATGGATGTCCTGTCGAGAATAAGTTTATAACCCATAAAAAATGTTTTGCGGAATGGAATTTGTCTTGATCTGGCACATTTGAACTTGGCGCGATAGAGGCTTGTAGATTGGCCGTAAGTCATTAAAATATGCATACTGATTTTACACAACACATGGATTTTAAAGACGATTCAAAAGCCTGAAAACTCTATTTACAATTCAGCCGATTTCCCATCAAATTTACTATTGGTTGGTGTAGTCCAGTATCAAATTTCATTGCTAATCTCATCATGACAAATGACAATTATCAATTTTTATGAAGAAAGTCTATGTGCGCCAGACCCACTATCAGACCCGCTTGTATGCGCAAAAGATTGCATACCCTGGGCTATATTACTAGTGACGGATTTCCTTGACCGACAAGATGGCGTAATGGTGAAGCGTCCGGCTTCTTGATCGGTAGGTCGTGGGTTCAATCCTCGGCCGGGTCAGACCAAAGACTTTATTAGTAACACTGGTATCCATGACTTCCCTACTTGGTGCTCATGCATTGATAGGATAGCATGGAGAGGTGGTGCAAGACTTAGAAAGCCGTAAAAGGCTATATCTGCACCTTCCTAGTCCGGCGGCATATGCACATCATGCACTCATGATATGCATATGCGCAGATCGTGTGTATTTGTATCATGAGTCGGTGTATATGCTGCAAAAAAACATCAAGGACAAAAATAAACTACATCCTTCCTTTCCTAGTCCGTGATATAGTGGAATTAGTCCTGTAGCATTCCGCCAAGCGCAAGAGAAGTACCGTAGCAGTTTCTACGGAATCTCAGTAGTTTTTTAGAATACTTCGAAGAGGTATACAAAGGTACTTGTCACTGAACCGTGGGTTATAATGTAGATGATGTTCGCCATGGTGCTTTCTTTTTTTTGATAACCTATCAATTATATAGTATATTCATATTGAAATGAACCCGAATATTTTCGGCTGACACTCGTCAGGGGTAATCGTCAGCAACTAGTAGAGAATTGGAAAGAACATTGTATTCTCTACTAGTTGCTGACGATTACCCCTGACGAGTGTCAGCCGAAAATATTCGGGTTCATTTCAATATGAATATACTATTTGATTGTATATTGAAGTTCTGTACCTCCAAGAAGCTCTATCAATTATATACATATATCGAATGCTATTAAGTATATAGGGTGCATGTGTTATTCACAATAACTTTAGGGGTTCGCCACATCAAAGAAGGTTGAATAGTCCCTGATCCTGATTTTTTGTTCCTCATTTAAAAATTTAACCATATCTTGGGTGGTGAGGTCCATGAATACTATATGATTACAGCCCGCGGTGAATTGATTGGCGCGTTCGGATTGACCGAGCCGAATCATGGCAGTGATCCAGGGAGTATGGAAACAAGAGCCCGTTACGATGAGAAAACGAATACCTATTGTTTGAATGGTAGTAAGACGTGGTGAGTGCGTAAATAACTAGACTTTGTGTTTTGCAGCGGCCAATACAATGTGCCATACTTGTCATAATTTCTCGTGAATCCTCCGCTCTTTGAGCTATAGAACTGGGGTGAATTGCAGTGGCGGCTCGTCCTATAGGGCAACTGGGGCATTGCCCCACCTAAAATTCTGTTCAATAACAATTCTTTACCATTTATAGACGCACCGAAATCACAGCGAAAATCGTAATCTTCTTGTCTTTTCGCTTGTAAATGCCCATATATAGCGAAGTCTTTGCGAAAATCGAATTCTCTTCGTGTTTTCGCTTTGCGAATGTCTAGCCGGGGCATGCCCCGGTAGCGCTCATAACAAGCTTTCACTGTCTATTCTCTCAAAGTCGCGCACAATAAAGAAACGGTGATTTACTCTCTCCTATTCATAAAATTACCGAGCAACCGGGGCAACATAGCCTAGTTGCCCTTAAGGTGTGATGTAACAATCGTATCTATATCTGAACTCGGTTATCGTCATATGCGTTGAGTCGATCTTTGCTGGTATAGGTCGATTTTGATGGTGTTTCACTCCATGATAATTCTTGAAACTTGGTATGTCATGTCGTGATGGTGGTATTTAACACTGTCCTAAGTTTCAGGGTTTCTACTCAAAGTTTAGGGTAGTAATTCCGTTTCCGAAGTTGAGTGTGTGCTGATCCGTTATGTATCGCAGCAGATTTTACTCAAAAGCCGGTATTGGTGTCTATTGATTTTGACGATGTTCCATACCGAGATCGGTCATGACATTTGGTACGGTGAGTCTTAATGTTAGTATCGAACGCTGTACGAAGTTTCAAGTTTGTCACTGAACTCTGTTAGTGGTAATTTCGTTTCCTAAGTCGAGTGAGAGCTGACTCGTCATTTATCGCAAACATATTTGACGCAAAGCCGGTATTGGTCTCCATTGATTTTAACGATGCTCCTTAGCTAGATCCGTCATGAGCTTTTGCATGGTATGTCTTGATTTTAGTATCGAACGCTGTGCCAAGTCTCAAGGTTGGTACTCAATAATTCGGGCAGCAATTTCGTTATCAAGTTCGAGTATGGTAGAGATGTGCGCTGATCTGACACTTAGCCTACCTAACGCATTGCGGATTTTACGCAAAAGCCGGTGTATCTGTGTTAACGCTAACTGTGTTCCATACTGAGATAGTTGATGAGATGATGATATCATGAAACGGTTTACTAACATCCTCGGTTTGCATTCAAATATTTAGTTTTATTTTATATTCTTCAATGTCAATTTCACCGTGCAATTGTGGCCTTCAGGCCATTTGCTTACAATTACAACCCCTGTCAAGCGCGATAGCTGTTTCGTTTTCGATGGCGGCTAACAGCTGATCGCTTGATCAGCCTATTCCTCAGTAAATTTTACGCAAAATTTGGTGTTGGTCTGTCCGTATTAATTTTGACAGTGTACCATACCGAAAACGGTCATGAGGCTACTTCTCGATGATTTCATGTAACAGTGTACCAAGTTTCCGGCTTTCAATCACGTATTTATTCGGTGATATATTTTTCAAAGGCGATTTTGCAGCAGACATATAGACACTATAGACCAGGGGTCACCAACCTGGTGCCCGCGGGCACCAGGTAGCCCGCGAGGACCAGATGAGTGGCCCGCGAGCCTGTTCTAAAAATAGATCGAATAGCAGCATTTGCCAATATTCGTCCGATTATCACCAGTGAGCTTTTAAATATATAAATTGAGTGATTTAGCTATTGTTTTTCAAATAACACTATAACATGTGACTTAGAAATGACAGTACATAGATATAAACGACTTGAAATGATGATACCAAATATACCCAATTACAATTAGTAATATACCAACATGTAGTAGAATAACAAGATATCGAAGACAGATAATAGGCCAACGGCGTACTGCTCATACAGGCGATATGACCGCATGCCATCCACGGTCTTTTTGAAAGGGTGGGGGGTTCCGTTATGGTAGCTCGACATACCCGGACAATGCCAAAGTGGTAAACAACATTAGGCTACTATCCGGTAGCAAATGGCGGTGACGTACTAGCAGATGCAGTATGCCCAATGTGTATTGCATCATTTGACACAGCTTGTCTCTCTTATACTCAACGCAATTTATAGTACCATGATTCAAACTTTCTGTAATCGATGCTGCTGTCAGGTATAATGAAATCTGTCATGTCTAGATGCTGAACAATTAGAGATTGAAATTGTACCACTGCAAAATAAACTCCACCTCAAAGCCCACAAGGCTGCAGCAAACTTTTGGTGCCTTGTTGACACAGAAAAGTACAGTGGTGAATGCGCATGCGCAATTGCGCAGCAGCAATGAAGGTTGCAAGCGTGTTTGATTCAACTTATCGTTGTGAATCAGCCTTTGCGGACACGACATTCATCAAATAACAAACACAGTACACGCCTCACTAATGCACATCTGGAACACTCACTCAGAGTTGCAGTGTAAGTTACATATCAGAGTACAGCGCACTAGTTGATGGTATGCAATGCCAGGCCTCCCACTGATAGGTTTAGAAACAGATAACACGATGTCCAGTCTAACGTGTGACCAGAGATGCCACTGAGCTATTTTGGAAAAACCCAGATTTGGACGTTGAAAAAACCCAGATCCTATATTTCACTCAAATTTATATATGATATAGCTGCAAAACAGTGACTGAGAGTCATCAATGACAGTTATACGACTATAGAAGAAGTTTTAGCCCTTGATATTGAAATCCCAACTGTTCATTTTCATACCATACATTTTGCTCAGTTAAATGAACAAATCCATCGAAATATGATGCTCTCCTCTCGACACATTGCTACGGGCATTCGGTATAGAGGAGGGGGGGTCAATAGGTAGTTTATTATATATTCGTAATGTTTGTCACAATGATAATCCCCATCTATCATGAAGATGATTTTAGGGTAGTTCCAGTGACTGTGAGCTGACCAGATAGATTAAAAATAGCTTTCGATTCATTAAACTGGGACAAGCATTTTTATCTGGGATGTTTAGTCGAAAAAGAAACTGCCAGATCATGAAATTAAGGGTACATTTGAATTTGGCAAACCCCACTCCCTCTGAATAACTTGCACGGGTGCCCAAACTGTCTCTTTGAGTGTCCCTGTTGAAAGTGAATATACTTTGATGTCAACATGGTACATTAGTTTGATCACCATTTGGTCTTTCCATGTGCATTAATTGCATACTTTACAGCAGTTACATACTATTTACTGACACACAGCGAATTTGTTGCAGCGCTAGCATTCAAGTTGTAAATCGTTTTGAATTGCAAAACAAATGCTCCAGACTCCAGAGTTGCTTTGTGAAAATGACTTTCAGTATTCAATTGAGCTCTCTCATCACGCCAAGACCTCTCATTTTAATAGTAAATGGGTCTCTTTAGACTCAATCACAGTAGAATCCGTCGATGTTATAAGATTTTATCAAGCTAATAATCAATTTTGCGCCGTAAAATTGACCTGACAAACATGATGTCGAAAAAACCCAGATTTCAAGCACAAAAACCCAGAAACCCAGGTGATGCTCGAAAAACCCAGATCTGGGTGGAAAAACCCAGGAGTGGCATCTCTGCGTGTGACGAGATTTATTTCCAAATCTCAGCTTACAGCTTTTATATAATTTATATAAACACGATGCGAAGTAATTCGTGATTTCTTAAAAAGTCTTAGTGACTAGCTGGTTGAAATAAGATGTTTTGATTTAAAAGAATATCTTAGAAGTCTTACCGCTATGCGATGCCTGACCAATGCTATGAATATCAAAGCAAGTGATTTGTGGTACAGAACTTCAGAATAACGCGAAACAATAACTTCATATTGTTAATTTATTCGCTAAAAGCTTTTCGACTAACTCTCATCAGTAGCGAACGTTAGTGATGGGGTGAATCAAATTCAAAATGTAAGAACTATTTTGTCTGTATGACGTAATAATAACAAAAACAAACAACTAGTAGACGGGCTAGATACGGTAGTAACGGTACAAAACAAACGTTACGAGTACATATTCGGTTATAAATAACCGAAAACACAACACATAACATTAATGAAATATTCCAAGAGTGTAGAGGCGTTCCTTCTGGCGTTCTGGTTATTGTTTCGCGTTATTCTGAATATCAAAGCGGAAATTGGGTCTGACACGGGTAAACGGTTGGAGTAAATGGTAGCTCGTCGCTTTAACCAGTACCCAAAAGTAGCCCTTGGTTGCAAAAAGGTTGGTGACCCCTGCTATAGACCGTAAGCCGTATGTGTCGTGTGACAGTCTCCAGCCTCAAGGCCAAAATCTCCTATGCTGTACCGGGACCGAATTTCCGAGGCTGCTATCCGTAGTTCTTCAGAATGATGTTTTGGATTCAATATGACTGTCCAATCTATGAGATAACTATTGCGTATGTGTCCGAACTCGTTGACCTTTCCAGTTAGGCTTACGCAATCTCTCGAGTTATAGTCATTTCCATTTCTGCAGATAATTAGTCAGGTGTAGTGCGAACATGAACCGTGTCGAATCTTTGTTCCGCACGCCGTTTATGCAGTTACCACACTTCAAGTCACAGCTCACCAGCAGACCTCTCGCGGCGCATACGTTAAAGTCACTGTTGTCGTTCGTGTTACTGTACCACCAAGTTACTTGTTTGCGTTGGAAAACACCATTGTGACGTCATCTTGATGTCGCTTGCAGCCCTTGCTTCACCACCCGATATTGTCACGAGCCGCCACTGGTGAATTGTGATAACCAGCCTTAGTTGAGCCCTGGCAGATATTATAAAGCAAGAAATAGGCATTTAATAGTGATTAGAATTACGATTTAATCAATAAAAGCTCTATGATCTATGTCACAATATGTTTTATTCAAGCCGTTTTGCATGCTCATGGAATCATATTGCGTGATAGTTGGCTCTGAATCAAATCACCCAGGCACACATTTCTGCCTTGCGCAATACATAATATTGTTTTCCAGTGGCCAAAGGGCCACCACTTTGAATAATGTTGCTCTCTCCAGATTGTCACAAAATGTTAGTAACATGTGTAGCCTATATGCCTTAGTGCTGACTGCTTGAAATAATCAATTTTTACACTAACAACTCATTATTTTTCAGTAATATATCAGTACTGAGATTATCAGAGAAAATATTATTATTTCTTTTGCTATATTCCGAGCAAATATGTGACGCATCTGTGATAATGACATTTTGCAGGATCACCAACTCGCCCATCGCAGATGTTTTCATCGTGTGGGCGAAGAATGAACGAGAAAACGACACCATTCGTGGGTTCATTCTCGAGAGGTCGATGACGGGCCTCACCACTCCGAAGATCGAAGGGAAGTTTTCATTGCGTGCTTCGATAACGGGACAAATTGTTATGGAAGACGTGAAAGTGCCGGCTGAAAATATGTTACCCAACACCTCGGGTCTGAAGGTGAGAATGAGAGAACTTTGCGATGGAGCACCCGCCAATTCTGACCGGAGTTTATCTATCGGTGACGCCTGAAGATGGACATAGCCAGTCATGTCTAGACTGCTAAAGTTGATCTAGTATTTAATTCAGAGAAAGCAGTTCACAAAGTGTGTCCATTATTTGATACAATAATGTGTTGTTAAGTTTAAGTAATTGACAGTGTGGGTGGCGAGTAGGCTACTCGTATGTATGTCTTGGCGAAATCGAGTACCTGAGTCGGAGTGATTCGATTGTGAATCAAGCATTAGGCGTTTTTTTTCACTCATTATGACTTCGCAACAGTGTGAAACATGCGGAAAGTCCAAATAGGTACCTTTCATGCGACCACAAAAAAATATAATGGCGCCACCCGTTGATATGGTATTTTTTCGACTATGCCAATTTCGTTGCACTTTGTGACAGTGCTGTGTGTTAATCACGACCAGGGCTGGGCACAATGATTCAAGTACTCGAATCGGAATCGAGTATTAATTTTAATGATTCAAGTCGAGTAGTAAAAGAAGATTTTTTTTACTACTGAAATTATACGCTCCTCGCAACTTGAAGTTAATTTACTACCGAGAATTATAGTTTTGATACTATTCTCCATCGAGGAAGCCTTTAAACCAGTGGTTCTCAAACTTCTTCAGAACTGCCCCCCTTTATGATAGGGAAAAATTTGGCGCATACGAGACATATAGTACAAAGACACGAGCGTTACTGGAAATAACACATTCATGAAGTCATGATCATCCCACAACATTGTCAAGAAGTGCAATGAAATAGATTTGGTCGAAAAGATACCAAGTATCTTCAACATGACGGATAACAGGCTTTGTTCTTTGTGGTGGCATAAAAGGTACATATTTGAACTTTGACATAGTACATTCTGTTGTGACCTCATGATGAGTGATACTCGAACACTCGACTCGAAGCGTAATTCGGAATCGAATCACTCAAGTACTCGATTTTGCCTAGCCCTAATCACGACTTCACAATGATATAAGCCAATATTACGTTTGTAGCTGTGTACTACATGCTTTGTGTGCTGTGATATGACCAATCGTGGTTTACAGCCATCCACTATGGAAATAGTATCAAAACTTCTTTCTCTATTGAATATAATTTCAGTGCCATACTGGAAAAATCATTTCACACCGCTCTACTCGAATCAATAAAATATCTACTCGATTCATGTCCAAGTTCTACTGAAATCATTTTGCCCTGCCCGTTTTGTGTTGACGACCCCCTGCTCTCACCCTAATACAAGTAAACCGCATCTTCGAACTAACTACAGCTAACCCTAACGCTTATCTGTCTAAAGCATCATACACATTACTACTATTATCTAGCGTCAAAGGCTTAATTTGATACGCCATGTTACTGATTTGAAGTGAGGCTCGTGGTTCACAAATTCCAACAGAATTTCTTATAATGCTTGCAATGTCTATGATTTCAGGGGCCGTTCGGGTGTTTGAACAGCGCACGATACGGGATAGCCTGGGGTGCGCTCGGAGCCGCCGAATTCTGCCTCAGCGCAGCACGACAATACGCACTGGATCGCATTCAATTTCAAAAACCTCTCGCCAGAAATCAGTTGATACAAAAGAAATTTGCAGATGCCGTCACTGAAATATCAATCGGCTTACAGAGCTGCATTCAAGTTGGGAGGCTTCGCGATGAGGGCAGGTAAGCTCAGTCGATATCGGATTTTTCAGTCAAAAGCAGGGTTGTAATGACTCGAGTCGGACTTGAACAACAATTTTTCGTTGACTCGACTTGACCCAAGTCATTTTCTTAAAAATGGATTATTACTAACTTGAGTCAATTTGTGTATTGTCTGGATTTGTACTCGGGGGATTGCGCATGACTGAAGACATTCTATATGACGTATTCAAGATTTCAAGACTCCTTATGACCGATAGACCGAGAAACTGTATTTTATCTGATTGAATAAGCATGTGCAGTGAGAAGAAATGAGAATATTATGAATGCGAGGCCTTCGATATCACCCGAGAGTTTCAGTGAACAGGATAATGAGCAGTGAACAATAAGACTTGGACTTGACTTAGTGGTGAATTGAAAATGACTCGGCTCAACTCGAGTCAAAACTATCAAAGTAAGATTGACTTTTGACTTGGAACCTTGTGACTTGATTCACTACCCTGAAAAGGTAATCAGCATTGTTTTCAACAATTAGAGCACCACAAGACCATGACCTAGTAACAATGTTCCCTCTAATTTTTGCCGAGTGTGCGCACACTCACCAACTCACTGCGCAGACCCTTGGAAAACAGTGCGTAACGACTGAAAGAAAAGGTCTTCACTTCGGATTTTTTGTGCGCAACTTGGATTTTCTATGCGCAGGTGTGTCAGCATTGCGCAGGTGCGCAGCTTAGAGGGAACATTGCCTAGTAACGTTGTTTTTAGAGATGGTTAATGGCATCATAATCTGTACAGGGCGCTGTGATTGTTCGTAACAATGTCGGTATCCGATTTCTAGAGCAATTTTGAATGGTTACAGTGCCGTGACCTTATTATAATTTGTATTTTAGAAAATCAGTGTGACAGCAACTTTCAGTTAAGAATGGTTTTGGTAGATTTTGTTTTCGGGTAGTCATCTATAAATTACCATATTTGTTTACGAAGTGATGTAAAACTGTTAGCCATATCTGGGTGCCCTACCTTACAGTGCAGTCTCGTGTTTGCATCTATCCGGACGTTACTTATCGATAAACATATCGCTTGCAACATTGAGGACTCCTGGATAATTGGCTGCTCAATATTCAGCATGAAGGCGTTGTGATGCCACCGAGCTTCATTATTTCAGCGCGGCACCGGAGATGATCTCTCTCATCAAGAGAAATTCGTGCGGAAAGTCGCTGGAAATCGCGAGAAATATGCGCGACGTTCTGGGTGGCAACGGCATCAGCGACGAATATCACATCATACGACATCTGATGAATTTGGAAACCGTCAACACGTATGAAGGTGAGTTGTCTGTAGCGCTGAGCACAATGAATCGAGTCGTAGAATATGAATGAACCGTAATGATTAGAGTCATAGTTGGGAGACTGGAAAACTTTCAGCTTTCCAAAATTGGATTAGAATTATAGCCAAACTGTTATTTTTTCAAATTAGATTTTAATTAGAATGGTTGAATTCGCAAAAAATGGGACATTGAATTGAATTTCAAACTGGAAAGATATGCAATGAAATCAAGCTCAGTTCGTATCTAATCAAAATTCATTCTCGCTAAGAACGAGAATAACAAATGGTCTGTACAGTAAGCTTGGCTCGATTTGCACGATACAGTTCTCCTGTGCCGCATTTTCAGGAAAACCAGAAATTCGATTAGAATTGAAACTTTTCACAAATTAGATTAAAATTAGATTACCGATATTTCGCTCAAACTAGTCTGATTTAGAATGATCTATTTGTGCAAGTTTGTTTCGAGTCGAGAAGTGAGAGTTGATTTCTTGTTCTCAGGCACCCACGATATACACGCGCTTATTCTCGGAAGGGCCATCACGGGAATTCAGGCGTTTACGCACTGATTTCAACGCATCTCATAGAAGTTTTCTCCAAGGAATTTATAGTGTTGTAGCTGGGGTTGTTTTTGCTACTAGAAAGTCTATTATTTTTGTAATATTCCAACTCATTTGATATTTCGCTGGGACTCCGTAACTAAAGCCCGACCGATATCGGATTTTTGATACAACTGATCAATAACGTCTTCACCTAATACCCCAATATATTCAGTCGGTATTCCAATAGCGTAAGCTTGGGCGCATTTCCAAAACTTGAAAGCAGTTGTTTAAACAGTTTTACATTCATTACTAAGCTCAGACATGAATCTAAAATGACTGCGTTTGGATGCATGTAATATATTACAAATGAATCAATATAGTTATTGGACTACCTACTATTTTGTGACGTCACGAAAATCGTCGATATTTTTCTACCTCTAAAGGTCGATACCGATATTTCATTCAAGGTGTGATATCGACTCCATACCATATTACCGATAAATCGGTCGGGCTGTAATTAAGTCCCTGCTATTTTCTTGTAGGTGATGAAATTGTTCCAACTTGCCAGTCTCTGATTTGGGATAGACAAATGTTATTTCTAAATTTTCATTCACGCTGCGGCCTGACAGTCCCAGTTAAGTTCACTGTTGAATTGCTGGATTACTTGTGGGGTAATTTACTGGTAGCGGCTGATGGTTGCATTCCGGTAAAATGCGTCGTCACTACACCAGAAATGTCTCTATTCATGGTTTTCGGCTGACGCCGTCGGGCCGAGGTGATTTGTTTGGATTTTGGTAGATTCTTTATCATGGCTTGCCTATTTCATAAAGATACTTCGCGTAGTGTGGCGGATATTTTCAATGTGGGCGGGACAGGAGTGTTGGGGCAGAGAAGTTAGTCCATTTAGTTAGATACGTTCAAGATCTTGGCATCCGTCGGTTCAGGTCGCCACCAGTCGTATGTCAAGCAGCGTTGGGATCAAGTCGGTTCCTTCTAGTCACGAGTCATTGCACATTCTTACAAAGTCAAGTCGCTCGTTTTTGGAGGAGACTCGAGTCAAGTCGAATTGAATTTATGAAGCATGCGTGATGATTCAAAGTCGTTATATTATGCTAGTGTCTTGATATGTGGTGCCAAATAGCAAATAAATAAATTCTGTCATAATGTTGGGTACGTACACCCTCTAGTGGTCGTGCACTTTCACCGAACGAGCCGAAAATAGCCAATTTTGCCATATCTTGATAACCGCTGACACTAGAAAGCTGGTTTTGGGCTTAAAAGATGCAGAAGCAACATGTTTTTATCTCACTTCCATGGTACTTACTCTTAAAATGAACAGAAAAAAGTTACAAACAAATTACTGATTTCATAGGTAAAATTGGGCACTCAAGCAGTGGGTAGGATGCCGAAAAAGTGTAGTGATTGTACTTAAGGTAGGGATCCTCTAGTCGGACTCGATCCAGCAACCCAGCGTGCAGTAGCTCTGGACCGTACCACAACACTATCTCCCCAGTGGCGAATGCGAAGTCTCTTCAATTTACAGACTAGCACAGACAGATATACATAAAATTATTACACGACATCAGAATGAAGAGAGTAAACACTTTTTTATTCACACTTCCTGTTCCCTGTTAATCATTAGTTGCTAGCAATTTCAGTCCAGGTAGGCCACGCCCCACTGGTTGGCAAACCATGCACGACAGATCATAAGGCCAAGTGTACCATAATTCCAGCGTGTTGTCATAGAGAGTACACGCAGAATTTAGTACAAATGTTGTCAAACCACATCCGGTCGATTACTCGCTTGAGTCGAGTCACATGCCTTATTGCAGTAATGATTCAAGTCCTTACAGCCCTGTACGTAGCACGTGGGCTATCACAACGAACTCAGTTTTCGAAACGTAACTCTTACCGGCAAATAAAGGAAATGAGCGTATTAACTCCGACTTTATAACGCAGAATAAATATAGATTGCATCAAACAGATAAAACGAAGACGGAGTAAAACACTTTTGAAGGACATGGCGGTCGTCACAGTGTCGCAAGGAATAAAATACCCAGCTAAATTCTTGAAGCCGTTGCTACTGTCGTAACCAATGGAAACGTAATCGCCTCGAAGTCGAGAGCACCGATAAAATGGGTAGTTCAATGGGCAGTGTACAACGCAGCGTCATGTTTAACTTGACCTCTGATAAAAGACAAATTCGCCAATGCACAGTGACACTTACAACAATGGAATACTCAGACACATTATGGTTGCAAGATTTGTTCCCTAACAGTGGGCTAAAATCAATATCAGAACAGTGCTGGCTCAGTTTAATAAAAGGTTCCAGGAGACAGGCTTCGTCTCGCATGAAACTATTCGGAATTGATTTTAAGCCATTTACGAATCACTCGATACCGCGAAGCCAGTAATGCAGTGAAACCATTGGCGCTATAAAATTTAGGCAATGTATTGGCATGTTACCGAAGTGGCTCATCCAAACAACATAGCAAAGAATTATTACTTGATGCGAGACGCATCTACGAGGCAATAATGTGCATTTTCTATGCTTCCGAGGTCTTTTCACACAAAATATGCCGGATCGGCTGCAAAATCGCGGATTTGGGGGTTTCGAGTTCCGAGTACTGAAATTATGCCCGCTTTTTCCACTAACAATGATATTATCATCGACGACTATAGATTCGATATTTGTTCCCACTATACGGGAGCCTTGAAACCTCGATCAAGTAGTAGCCCAGTATCAAAAATAGAGCACAAAGCTACGCATACGCATGTTAGCGGAAACGACATTTTTATGAAGTCGTCAGGTCGCCAGTTAGGGTCGAAAAAATATCAAATTCTCTTGAATGTGTCGTAAAACTGGGATTGTTTTCTTGGTTGCAGCTAAAAGGGTACATATTTGAACTCTCAACAGCATCCCCATTATGATGACATCACAATTTCAACTAGTAGTAGCGAAGTTATTCGAGTTTTTCATTCATAATTCCGGGATAACCCAGCGTCAATGCTATTTCTGCAAATTCAATACTTTCAACTGAAATAACTTCGCTTCTACCGGTTTGAAGTAGGTAAAAATTGTTATGCATCGTATGGTTCTTCTAGGCGACCTAACAATTTCATGGGTTGACAGTAAATTTGAAAAAAAAATTTTTTTTCAATAAATTCGAAAATTTCAATTGGCTCAGCGTCGGCGTCTACTGGTTGGAACTGATCCAAATTTGGTGTCCAGTATTTTTTCAGGCAACCCAACAATTTAATCGGTGAATCCCCGGAATCCATAAAAAAGTTATTTTTGAACAAACCTACTGCGGATTGATCACGACGACATCACAAATATGTCATATCCACCAACGTATGTAAGCTTTGTACTAAATGTCCGTATGCTGCGTTACGAACAATGGCGGGTTCAAGGTTTTCACGGTGGAAAATAATATCGAAACTATAATTCTCGTTGATAAATCAATTCAATTCGCAAGGAGCGTTTCATTACAGTACTAGAATCATTTTGCTCAGCTCTAATTATAAGTCAAATGATAAAGCGGTACCTAATATCAAACACGGCACTATGCTGGGTGAAACAGTCAAAGCGCGATTTAACACATTCAATCTAAGACAACGTGCGCGGTATATCCATCACCCACAAGCCAAACTTTCCGCAGTCACTGCAAACGGCCTTCCATATCGACGTAATCAAACGATACAGTATGATCACGACGCCGGATCGCTCGCTGCAAACCCGGCATTGTAGGTGCGACCGGCGAAGTCTTCTCGAGATAGCGAGACATTGCCATCAGGACACTGTTATTCGCTATGGCTTTCCGATGTCCATTAACACTCGCGTGAAAAGAGGATAGTTTTCGATGCGGACAATTTCCGCCAAGAGATTGCTCAATCCGTCATGAGATATTCTGAATGGTAACATGTTGGTGTGAGCGGAGAATTGCTGAGATCAGCGGTGGTCTGAATGGTCAGAAGCATCGGTAAGCTTACTCGACTAGAAGAAGTAACGGAAGCGGAAGTAGATCAATTCGATCAAATCAATCCCATCAATTCAGTTCAATTCAATTAATCAATTCAATTCAGTCAAATTTGCGCAAAATGTGATGTCACAAGCAGTGAAAGATACGATCGACTTACCGGGCAAGACTATCATTAACGACTCTCATGTGCGGAGTTTAACAACTAGATAATTTTCAGCTTTCTCTAATTCGATTAAAATTATAATTATTGAATTCACAAAAACTTGGAAAATGGCTAAAATTACGAATTCGTAAGAAATGCAACAGAAATCAAGTTCAGTTCTTACTAAACCGGAGTTGTATGTCATAGGCATCGCATGAGAATGGTTAATTTATGTGTACCAAGTTTGACTTGTTCCGCCCTATACAGTTTTCCTGTAGCATTTTCAACATAACCAGGAATTAAATTAGAATTAGCTTACCAGCGTTTCGCGCTAATTAATCTAATTAGACAACTATAATTACCTAGTTATCAAAGGCAGGCATAACGCCACCCTCGTGGGAAGTGAAATCCACCTATAGTAGTTGACTACGAAATGATAAGCGCATAAATAAAAACAGAACAAATCCCCAGAAAATAGAAACACGTGATACCTTCTCAACGCCGATCTCACGTTTTTGTGAACATTGTCGTTGTACGGATTGCCTTTATCGGGCCCGTGCTTTATCATGGTGAACCTGCCAATAACAAAAAGCCTTTCTCAGCGGTGTCTGGAATAGTGTTTCAGGGAGTAGCAGTAGATATTTTAAAGCAATTTAATCGACGCAGCCGCGCGGTTTACGCCGTAGTGCAAACCGGCGCACCGCGGATAAGATATCGGCTGTAGTGCTCACCTCCCCAATGGTTGTTTCGGCCTGGCTATAGTCAAGCGACGGAACTTAATCCGCTTGTTGATGTCGTCATCTTCACCTCCCCATCCCCAGTATGAATTCGGAAAACCGTTCACCTGAAAATAGGGTTCAGTTTCAACAGTTTTGCACACAGGTCGGGCAGTCTGAATACAGAAAGAGAAGGATTGTCGGCAGTTTAGATAACGACTGAACGCTAATTGAGAGCATTAGACGAACCGCAAATTTTCGGCAAATCACAAAAACAAAAATCCACCAAACTACACATCTAATACATTAGTTAAAGTACAGAATACTGGTCACAAAATGAGCTATCAGCAACAGTGTTGAAAGAACTGAACCATTAAAATATAATTAATAATTCACTCAAGAATATGATAATGAAAATTTACTGCAAAGCTGTGTCATTGATGTTGTATATGAGTCAGGCGTATATCTTGATTCTTGACCTGCACCGAGCCTCTGGGGTTCGTGCAAACCCCGGTTAATAACCTCTGGTCTAACATGACCTCTGGCCATGGATCTAGTCATACCGCATGGTATTATTCGGTTTGTGATGAATTGCTCTCTATTTTTTTTTAAATTAAGGACAGGATTGAAATTTATTTGTGAGCACCGTTCCTGTATTGGCAAGCAACCAACACATTTTATGTTAAGCATAATAGGTTATGAATATTACAATATAGGCTATCACTCCTCTCCAACGTCCAGCGCTTAATGATTCGATCTTCAGACACAGCTGGCACCGCTCATCTCGTAGGCTACGAACATCTAAAATCATCACGAGAGTATAGATTTATAAGAATATTCGACGAGTTGTCGCAGCGCGGGAAACTGCCACTAGAAACGCAAGTAATATGAGTATTGTTGGTGACTTCTTCATGATAATAATTGTATCATGTTTACCAATGTTTTTTACCGGGGTTCATACGAACCACAGGGGTTCGTTCGATGAGTCAGTTTCGAGGGTTCGCAGGAGGTTACACAGACGCACACCCGACTCGTGCGAGAAATCACACTGATTTGTCGTAAATTCGCGGTATCATATGTTTTGTTGTGTGAAAATCATGTATTGACGGTTTTGATCATTCAACACTATTGTTGACGCACAGTTCATTTTGTGAATCATCATTCAAAAACCATGTATTAAATGCGTGATGCTGGGATTTTTGTGTCTGTGACAAGGCGAAAATTCGGCGTAAGCCGAATGCTTATAGATTAAAATAATGATTCGCCAGGTCACGAACCACTGATATATCGCTTTCAGCATATCGCGTATGCGATCACAGAATAAATTTAAGCGCTGGGTGGCAGTTGAGAGTACATATCCATTATCCATTATCCATTGAAACATCAGAAGTCACGGATCACTGAACAATTTCACAATCACATTTTCACACCGGCAAAGTCTTGCTACCCCGCGGCATCGTAGCACTCAGTTCTACACATCACGTTGTGATACCGCTTCAACTGCTATCGGTAGACGGCGCATCCCTATGATCTTTTGATTTTACAAATGAATATATCTTCTTTACTAGGATAAAGAGCATTTATAAGACTACGAGATAGCGACAGCAGTGTAATTAGTACAATGTTCCAACAATCGGACGTCACATTGCAATGCTATTTAGCACTGGATTGCATGAAATCCAGTGCTAAATAGTCGAACTAAATCCTTGTTTCATAAGCAGGAGAAAGGGCATAGTTCGAACATAGCATGTACCGTACCTGAGTTTCAGGTCTTAATCCGAAGAATTTCGCAATCGATGTATCATCGAAAGCGCTGCAGCATAGTGTCCTATATAGTGTGGACACAAGCAAATCTCACGGCTCAGTGAGATTGGTCTACGTCACGATTTACATTTGGTTAAAGGCAATTTGACGGCAATTTTTGACCGGCTTGCCGAGGATTAAATTTGATAAAACGGGTATCAACCGAAAGCTACAGCGGCACTGATTGCAAAAATACAAATTTTATTCTGCTCGTGGTCCTGGAACACCCCAAAAACATCCTCGAATGTTGCATTGTAACGGAGTTTGGTATTGTGACGCAGTCGTACCGTTTGAGCAGCTCAGGAGCAAGTGCGGACGACAGTGAGAGTGTGAATGCTCAATCGGTTGCGCAACAATGGCCAATACGCTTGCGGTTTGCGTTGCTCCTCACCTGTTCCAGACGGCATGGCATGGTTGCGTCACTACACCAAACTCCGTTACAATATCGTATCATGAATATCGTCAGCCCCGGGTCATCACTTGGGATTTTTTGTGCGTATATCTGAGATTTCCGTGCGCGGAGACCGTGTCAGCATTGCGCAGCGTAGAGGGAACATTGCTTGTGTCAACACCATATGGGGCACTATGGTTGCAGTTACTAAGTTTGCGTCACGCTACTGGAAAGTAGCGTCAATAATATTATTCGATTCTGACAGATTGTATACTGATACTGAGTGACTGTCAGCAGATTCTAAGCGAGCCGTGCGACAGTAAGTTTCGCCGAAATTTATCGTCAAACAAGGCTGCTTGATTACTTCCTGCGTCACGCAGGATTGCATGTGTTTTCGAACGCTGTACTGAACAGAATGCAGCATCAGCTCACATGCTGTGCCGCGTGCTGTATGGCGATACCAAATACGTTACGAGTTGCATGGCTTGTTGATACCGCTTTACCACATTTTCACGATACACAGTCAACTCCGCGTAATTCGGACAGTTTGGTTCTGCTTACTTTTGGCCGAATTCGGACAGTTTGGCTCCGCTTACTTTTGGCCAAATTAAGCAGAGACACGACTCAGTCAGAATTAAGCGTGGAAAATCATGTGCTCGCTCCCTGGCCATGCGTAAATGCGCATAACTCATTTAAAATACGCTACCAATGGGTAATGAATGAATTGCAGCTGTGTGATACTGCGGTAATTGGTAAAGATCGCAGATGCACAAGAGCTATACTTTGCGGTTATTTTTACACTTATATTGCGCAGTATTTCGATACCAAACCATTCAACTAATATTGTATACTGTGTTATCGCGTAACACACGTATATAGGGTTAAACTATAACTTTTTGATATCCACACCATAGTAACTAACGCCGAACTGTTAAGCAGGCGTCTTTACTCAATTCTTCGTTTACTTTAGTGAGAAATTTCACGTTTACTACTATACATTTGTAACATTTCTGTACTGTTCTACAAGATGACCTGATATGTATTGTATGGCAATTATCTCAGTGTCTTGTTGAAAGACAACCACTGGTAGCCGTGTCGTGAATGGTTACGGTTCGTTGCTAGGTTCGATGTGCTACATTCGGAAGCAACATAGTCATTTACCGCTATACCTATATCAATACACGCTTCCTACAGAATGTTTCAGGAGACATGACATATGTCCTGCGTCACCGTACGATTCACCTGGTGCTATTCTTGGAATGTTTCAGAAAAAAGCACGCATGGGTTGTGAATCACAAGCTGCAACAATTTGTTCTCACCCTGACCCGGATTTTAGTATCATAATACACAATGCATTAAATTCCCGATACCAGGCTTGGATAACTAAAGATAATTCTAGTTGTGTACTTCGACTATAATCAAGAGCGAAAAGACGGTTATCCAATACCTATCTACGATACGACACTTTTATGTTTTCAATTGGAATACAGTTCTCCCTTCATTTGATTATCTCAAGCACATACGACAAGGATTTACAAAACAATGCGACCTCAAATGACGCGACAGCTCATTGCGGAAATAATCGGAATCCATAGTAAATCTATTATCGAGAAGGGTTTTCAAAAGCGTAATTCTTGTGACGAATTTTTGGGGTCGCAGAGTGTATGCCGCTGTCACAAAAAGTAGACTGCATATTATACTGGCGAATTATTGAGCGTTTAGCTAGGATATTACATTAGGCTGATCGAAATAATAAGATATGTGCCATGCAATTTGGGTTGCATTTGAAACAATTGGTGTTTTAAAACAGTTCGTTTAATTTTTTCTGAAATCATATAATTATGCCATAGTTCTGCAAATACTTTCCAAAAACATGTAATATGAGCCTACGGACAATTTGCACCCAATATAAAAGAGATTCGCGATATGGAATGGTAAATGGTTCAAAGATATTTTTGGTCCATTTAAGAAAATAATCAGAAGCCTTCTTCGTCAACGGAGTCAACTTTATTATATATTTTCAATTGTCAAGTCCCTCCACTGTGACGCCACAATTTAAAGACTCATGGAGTCATGAGTAAAAAAAAACAAAACAATTAAAAACATGTTTCAAACAGGCCATGTTTTAAACAGGTTTGTTTTAAATGCAACTCAAAATGCAATCAAGTGTCGGTTAAATATTGTTGATAGACGAAGTTTTTTTTCGAATTCCCTGCTAGTTGTTGATGATTAACCCTGACGAGTATTACCTGAAAATAGTCAGGTCAGGGCCTACGATAACTTAGGCCCCGGTCAGGTTTATTTCAATATGACTATATTACTGACGCATAGTTTTGTTGATAATCAATATTGACGTTTACATATATGAATATATTAATTCCAATAATTAGTAAACTAATTCACGAAATGCCTTGGGAGAAGGTCGGTAGCGTGCATCATAAATATGGGCAATACGGCTTCTAGAAGGGTGATGACGGTATGCGTATTGCGTATTAGCAACTCATGAACTCACTATCGATAATCGATAATCGAATAAAATCAAGTGCTCTCAAACAGCGATCCATGGACCCCTGGGAAGTCGACGAACTATAGTTTTAAGGGGTTCGTAAAAGGGCAATGTTGAAAGCTACAAGTATAAACCATAACACTACATTGTCCTTATGTCCATTCTTGTTTTCAGAGCTCACCACAGATCACAACACCCACACGGTCGATAAAAGCAGTAATAATAATTACATAAGTATGACGTGGTCAGCAATATAGGCAAAAGCGATGGCATTTATTCCGGTTTCGTCGTAAGTATCAAATAGACAATGGAGCAATGATACGTGGTTGGGCGAAATTAATGACGTTTTCTTCTCATCAGTTTCCCAAATGTCGCGAGTACTCTCCTCAAAATTTTGGCTACTCCTAATTTTACAAATTTGGGAGCACGCGTTTCAAGTTTAAGAATCCCTGGTAGAAATCAGTAGTGGGTTAAAACCGAGCCACTGTGGTAGTAAAGTAGTGCCAGAAAATACTGGAGTAACGGCGGTATAGACGCCGATTTAGCATCGACCTGGGAGAGAGCGAGTTCATGAAGGCGAACGATGGTAGGCGGTAGCCAGATGAAATAAACAAATGATGGCTGACATATTTCAACATATGGTTGCATTTCCATGTCGGCAAACAGGGGATATAATGAATAGCGTGAGTTCATAGCTACAACAATGATAGACATATGAAGAAAATAGCTTACAGTTGAGATATTTCACAATATAGTTGCGATCACTACGATTACAGTACTCGTAATCGTAACCGATTACATTCGAAAAAATGTAATGTAATCAAAATCGATTCATTTACATATCTAATCGATTGTAAAAGGTCAATGAGTCAACTTTTTACTTTTACGAGAACTATGAGTCTATATCAGTGATTCCCAAGTGCGGCCCTCCATGCGGCCCCCAGCTAGCCTTCTTGCGGCCCCCAAAAATATTAAGAAATCGAGTTATGACAAAAAGAAAATTTATATTTATAAAATACACTAGCTTGACTTAGAGTCTGGAGTTTTTAATTAAGATTGCAGGAAAGTCGTGAGTAGACTGCTATCGTTACGTCCAGTAGAACGAGCAGTAGCTATAGATATAGATAAAGACAGGACTATAAATGCCGCACGCCAAACCCCCAATGAAGGGTGGCAAGCTCGAACGGGGCTCAAAATTATTTCGTGAATTAGCATAAATTATTGAGTTTTTTTTTGAAAATTTACGCATCTTTTTCAAGTTTTTTGGCTGTAGGCGTGATTTCATGCTGCCAAATATCTTGATTTTTGGGTACTCATCCCCAAGAAAAAATGCGCAAGATTTATAGAAATGGGCATTAGGCATATCGGCGTTAGCCTTTACCGCGCCACGACGCACCAAGCGAGAAAACCTTGGCCGAACAGGACTGCCCTTATGATGACCGAAAACGTCGTTATAAATACAAAATACTGTCTTGGCAATCTTAACCTCACGAGACAAATACCATCCAGCAGGGAAAAATTATATTCCAGTGAAGAAATACCAATTTGAAATCGTGTGCGTCACTTAGTGTAGAAGCCGACGTTTGGGCGATTCTATATTTTTTGATATAGCAGACATGAGGTCACGAAACAACATGTTACGGAATCATACTAATAGGTAGGGCTGGGCACAATGATTCGAGTACTCGAATATGAATCGAGTATTTATTTTAATGATTCGAGTCGAGTAGTAAAAGACGATATTTTCGAGTACTGAAATTATACGCTTCTCGCCACTGAAAGTTAATTTATCAACGAGAATTATAGTTTTGATACTATTTTCTACTGAGGAAGCCTTGAAACCTTGATTGGCCGTGTCGCAGCATAACGAGACATGATACAAGCTACGAACGTTTCTGGAAATAACACATATCCGGAGTCATGATCATCCCACAACTTTGTGAACAAGTGCAATGATATCGGGTATATACGCCCGAAGATGTTTAATTATTATTGAGGGGCCGTACCTTTTCAAACACACTTCCCTCGGCTCTACCTGTAAAACTGATTACGTGAGAAGAGAGAGGATAAAAATTGATGGCAATATATATGCAATTCCCGATCATATTGGCCGATTCAATCATGAATTACAGAAAATTTTCGCGCTTGGCGGGTCCAGGCGATAAAACCTGACTCACTAAATCGCCCCGAAAGCAGCATAATTGGTAGTCCTATAGCTCACGACCGAAGCGTCCGCATAATTTGATACGTCCGGTCTTTAACGAAAGCTAGTTTCGCACTGATTCCACACATGCAAATTGAAATCTCGCCAGGGCAATAAAACTACTCCTAAATAGCCTCCAAAGGTCGATTGTTCTGAACAATGGGAGCGCAGCAGCACAGTCACCATAACAATGGCCAATGGCGTTAAGTGATTGATCGGAACAATGCCAATTTTCAGATTTTGATGACATTTTGGGTCCGTTTAATTGCCCTGGTATTCGTGCGGCCCCGACCGTGCTCTGAAATTCTAAATTTGGCCCTGACACCGAAAAAGTTTGGGAACCACTGGTCTATATCCTATGACATAACCGGGAATAGTGCGATGTATCAAATTATTGACTGTAAAACAAGTATTATTACAACCCATGTTGTAATCAAGTGGCGAATTAACGAATTATCCAAAAGAAGTAGTCAGTACTCAGTAGATATCTTTCTGTAAAAGTATGACTGATAATCACGCCGTCATGTCATGCACATGGTACGTTCGTTGGTAGTCAATAGATACAACTAGGACTAGCAGCACTATATTTCGATTCAAATATGACTGCAATTAAACGCAGGCTGACTGTCGCTGCTGCGCGAGAAGTATATATACCGGACAATGCACCTTAACAGACTGAGAGTTGGAATTTTATTTCAGGCAAATAAAACACGCCGTAATGACAGAATTCCATATTGATTTGATATTGATCACCAACCTTTATTTCGCAATTCATTACTCGAGTTTTTGAATCTGCCGCCGCCGTAAAACACACTGCGTATATTTACACGTCGTACAGCACACATAGATAATGCCTGTTTCAACATCAACACTGTACGACCGAAACTGTCAAGTCAAGGAAAATCAACATAACAAAGAAAAGATGACAAGAATTACTATCCTGTAAATTCAAAACATATCACCGAGCGAAACGACCGTTCTCCTATCATTTCGTAATTGCTTGAAAAATGATTTCGTTAGTAGCCATGTCCCACAAGCACACGGCGTGCATGGCTACTAACGAACACTCACGTTGCCTTCAATCGTCTTGAACTCGGTGACGATAATATGCGTAGTATGCTACTTGGGAAACTAGATAATTCAAACTACAATAGTTTGATCTTAAATCGAAATGTCGGTTATCTAATTATAATCTAAATTATGAAATTATAATATGCTCTAATTTTAATTCGAATTTAATTTCTGGTTTTCCCGACAATGCTACATGAAAACTGAGTAGTGCAAAACGAGCCAATCTCGGTGCATAGAAATTTTCCGTTCTCGTGCTCATGACAATGAACTCTGATTTCAAATGAACTGAACTTGATTGTGGTTGTATCTCTTTCCAATTTATAATTAAATTGAATTTCGAATTTTGGCGGATTCAGTAATTGTAATTTTAGTTTATAGGGAAATCTGAAAGCTTCCTGGTTGTCCAACTCGGCTATACACCATTCATTCAAGATATTGACAATTATCATGGATGTGTATGTATTAGCAAGAAAAGCGAACTACCAGACCTTGCCCGGATAAGATTTTTGATTTTTCAGAACTAGATTTGGATTCCAATACCAACCCATCGGGTCTGAGCCTAAATCCAAGTCAGTATGCATAGAGACCTACGAATATAGCCGCGCGAGTAACAGAAGAAGTCAAATGACCATAATCAACGGGCTGATCAAATTTGCCAATGTGTAGTTGAGATTTTGTGAAGCCGACGTGAGCAATTAACAGTCATAATACTACGCCAGGCGCACTATTTGTCTCAAACAGAAATATCCGCAGTTAAAGTCGCGTTTGCAAACATTTGATCTGAATACATTCCCGGACACAACGTAATGACCGAATTACAATGTATGGAATTCGAGAGTATTGATATATTCTCTAAAACGTTGGAGATATAATGTGTACAATTGTACGTGGACCCTCTTTATTAAGAGGGATGTAATGGTTAAGCATGCGATAGGTAGGAGTTCCATAAAGTGTCTTCAATCTGGCAATTGCAGTTTGCCTAATGGCAGTTATTATTAGGCCTATGCATAATGATTCGGGTACGGGAATCCGAATCGATTATTGAATTTACTGATTCGAGTTCGAGTAATGAGAAAATATATTTCCGAACTCGGAAATTGTACAGTACAGCCCTTTTCACTTATATTAGTAACTGGACTTATATTTCTGATTCTGTTTACCAACCTGGAAGCCTTGGAACGGGGCCTACGATATTCATATATATCGTAGGCCCCGCCTGGAACGTTGATTGATCGTATCACAGGAACTGGAACAAATGTCCAATTTGTCACACAATATCGAGACGTTTGTAGCTAAAAGTTGCCGAATGAGAGTAACATTCGTTGTATCATGGGCAACTAAAACGCGATCGTGGTTACATGAGTAGCATTTCACGATACTTTGTGTGTGTGGTTAGTGTTTTTTTTAACGTCCGCTAGTTCACGTCGGCTAACGGAGACTTGAAATTATGATTTATCTGTACTGTTAAACCGATAACTCCGCGGTTAAGCATCAATGAGTTCAGAGCGGCTACATGAGCAAGGCTAATATGGGTTGAACACGACACATAGTTAGATTATAATCATGCTATTCTCTCTCTACATATACTGGTCATTCTTCGAAACATTAAATAATCAAGGTACCGACACAACCAACTACAACCAAATACTTGACGGCGGAGTTCTGAATCGCAGCTTAATTTGACAATAACGGGTGGGACCCAATAGCGTGCGCTTATTTAACACTTCCTGTCCAATTTTCTTTGTATTAATTGTTGTCTGTAACTTTCAGCGCTTTCGTGAATGATGCCCTATACATCACAAAGCGACGGTACAACCCGATACCACACCAACACGGCCCCACATAACACCAGTTCCAACTCGCGGCTGATTAATGCTGGAGACACTTTTAAATATTTCTGTGAAATAGTGCTTGACCCGCAGCACTGTCATAGTGCTATGATATAGGTGAGGTCGGAAATGCGCAGAGAATGCGAACGGATTATGGAACGGACGATCGGAGTTCAAAGTCCCGGAACAAGGATCGCGACCAGCACGGATGTACTTCGTACTACACAAAATCGGACTGGCTTATCAGCAGCATCTTCGCAGGCAACATAGCGCGTATAAAACATCGGACTCACTTTTCTGTATTCGCTCTCCGGCATCGCCATCACCCCGCCAACAGTCATACCGCAACACAAATACTTGTAATCAAACTTGTCGATGGAGGTGGATAAATGATCTACCACGTCGCCGCCCGAACATCTGCGAAGACAACAGGCATAACAGGGGTGCGACCAAACTATAACCATGATGTAAAATCAGGAAAGGGTGTAAAATTGATTTATTTCCAATGTGACTACGGCGTTACATCGTGTCGGCGGTGCTTACATATCAAATTGCGTAATTAAAGGTGAAATGATTTTCACACGAAGAAAAATATATCCATGTAAATCCATGGGCGGGTAATAGCAAGCGGCGTTAAATCAGGTAAACGGAACTTTCAAATACAAAATTGTGCTTTCACGCACATTCGAACGGGCAAAAACCAGACACTTACACCAATGCTTACGAGATATATGATATATCCCATGGAAATAGTGATTTGTGATATCTTACGGTGGTGCACCCCTTGGGGTGCTACAGCTCCGAGATATATCGCCGTAACAATTGGTGTGTTTGACTCATTTTACAATTTGCTGCCTGTCCCGTTTTTATAATTTACATTCCACGTCATGTCGGAAATCTTATAAAGACGCATCTATTTTGCCAGCCATCGGATCTAGTGTACAGTTCGGTGAAAAAAAACTTTGTTGTTAAATGTACGTGAGTCGACAGACATACCATTCTGAGGGTATGTATGGAAAAGATGCGTGAAAACGCATTACAAGTATTTACATTAAAATTAATACACGAATCATACTTTTCGCATGGTGTTGCACCCATGACACACGAAACCATAGCCTACCTCAGACTTGTACCGCGGTATAAATCGAGTAAAACATTTTAATTCAAATTATTCTTGCTCATAGGAACGCAGGAAAGCATGCACGTATGCTCGTTGGATTTATCACTACGATATAATTCTGAGTTATGTGCTGTTTCGTGTAACACCCTTTTCGGCCTTTTGGGTGTGAACACACATTCTTTCCGCTAAGAATTTGACACTCGTTCCTAACAAATCACCAGACCAGTTAGTTCGCAATATAGTTCTAACGCAAAACGACCATCGAATTTTGTCTTGACTGGTGAGCTTGATCGCTATTATAGCACACTGATGCCCATGCCCACTGATGTAATCTATACGAAACGATCGGTGGCGATTCATAAGATTTAAGCACTTTGTAATACGATATCATATGTCAAGTCGGCTGTAGGAATTAATATTACAAGACCAGCCGACCAGGTTCTTGTTTGACTATAGCGGATCACTACACATACCCCGGCGATGCGTAATAGCCGTTTTAATATTTCGCGACATCCAGTTCTACAAACAACCGCTTGGGACTTCGCTATAACCTTGGTATCGCAGAAGGCGGTGGGCACTCGGCAATCATCACATATAAACGGTTCACTTCGGGGCATTTCGAATTAGGAGCGTGCGAAAGAATACGGAATCCGTGAATAATAACAGCGTTGGCTTGATCGATCCACGACTGAAATCTCAAGATGCCCGATAGTGGAGTTAATGAGGATAGTAGAATATATACCGGCCGCGAGAAACAAATTCCATTTAATGAGATTCTCAGTGTTACGTACCTTCAATATACAATTGCATAGTACATTCATACTGATATTAACCCGAATATTTTCGGCTGACAGTCGTCAGTATTGGTAGAGAATTGAAAAGAATATGGTATATCAGCAGTCGAGCATCAGCCGAACAACGAATTTTTAGGGTAATTTGCTATGACGTTCGATCAATCAACAATAATACATTTGAATCGCCACAAAATGGTTTTGATTCATATTTTTCATTTATAAGTAATTGCGCTTTTCACTTCGAGTGAACGTTAAAGCAATCTGCATAGGCGATGGGTTTACTTGTAACAAGTATAGATAGAGGATATCGTATTACGCGACTATATGCACTGTACAATGTACAATGTACATTGTCGGCTGTATGAGCGTTTACAGAAATCATTCCGTATCATGTTTATATATCCATCGTCAACTTGTTTATACCAGGCTCGTATTCGACTAAGTCGGCAAGAAGTTACTGCCATTGCGAATTTTATATCCTGATGTACAGTAAAGTACTAATCCGAGTCCAAATACGTCGCAAAACATGAATTCGTTGTTTCGAACATCAGATCCAACCCCACGCCAAACTTCTGGACTTAAATTACTCCGTCACTTTCATGAAATACTGAATAACCAATAACCATGGATATGATGGAGTATTATGAAGCCACTTCATATCCCTATGAACTGTGTATGACTGCTGGTCATACTCGTATATCAGAAAAGGTTATGATCTTAGCTTCGAGTGCCATCGCTCCAAGGTGAAATTGCACATCGTCGGTATTAGATATGCCGAATTAAGGATTGATCAATGATCATTTCTCGTAATCCAGTGTAACAGAACATGTTACTAAGCTATTATACCGGCTAATGCGCTGATCCAAACCATAACAACACAGAAGCGATTAAGCACAATAACAATCGACCGCACATGAATTGGTGTCCGGTCAATACCGAGAAAACCATTACCGAGAATGCCATTACCGAGAATGGACACCACCGAGAATGGACATTACCGAGAATGGACACCACCGAGAATGGACATTACCGAGAATGGACACCACCGAGAATGGACATTACCGAGAATGCAATATATGCAATGCAGGCATGTTATGCGCATGAACAGGTCGTGTGTGTGCACTAGGGCTGTTCAAAAATAACTTTTTTCTCCCGATTCAAGCCGGTCACCTCTTAAATCGTCAGGTTGCAGTAGAAAACCTTGCTCACCAAATTTCACTCGATTCCAACCAGTATAGGCCTCCGCAGATCCAATTAAAATTTTTAATTTATTATGGAAAATTAAAAAAAAAATTTCCAAATTTTTCTGCCAACCCCATGAAATTGTTGAGCTGTCTTCAAAGACGTTGCAAAACAAATTTGAGTCAATTCCGACCAGTAGAAGCGGAGTTATGTGAGTTTTTCGATGATATTTCTCGGATTATCCTTGATTGGTGGATAATCCGCGATTTATTAACGAAAAACTCACATAACTCCGCTTCTACTGGTCGGAATTGACTCAAATTTGTTTTGCAACGTCTTTGAAGACAGCTCAACAATTTCATGGGGTTGGCAGAAAAATTTGGAAATTTTTTTTTTTAATTTCCCATAATAAATTAAAAATTTTAATTGGATCTGCGGAGGCCTATACTGGTTGGAATCGAGTGAAATTTGGTGAGCAAGGTTTTCTACTGCAACCTGACGATTTAAGAGGTGACCGGCTTGAATCGGGAGAAAAAAGTTATTTTTGAACAGCCCTAGTGTGCACCACGGCGTTGCCACATTCGGAATCGATGTTCAGGTATTAATTTCTCGACAACGTCAGTCCTAGTAAGCAATATTCTTGACATTGGCCATTCTCGGTGGTGTCCATTCTCGGTAATGTCCATTCTCGGTAATAGCATTCTCGGTAATGTCCATTCTCGGTAATGGTTTTCTCGGTAATAGTATAGAACCACATGAATTATTCCCTCACGGCGCGATACAGTTGTATTTGGTCGGTCGGCGGCAATCACCCAATTGATAGAATCCGCGTTCGTTAATTTTACTTGCGTATCTGTGTGGAGGCCATAAATTCTTCGCAATGACCCAAACTATTTCAATGCTTATACAGGTTAAAATGCAATGCAATAGACTAAAATTGAACGATTGCACACCGCTGCATTGGCGAGTAGAGACTATAGAGGAGTATAGTGTTAAATCTTTATCATATCCCGACCCGATTTAGCAACCTCGCACATGTAACTCACAAGTAGCGAGTTACATGATTTTTTCGAGCACTGAAATGATAGCCTCCTTGTGACGAAGATGTAATTATCTACTATAGTTCTATAGCATTACAGTTTTGAAGCTGATTCCACTGCAGAAGTCTTGGGACCTTGGTTAGTCGTACCATAGCGTATACGAAACATATGGTACATAGCCACCCGCGGTAGTGGAAAAGTCAGTTCTGAGAGGTCATGATCAAGCCATGGTCACATTGTCACAAAGTATCAATGAAATAGACATCGTCGATATATTATAATATTTCTTTTATGTGAATGCGGAAAAAGATCACCGTGTGGATCGCCACCCCAGATCGAAAACACACTGCCATATAGCAAGCAAACAATTAATGCAAATTTCTGGGAATGTAACTTTGCAATAAATTATTATACGTGATTAAGTTGATAATAATACAAGCCACTTCGAAAAATACCGCACGAGCCGCTCAGAACCTTTGCGCGGTCACCGGGTCACGGTGTGAACACCCATCTGCGACAGTAGGTGTACGGCGTGGCGTTTCTGCTGAGAATATTATACTCGCAACGTCGTAAACGTTTAATTCTGTTTATGAATGATGCCAACAAAAATGAGCTACTCTAACATAGGAAACCACAAGACAATATTTGGAATTACGTGTACTTTTTCCATGAAAGCTACAGGATTCGCATCTCGTAACAGACGTGCGCCAGTTATACTTATTACTTCCGCCGCCATTGCAGTTTGCACGGATTCATATCACGTATCCCTATGTGTACTGTGTAGTTATATCGCATCCGTCACTACTAGCGGTGTGAAAATCGAATCACAGCTGTCTTGAATCTGGTACCAATATTAAACGCCAGAATCGAATCACTGACTTTAGAATATTTGTTACTAATTAAAGTTACACGCTACGACTACGCATCGACACTCGACAGGTTGCCAGTGAATTCGACGCTTGGTAAATCTGGCATCAGATATGTAAGAACTAATATTCACAGTAAAACTTGTAAAAACACACATAATCCGGGGAGCAACCTGCCTCCTAAGTAAAAAGCCGAGTTGGAACTAAATTTTTAAAATTTCGGTAATACGACCCAATCGTTATTCCCATGCAATACATGAAGAGGTCAGATTACAGAATTGCGGTAGATAAAGAATTGGCAAGGGTTGCAGAAGTAAAGATGACTGAAAACGAAGAGTCGAAACTAGAGAAATTATGCCTTGCTTACGCGTAAAAGTATAATTTCAATCCAGTGGTGCATTCACGGTCTTCCGAAGAATATGCGCGCACGATGCATTGAATATGATTGTGAATTGTGATATAAGGCCCTGGTTGAGTTTGGTATTTGGTATTTGATATATATCTATTTATGTATTCGGGTTAGGGTTAGGTTTGGATTCCGGGACGCTATGTACCGAAATCGCTGGTAACACTTCAGAATACCGGTGTCTTGAATGAGCATGGCTGTATTGTATGTGCTTGCAACACGTGAACACGCCTGCGTCATCACTTCCAAGTGGCAAGGAATCTTTGCGCACGTAATCGGGAGCATACCAAGTCCAGACATGGGGTAATCGCGATTAGTAATCGTAATCGATTACGACGATTACAGCATTTTCAAGTAATCGTAATCGCAATCGATTACATTCGAAAAAATTCCGAAGTAATCGTAATCGTAATCGACTACTTCGCATATTTAATCGATTTCTTTGTGAAAGAACGATTACTTTTTATTTGTACGACGACTGTGACATAAACTGAACATTCGTTAACAAGCAAGAGATATTATACCAGTTATTGAGTCACAAACGTCTGATTTTCAAATGCCATTGCTCATTATTACGTCAGAAGTAGCCTATTAGCTGTGCTCGTCTTTGCGTAAGAAGTAGCCACATTCCACACTGATAGTAAATAGATAGTCGATGTACATTAGTGTGATTGTAAAACACCCACCGTTCAATATATCGGGTTATCAATATATTTCAGACGCCACTACCTCGCTGCAGGATAATTAATCACCTCTCTGCCTAGTTTAAAATAGCAACTTTTGTATTGATGTTTGGTTATGCTTAGTTAAACGCAATTTGACCGTTGCTGCTTGGCGAGCAGTAGGCCTATGTGCTGGTACGCAGGGCCGTAACAGCACTTCTTCAGGCCCCCCCCAAAAACCTTCGTCTTGGGCCCCCCATAGGCTGATAAACCTAACTTCTGGGGGGCTTCGCCCCCCAGACCCCCCTCAGCCTGTGCGCTGTTTCCCGCTACTTATCCTCTACATTGGCTGTTCATTCTGTGTGTCACTTTTTCTCGCCTGAACGCGCGAAGCGCGGGAAATTTTTATAATTCGATGACTGAATCGGTCAATATGATCGGGAATTGCATATGTATTGCTGTTAGTTTTTACCCTCTCTCTGCTCATGTAATCGGATTTACCGGTAGAGCTGAGTGAGGGGTGTTTGAAAAGGTAGGAACCCTCAATAATAATTAAACATCTCCGGGTGTATACCCGTTGCAAAGAACGAAACAACACTTCGTCACGCCCCCACCCCCCAAAAAATAACTTGAGTCATGGGCTTCCATAAGGTGATAAACCGGCCCCCATCACGTTGTTCGCTTTTTCAACGAAATTATAGTGGTACCGTTTCGTGAGCCAGCGAGCCAGCGAGCCAGGTGCGCAAATTTTTGATAAGTCATGATAAATCGGTCAATAAGGTCGGTAATTCCATATATATTGTTATGAATTTATTGTCCTATCTACTCATATTTACCTGGATAGCTAAGTGAGGTGTCTTCGAAACTGTAGAGTCCGTAAATAATAATTAAACATATTCGGGTGGGCGGACCCGTTGGTATGACTTCGTTACATGATGTTATTTCGTGACCTCCTGTCTATCAAAAAATATAGAATCGGCCAAACGTACTAAACTAAACGTTCACACGATTTCAAATTGGTATTTCTTCATTGCCATATAATTTTTCCCTGCGGGATGTTATTTGTCTTGTGAGGTTCAGATTGCCAAGACAGAAACATTCGGCGCCAGTCAATTAAACCTATGTGTATTTTGTATGCCTATATATTACGAAGTTTTCGGTCATTATAAGGGCAGTCCCTTTCGGCCAAGGTTTTCTCGCCGGCGATCGTTCTGGCACTCTTCTTGGAGTCGCATATTACATGGCCTAAAACTTTATGTCTTGGTGCGTCGTGGCGCGGCAATAGCCAACGCCGAAATGCCCATTTCTATAAATGTTGCGTATTTTTTCTTCGGGGAAGAGTACCCAATAATCAAAATATTTGGGAACCTGAAATCGCGCGCAGCGCGAAAAATTTTTGATAAAGTTCCAGAAATTTCCAAAAAATACTCTATAATTTATGCTAATTCACGAAATAATTTTAGGCCCCCTTCGAGCTCGGGCCCCCCCCAATTGGGGGGTTTGGGGTGCGGCAGTTACGGCCCTGCTGGTACGAACGTACACCAGACAAAGATTTGAAATTTTGAACTCATCAAATAAAATGTTACGGTTTCCACAACAAAGCATTAAAAATCAACAGCTGCTGATATATATCATAACCGCGCCGTTTTTTGCCGTTTCTCGTAATGGCAGCTTGCATTACATTATCTGTATTAAGTTGAAGGCAGAATTTTATTTTCACTTTCTCTTATTCTCATATTATTCTACTCAAAACGGGCGTCAATTGCTATTTCACAATTCTTTACTGAAGATTTGGACCTGCCGCCATAGCCATCGGCTTATAGTATATACCATGTTACCGTGGGTTGTAGCTAGAATCAGGATCAAAACAGCAAAATCGTCCTCCACTCCAATCGTTGGTCTTGGGCCCCCAAAGGGTAGTCAATTTTTAACTTGAAGATTTAATTTCGTCAATAACATTGGTAATTGCATTATATTGCATTTTTAATCCTATCTCAGCCTCCGAAGGTCAGACTTACCTGAAGAGCAGGGGGCACGTAATCCATAATTATAACATCTGGTATCTTGCAATAATTACTGTAGTGCATGTTGTTAATTCGTGACCTCCGGTCTGTTATATAGTCAAAAGATATTGTAGTGGCCCAAACTTAGCAGACTAAAAGAAAAACTATCGTGAGACGCACACGCAAATTGTCATGTCTAATGCTCTGTGGGTGCCAGAGGGGCATTTGCATCGTGGGCTCAGATTGGAAGGACCGGACTGTTAGTCACGCCTACCCAGCGCGGCTATTGACGATGGACACATACCCCAAATTTCGGCCAACGTCTTTCTTTGATAGCACACTTCGTAGAGTCGCATGTTGGCCTAAACTGCATATGTCTTTTGGTGTGTCGGGGCGCGGTATTGACTGGCACCATAATGCCTAGTACTATGAGTTATGCATCCTTTATTTCTTGAGGGGATAAGTTTGAATTTCGAAATCAAGCTATCTAGAGACTTTTAAATGGCAAAGCTCAAAGAGAATTTTCAAGTTAATGAAATCTGTCGAGAATACGCTATAATTTATGTTGGTTCACGAAATACTTTCGAGTCCCCTCCGAGCACGCTCCCCACCCTATTGGAGCATTTGGGGTGCAGCAGTTATGGACCTGGCAATAATGCAAATCATTGGGTGCGATAAATCGTCCTTTATAAAATGGGCAATATGTGCATTGTGACGTAACAAGCAAATGTCGCATCTGTTTTAAAGAAATATGTTATCTCATTAGGCCTTTTCATCGCAATCCATGTATTGTCTTCCAATATAACTACTAAGATGCAAAATAAATGTAATCGTGAGTAATCGTGATTACTTTTCCAATGTAATCGTAATCGTAATCGACTACTTCCTGTTTTTGCTGTAATCGTAATCGTAATCGTAATCGCGTGATTCCGAAGTAATCGTAATCGCAATCGATTACATTCATGAAGTAATCACCCCATGTCTGACCAAGTCATGTGACATGATGACTGTGAGCTTTGTTGTCAAAATCACATCGTCTGATGACAGAATACAAAATACGCGAACTGTGATTATTCCTATTGTTTCACTGCGAATTAACCGAGATATCCGATACATGTAATGCGAAATTAAGGACATCTAATCGCGTGACATCGAAAATACTAGAATCGATTCCGAATCAATGGGCCCTCACCCTCACATAATGAAATAGGCATGCGATCGATGAAGGAAGCCATACAATTTCAAAGCTCCATCCTATGCTGCAATACCACCATTCGAGGTATACATCTTTCCACAGTGGAAAATGGTATCGAAACTTTGATTCTCGTAGGTAAATTAAATCTAATTGGCAAGGAGCGCATAATTTCAGTACTCGATGAAACCATGTCTCACTATCCGACTCCAATCATTGCAATGAATACTCAATTCAGATTGGAGTACTCGCATCTTTATTGCCAGCGCTACTCACAATGATTACTGCTACACAGTGCGGAACCCAATCTCAAATCAAATATACTTTTGAATCAAGCCAATATCAGAACTATAGTCGCGACCACGCACGCTATCGCAGAACAAAATATCCAGAACTGCGCTAGCGGACCTAGTACTGAATGGCATATCGTCGAATTTTTGATAAGAAACATGCAAATCGCAACAAAAATACCGCAAATCGCGAGTATTCTTACACAACACAGGAATGCCGTTATCAAGAGCGTACCGCCATGAATAATTCAGGTCAACTCTCAACGCGTCGCGATATCTCCCGGCACGAGCCGCACAATCGCAAAGGTCATCCGTAAACAGAGTTGACTTACTTGTAAAGTAGGTTGTCGTGTTCAACCAGTAAATCAACATCCTGAAACACGAAGCAGTCGAACTGAATTCCGAATTTGTGCCCGACCGCAGACGCCAGTTGAAACCCGGCGTTCATCAAGCGACCCTTGTTGAACGTGTCGTTGCCAGCTTGTTCAACGACAAAAATGCTGTACCTGCAATGAGATGGTGAAATCAGACTAACACAAACTATCAATATATTTAGTTGACATTCAACTAACTACAGATCTTTTGAGTAGTTCTACTTCTAATTGCGTTTTTTAAAGTGAGTAGGCTAGTTTTCTATTGTTACAGTTCTAGTTGTTCATAAAAAAAGTTTCGTTGCCGTACAACTAGAAACACGTGTCGTCGTTTGGCGTGAATCGCGGCACCGATGTTCTGTTGTGTGGTGTTCTTGCAGCAATTGCTAGCTCGGAGTCATCACTACCAACCATGTGGCGTAGCCCGGGGTGGGTTTTGTGGGTCGACACCCTTCCCATTTCAGATACTCCGATGAGATTCCGAGAAAATAAATAAATAAAGTCGCTTCGGATTTGAACCTAGTTAGTCGCGGATTTTTTAAGGTCATTAGTTCTAAGTTCTAGTTGCCAGCTTTGGAAAATGAGCAGTCCTAGCTCTAGTTCTAATCACGCATTTCAAATATCCAGTAGTTTGTACAAGTCTGGGTGAAATGGTGAATATTCTTGGACAAATGCTTCGATTCGCGGTGATGCCGAAAAAAAATCAATAACATATGATACGTTGTTCTTGTATTGTTAAATCGACTGCAGAGGTAAGATAGCGTAACGATCTTGGTGGCCTTTTCACACGGTACATTCCGCTGCTCAAATCAATAAGTTTTATTTAGAAACCGTGACGCGGATCGCCTACGCTATCTGGGATTAAAATTGCAGTTATTGATTGTGAAGGCCGACAAGATCTTTCTACATAGATCAGTGGGTCTCAAAGTACGATACGTGTACCATTCTACGCGAAAGCTTTGTAGGCGAACAACAACAATATCATGGAACGTGATATTGCCGTCGTGATCTCGATAGCCCCAGGTATGTTATGCACCCGCTATAGTAGGAAACCCCTGAAACGTATGATTAAAACTAGTTGACTATCTGCTCAAGATTTTTGCCCACTTTCAACTATACAAATTTGCCTTTTCAATCAGTGCGATATGCGGTAACTGTACAAAAAGCACGAAAGAAGCGGAAACGTGTCACCGCAATTGGCAAACAAATGCCATTACCAAAATATGTCAAGTATCCCTAGCATACCTATTTGGTTATTTACTTCATCCACTGAATCTGTTCAGGTCAAAGATTTTGTTAAGGAATAAAGGAATTCATTTCACAACCGTGCTGTAATGTAAGATCTGCTAGTGGTAACGTTGCGTGGAAGAACGTTATTAGTTGAAATTTCCAACGATGAGAGTGATGTAGTGGCGTCTAGTTAATCTGATACGATATTTGCGATATCGTATCTGTAAGCCAAACCAGGTAAAATTGAAATGACATAACACACATACGCGTTAGCCGGCGATAAATCAATGGATATTACTCCAATGCGTAAATGCAGCCTATGCTGCCAGTGACTGTGTGCCTCACAAGTCTCTCGGCAATTGCACTGATTGTGTCGTCAATAAATAATTCAGTACAGACAGCCGCAGTGGAAGACTAAAGCGAAGTAATTGGTCCTTTGAGTATTGCTGACAACAAAAACAAACGGCTTTCGTATCTGGCAAATAGACTGCCAATGCAGTCGAAATCTCAAACTTTAAATATTAATTACTCTGGTAATAACGTAAAACACAGACAAATTCGGGGACAGAACCTGACTACAATTATCCTCTTGCATATTGGCAGTTCTAGAAACCCTCAATCGAATATGATTTCGCCAAGTGTCGTATCTAGGGCTGGGCATGTCTATTTCATTGGACTTTTGTGAAAATGCTGTGGGTCGATCACAACTTCACGTAGCCTAAAATAGCTTTGCACTACATGCTCAGACTTTCTCGTAACACGGGCAACAACCTATATCCGTGGATAGACATTCATAGCGAAGACAGACAATAACACGAGTTCGACGATGATTTACAAGGCATACTTTCGTAGTGACGTTAATCTCTGCCGTTTTCGCGATACTCGGAGGAGAATAGTTCAAATTGTGACCAGGCATCCGAAAAGTTGAGCGAATCGACCATTTTAAAATTGCTTCATGTTCATGCACAGAAGCAATATGACAATATGAGAATTTGTCAAATACTCAATATGCTGTCATCGACCGCATTGCCTGATGAACCGAACCTATTCGCTTCCTCTACAACAGGGGCCCAGACCTGTGACTGGGAGCCATGTAAACAATTATCTTTCAGTCTACTGTACTATACCAAAAGATTTCGAGTGTGCTCTCTTCCCTCCACCATTGAAGCAGCAATGAAGACATTGTCAGAGCGAAAATAAGCTCAAACTCAACCATAGGACTGTTGTACTACCCGCAGCATGTTTGTTTGTTTTATTTATATCATTTGGTCATTCTAACTATCATTTACTGTATACGATGGGTCACCAACCTCTTGAAACCAAGAGCTACTTGGGTACTAATACTGAATAATGCGACGGGCTACCAGGAACTCCCGCCGTTTATCCGTGCTCACTGCTCAGTCGGATTTCTTCATTTAGACATTCAGAGCACTGAGCAGTGTTTCCGCCCCTTATCAATAACAGTAAACTCTCACCCAACGGGACTCACACCAGCGTCTCCGGGCTCAGTTGCGTTGCCGCACTGCGAGCCCAAGCGGAAATCTCCGCGTCCAGACTCTGGAATATTAACTAATTCCCGTTAAGCCTCCGCGTGGGCGAAGACGAGCAACGCCCCGATCGAAAGCCGCGTTCGTATGTTGCTTAGGGTGGACTTGCCCATGTTTAACTGCTGCTCATATAAAACCCTTCTCCGCTTCGACTGCCAAATCTCGCATTTGAATATTTGGTTCTGGCGGGCTACCGGTAGCCCGCGGGCACCGCGTTGGTGACCCCTGCTATACACAACACACTGTTGTTTATTTACAATAACGTCTCTTAAATTTTTCCAAGGGCTGAAAAAATACGAGGCTATTGATGTTTTGTATTTTTTTAGGATAAAATTGTAAAAGGGGGCTCACGGTGTAAAAAGAACGTGGTCCAGTGGTTCCCAAACATTTTGAGTTGTGGCACCCTGGAAAACTTATAAAACGATCGCAGCACACTTACGAGAAATTTGCTTCAAAAATCTATTCACGTGATAATGCGATGACTATGCCTACGAATATATATTCGGCTGAAACGAGGTTTAATTGTTGAAAAACGTGCCCGCATTCGTCGTTTATTAACAGTGTCTCGCGATTATAGATTTTAATTTCACTTAATACATAAAGAAACCGACTTCCAAATGAACTACCCACTTATAATTGAGGACAGAAAACCCTGAGAAATATTCTTGAAGTGTGATGTGAAGTCAAGACAGTGTGCTCTGACTGCTCATGCCCCTACTCATCAGCAACGCCATGATTGCTTTCATGGACATCGTCCCATACTCCCATGTGTGCCTATTTCTCAACTATTGAAGAAGTTAGACCGCGAAAGTCGGACATGCTTGTCTGCATGCCTTATCTTCAATATTAAGCGATTCTACTCGAAAATTCCAGAAAGTCTCGCGGATCATCTGAGAATCTGTGGCGGCACACAGTTTGGGAATAACTTCCCTGATCGATGCGCGTAACACAAGCGCTCAAGCGGCGTTGCGCATTTCCGCCGCGGAGAAGAAATACGGCTGAGATAGAGAATCAATATTGTTGAACAAATGTCTGTGAATTTTCCAGGCCTGGCGCTACGGAATCCGGCAATTGACAGCTACCTTTCGACACGAAAAACGATAGTGAATCCGACCACAATCGTTACATTCACGTCTACTGTAATATCTGTCTCCCGTGTCCCGTATGGTTGCCATTTTGCATATCGTTGAGACGGCATTCCCAGTAAGCAACGAATGCATGAAAACACACCGCAACGGATTTGACAAGGATTTTGTGGCATTTTACGGAAGCAACGTTTTGATTTGTGATGCCACAAAAGGCGTTATCAAATAATTCTTTAATTACTCAGTAATTAGCGTATTAATTATTTGATTACTGATTTCAAACATCAATCAATCAAAGTTCTGTATCTCCAAGAAGCTCTTCAAATGATTCAAACAGTGCACAACTTACAATTAGGGTTGGGCACTATGCTTAGTTACTCGGATCTGAATCTAATGATTCGCGTCTAGTCGTGAGAGTTGATTTTCACGAGTACTGAAATTATTCGGACCTTGCCACTGAAGCACTGATAATTATGTTCACTGTGGAAGCTATGAAACCGCGATCGGTCGTGTCGCAACACACGGAAACATGTTGCACAACGCCACGCCCGTTAGTGAAAATGGCATATCAGCGAAATCGTGTTCAACCAACAGTATGACCGCAAAGTGCACCGTAATAGGGATCGTCGAAAAATACCAAATTATCTTTGATGTGATGTAGAACTGGCATTCTATTCTTTGTGGTCGCATAATATGCACATATTTCAACTTGCCGTATCTTTCTTACCGATACGACGATATAACGACTGGCCGGGTGGGAATAGTGTCGGTTTCTCGAAATCTAGGATTCTGTACTGCCTATCCTACCCACCATATTGCGGATATAAATTGGCACTACATACCGATAAACGCGACTTGCACTATGTTTAGTATATGCATGTTTAGTATATTTAGAGAGGAGTCATGTAGAAATCAGACTGTTGTGCCGCATTTGAAACCCAGTCTTAGTAACCGGACACGTGGAAAACCCTGCATAATTATGGTCTCATTGTGACTTTCAGAGTTATTGTCTCGGTCGCGAGTTACAATGACTTCGAAACCTAGTATTAGGGCACGAATTCACATGCATTGTCACATGACAATAGAGAGCGTTCTGTGCATTAGGCAGATTCACATAAGGCGGGATTCCTACCGCAGTTTCATACGAGGTATTTAGGGTTGGAAATGTTGCCTGACGTACTCTGTAAATCCGCGGGTGGATAATAGGTGCATAGTGCATTTATCGGATTTACACGATCTACGAAGTACACGATTTACGTTTACATTGTATCTTCCTTTATGTAAACCTAAACCATTCATCAGGATCACATTTAGATGTATTTACTCATCTCCTTACAAATCAATACCATGTTTTACTGCCTTTGAAAACACCTGAGTATGAGAGAAGTGATCTTTCACAGAGAATGTGCTTATTTCTAATGTATGGATATCGATATAATGTAATACATCGCGTGATGTGCTATGCTCTAATTTTAATCCTGATGCTTTTCTTTGAAATGCTACACGAGAACTGTATAGTGACAAACGAGCCAAGTTTATTTAATGTACAGAAACTTGCCATTCTTATGCTTAAAAGAATCAACTCAAACCAAGTCACAACGTTCCAAGTCGCAAGTCAATTTTACATAAATAGTTTAGACTTGAGTCAAGTCGAGTCATTTTTACCTCACCATCAAATCAAGCCAGAGTCCAAGGCAACGGTCGAGTCATAGTGCTGAGACTCGAGTCGACTCAAGTCATAGAGTCCACTGACCGTTATTGATATCAAGACGGTTTCAACTCATTTCTGTGAGACTCTCGGGTGATATCGTAGGCCTCGCATATACTTTTTCTCACTCTAAACATGTTTATTCAAACAGACAAATAGGTTTTATGCGCCTAATCTGCACGTACATGAGATACACGAGAATCGAATCAAGTAGTATAGAATGACTCGAGTCATATCAATTGGTCGAATCATGCGCAAGGAATCGAGTACAAGTCGATTCAATACGTAAATTGACTCAAGTCGACCCGAGCCATTTTCCATTTATAAGAAAAACGACTCTAGTCACGTAGAGTCAACGGAAAATTGCGACTAGAGCGTTATTACGACTAGAGCGTCATTACTAGGGCGTTTGTGGCTTAAAACCGGAAGATCAAACGTTTGACATTTTTTGACCTTGAAAAAACTTTATTTTGACAAAATTCTGCCCTCATGTATGTAAATTAGGTGTTTTCGCACATACTGTTAGAATTATACTACTTAGGGTTACGATATTTTGGAAATCTGAAAAGAGGACACTTTTTAAAAATTTTCAGACTTGTAATACCGCAGGAAAATCCTGAGAAAATCGTAAATTTTTTGTACTGCGTGGTCGGTTGACTAAAAATTACCGTTTTTCTTCCACTTTATCAGTTGGTTGACTAAAACAAAAAGAAGGTCAACTTTCCGGCTCAGCACCCGAAATAGCCGCCGGAGAGTTACTTCAGTGCTGATTTACTGTATCTCAGTCGAATTTTGCCCTATATTCAACCAAAATTCTGAAAAAAGAGGACATTTTAGGGCGTACTCCGAGGACACTTGCAATAAAGTCAAAAAAAGGCCAAATCCTCTTAAGAGGACGTATGGTAAACCTAGTATTACTTATGTTCATTTTTGGTTGGAACTGTCTGTCCTTACGAAGTTGCTTAGCCTGAAAAAACTTTATTTACTAGAAAAATAACATATTTTTACGTGAAAAAAACTTCATTTTAACAAAATCTGGACCTATGACTAATTCTATTAGTTACATCACGCATTATGGTAGAAACAATTAAAATTTGTTGTAGTACAACGAAAGATACTTTCGTACATTCACGGGTAGAAAGTGTCTGACTACTTCTACTACAAGCTACTAAGTAGCTTGCCAGGAATGGAGAAATAACGTTCAACAGAAGCAGTGTTTGGCCGACAACAATGAAGTTGTGCGTATACTGTTGGTGATACACCGAGTTGCTTCATTCTGACAATGTTGTCTACATCACAATTTTTCATCGCTTCCTTCTTGATATAAGAACCAAGGCCTCGCAGTCGTGTGTCAGTTAGGTTTTTGCGTACGTTGAGCATAACACCATGTCATTCTATAATTTTATTTGACCGTTTTATGATTCACGACGCGCAGACAACGGGCTTTCTACAACGGTAGGCCTATAAAATTGGCTACTAGATGTCAAATGTCAAATGATAAGTTCCCCGACAGTGTAAACATCCACGATACCAACAAAATGCAGGTTCCAGATAATTTCTCACTTTGTTAACAATTTTGACAATTTCTTAACCTAACGCCACAAGGTTGACAAAATTTTAAGACTTTTTTGACGTGACAAAAACAAATCGCCCTAGTCCTTACAAAATTGCTGATTTGATATGAACTAAACTTAATTTTTGTTGTATATCATTCTGATTCGGAATTTAAATCGATTTCCAAGTTTTTGCGAATTCAGCAATCCTAATGCTAATTTAATTTGGAAAAGCTAAATCCTTGCAAGTTTTCTGACTCTGACACTTGCGTTCAGTGGTCAATGCCATAAACCGATGACACATTCGGTCAATGACTCGAACGGAAAAATCTGTAAAGCAGGTTATACTCCTTCTCCATATGCGGGCATATTAGTTGGTTACAAAATTCAATTTTCGGATCAATTGCAGGAAGAAATTTCTATTTATCGACGGCTGCAAAGGCCGTAACCGGGTGACGATTTGTATCAGTAGGTCATACCCTCCCTCCAGTATAATGCAGCAAGACCGGGATGGATTGGACAGAGTAAAAAGAGATGGATTACTCCGAAAGGGTTAGTCTCCAAACAGATCAATTCTGGCGTGTCGGAAATCTTCTGTGGCAAACAGAAAGTCGCGTGATGCAGTATATCATTTCCACTTCCACGTTTCATGACGTTGCGATTAGATTTTCTATGCTTGGCCCAAGCGACAAGGGTCATGATTACGGGGTATAAATCTAGCATCGAATCGACCCAACGGTAATAAACCCCAGCAGGGTTGCTCAACCGAGGTCCGAATGCGAGATTTTTGGTGCAGAATCTGTACCTTAATCTGTCGCAGTATTGACTAAAATTTTTGGCGAGACCTAATCCGTTATCGTTGATATGTAAAAGCAGCGAAGAGTGTTTGGATCTATCACACCTGCGAGTCAGCGCTACTAAAACGACATAATAAAGAATAGATTTCGTATCTGTGTGACCAGTTGAACACCTTCGCCACTACCTCAGACTCGCTTTCGCAAATTTAGAACCAAGATTTAAAGAGAATAACATGAAATAAAAAAATGCCAAGTCTGTGTTTCACTATCTGTGTTTCTTTGTCGACGACTATGGTCATTTACACCAGGCCCACTTCCTTCTTTTTTATTCAGTAGCTACCGACTTGTAGCACGGCCCACTTTTAAGATTTGATAAGACACCGCTTACACGGATGAGATGGTGAGAAGCCTATAGATAAACCTCCAACACTTAGGTAGGTGTTTGTTTGCATTTGCATCATTGTAAATTATTTCATGACAGTTATAACGGACCTGAGCAAATTCTAATACTTTTGTAACTAAACCGTTTGGTAGCGCTTTAATGTAGTGTAGTATGCTTAGTCAGATTCTCAGACAAATCGTTGGCAAAAATATTGAGTAGCCCTTTAATGCAATGTCGTATGCTTAGTCAGATACATCGTTGCTAAGATTGTGAAGGGCCGTTGCATAGAGACGAGTATAGTGTCACTGGTAAAAGGTTCATGTATTAAATTGTGTGACGACCATTACATTTCATGAAAGGTTTCTACCGAAACCACTTGTTATTTTTACCGAAAGCGAAGCATATAACGGCGTAAAAGATTATGAACCTAGATTACCCAGTGCTACCGAGGGCCCTAGTACTATCGTAGTCGCCAGTACTACATTTGCGTGACAACATTGGTGTGCAGAGAAATATGAAGCACAGCTAAGACACGAACGAAAATTACAATTACATGCTATCTTAAAAGGTGATCACGTCGGATTCACCTCGAAAATGCCACGCACAGGCTAATTTACACGCGCAAACCACGCAGACCGCGAAAATTCAGAATGAGGTGATAATGATAACGATTACTAACCGGACCGCAGATACATCCACCGACTCTAAAGAGTGGGTAAGTATTTCACAACGGCATAATCAAATGTAGGACTATGTCACAGGCTTTGAAAGTACGGCGATAGGTGTCTTTCGACTGAAGGATAAACTCACACCTCCAACGACCAATCGACTATCGATTAGCACTTCAAAATCCAGATATTGAAACCTAGTAGTACACGAGTGGAAAGCGTCTATTCAATATACCATCTTGGTGTCACGAGTTGGCGGTGCGTCAAGTAGCTTCATATAGAGCGATACAATGGGAACTGGAGTATATATCTACCGCCTCCCTATAAACTAGAGACCGAGTTTATGGTATCTATCAACATACCGCATACGGCATACAGCAAAGGAATATGATTCCTTATATCAGAATCGGTTTGCAAAACAGTTCAAGCAGAAGTTCACGTGACGGGAAATGGTTCAAGACACGCTTTCTTCAATGCATCTCAGTGGTTGCTACACTATATGCAGTTTAATTTCCACATAGCCATTCGACACGGCGTAACGCAGTACACATTGGCTTTTCCTTCCTACACAGCAGTTCTGAGAAATGAAGATGTAAGCGCGTTTCCATACCGAGTACGAATAGTCATGCCGAATTAGCATATTCCATGCAGGTTGCGTTGCATTAGGGACACCGCAGAACAAATCATCTAATACACATTTGATACATGTAACACATGTAACACACGACTTGCCTGATCCTGAGTTTGAGTTTCGCTGGTTAATGCGCTTTTGCACCAACGTGGGATTGCAAATTGAATATCGTCCCGTTTACTGTTTCGTCGGTTACTGTTCACATCGTTTCAGGTTTACACGAATGGCCGCGCGAATGCCTGAATCGGCATCACTAATTTAGCTCACGGCTATACGAGTAATCGCGAGAGTAATGATGACAATGACAGTATCTCCAGAGTTCGAATTTTGGTAGCGTCTTGCATGGTGATTTCTGGATTATGAACGCATGATTGATGATAATCGTATCATCGGCATTTCGCTCTCATCATTCTACTTGACATTAATTATCTCGCTGCTCAAGCCTGGCAGAGGTAACCGCGAAATCCAATCGGAGAGCGTTTTGTGTAGCGAAGTAGCGCGATGATCATTTTGATCCAGAAGAGATATGATGATGCAAAATATACAAAAGCGGCCTAATATTTAATCCCCTATGTAAATCAATTTCACGCATTCATCAACGGGACTTACCCTAGTTGTTGCTTTTGAAGAATAGGGACCAGGTGTCCTAGAAGCGTTCGTAGGTGAGATTCTCGGTCTCTAAAAGGTATGATGATGGCCACATTTTGCAAGGGTTCGCAAACGCTCGGTTGGAAAAAATAAGTGCTGTTCCACAGGGTTCCATTCAGCAATGTATCGTTCCTATCTCCTAAATATGTGGTATTGTGGAATTCCCCTTCGGGGAACGCTAGGTCCGATAAAGACCAGTAGTTTTCCTCTGCAGTTGTAATGTTCACAGTTACATTCCCTTGTAATAATTCGCTGTCTTCTTGGCAGCTCGTGAGGCCCGCTACGCTTTTCAAGTTCAAGTCGTACGTCACGAGGCTGATGTTGTTTATGATCGATATGTCCACTTCGTAAGATCGCGACTGGAAGAATCGTCCCAGTTTCCAGTTCTTCGGTGGTAAGACGACGAAAAGAAGCACGTTCATTAAAACAAACGTAGTCACTAAAATGTACACCCTAACGTAGGCGGTGTACATATTTCGCTGGAGAAATCTTTTCGATACAGTGATTTGCTTGATGGTTCCACTGCGATTATAAAATGTAGTGTAAAACTATCAAAACAGACGTATCTATCTATACAGGCTAATCGTGACGCATGTATGCTAAATCTGAAGACGCGTAAAACATATACACAGGTCCATAGGTTGCGGAATTCGCATCATATGTATAACGGCATTCGTCCATCATAACATCACAATGTCATGTAAAGACATACGATGCGGAATACGACACGTCTCTCTCAAACGAGCTACAATCACGAATTAACGACTCGCTTCACACTAACGATACCATAGCAAGCATCAGTCAGAGACAATGCGACCATCCCGCATACTCTGCGAGTATTCACAAATCTTATCTTCGACACATTCCAGAAATGAATCCTACTGAGTAACGCAGTAGTTAGTGATGCGCAAGTTACTCGAATTGATGCGGTTTCAACTAGGTTGCGCCGACTGTCGTCCCAAGAGGATGTAAATAACTGCTATTGACTGCTCAGTACATGGGCGCAATTAAATTGCATTCCGACGAATCACATGAGCTTCGTACTCAATCATTTCCCGTCGTCGAATTGCCTGTTCCATTGGGACAAAATATCCACGCTCTCAAAATCACTCAACTAAACATATTTAGCAGACGAATATTGTAGCCTACTTTTCCGTTAAAACACTGTTGACGACTAGAAGAAAATAGCTATTCTGATCGTCTGGACACATAATATCGGTTTGCTGCAACCTAATACACCCTCTTGCAATAAGCTTATGAAACTGAATGACGATGATGCGCCCTTTCGTACATATAACTTGCACAACTCTTTGCTGTCACCTTCTGTCAACTCTGCGATAGGAATATTTTAGTATACGAAGAGACAGTGGAGGTACAGAACTTCGATATACAATTGAATAACACATTGATATTGAAATAAACCCGAACATTTACGGCTGACAATAGTAGCCAAATATACGTCGTCACTCACTCGTCATGTTGATATGCATGGTTCTTTTCAGTACTCCAATAGATCTTACAATTATACCCCTGACGAATGTCAGCCGTAATATGGTCGCCCGGTCGGGTTTATTTCAATATGAATATACTATTCAATTGTATATTGAAGTTTTGTACCCCCATGAAGCTCTTCTCTACTATTTGCTGATGACTTCCCTTGACGTATGACAGCCAAACATATAGTCGCGTTTCTTTCAATATCAATATAATATTAAATTTCAGTATATTTTTAAGTAGCCCATTGCTCTCGATAATTCTTACTACAGAAATAATTTTGATGTGTTTCAAGGAATTGCTCCTACAACCGTTGCCGAATCTATAATATCTAAACTCCGAAATGGTAAGTGTCTTGATGTTCAATGAGTATGCAGCTATGCATGTCAAGAATGCCTGAGGGAATTACAGATTAATCAGATAGTATATGTTATGGCTGGGATAGATATCATCATCATCATAATTATTTAATTTTTTATCGAATCTATACACAGCAAGATTTCAATATAATGAAAAGATAGGTGGGTACCGAAACGACCTGGAGCAGTCTTCTTATCAGACACACAAGTTGGCTTACAGATGTGGTTCCCAACCCTTTTCGACTAATCTCCCCCCTATCAACCTCGGCACAAATGTTCGCCCCCCATATTGACCGATCCTACAAAGAGGGCACATAACCGGGAAATTTATTCACCTAAGTCTGATCGCAGGTGCATTTATTGAAAGGTGGCCATTTTCCGAGTTGTTAGGTGCTCGGGCGACCGGTATCCGCGTCTACTTTTCATTGAGTTTGCCTTTTTTCGCGTCATATGCCAGTGTTGGGATGACTCGACTCATGACTTGACCGGAGTCATACTCGAGTTAACCTTTTCGTTGATTTGACTTCATGACTCGGTGCATCAGAAATGTGGATTGGCTCGTGACTCGGAGCAAAATTTACGAGTCAATTTCAAGTCATCACGTAAATGGTGTCGATTGAATCACTGTATCTTGTGTATGTCCGGATTGTGCGCGATGTCAGTTTTGAGAGAAACTAGTCACTCATGATCGTACGTTTTACTGATTCTCCGTTGTTACATCACAAATAAATTTATCTCAAAGGAAATGATCACAGTCACAACTGACGGTAATTGTTGTAATAGTAGTAGATATTAATCTAATAGCAAGTATATATAGTTTATTAGACGGTTATGGGCTTACATTGCACAGCGCTCACTTTTACGAGCCCCCCTGTATGATTTTAATGGAACGAATATAGTTTATGCATTTGTATTTTCACGGATGTGTAGATGTTTAGTGTATTACTGTATTGTATCATACCAATTTGTTTCAACCTCTCGAGGCTTCGTATACGATCGGCCGATAATAACAGAATGTAGCATGTAGCTATACAGTATACAGTTATACTCACGTATTTTATTAGCAGTAGGCTTACAATGTGTGCGTGCGCGATACAACGCATTTTTGCATGCATATTTAACGTTATATTAGGGTTACCATATTTCTGTGACACAAATTACGGACACTCTTTAGCGCCCACTAGTGGATTTCAAAATGAGTTATGACGTCACACCACCAAAGTTTGCTATACGAATCTGGTTTATACATGCATCTGGTCGTTAAATTATTTGAATGAATTTTGTCTATATTGTTGGTCGTTCCATATATTACTACATGCATCTGGTCGTTAAATTATTTGAATGAATTTTATCTATATTGTTGGTCGTTCCATATATTACTATATAGATCAGTGGTCGGGAAGCTATGGCTCGCGAGCCATATATACCTCTTTTGGGTAAAAGATATGGCTCTTTGCCAAATATTTACTTTGTACTGAATTGATCAATATTGCAGCGACTTGTTGGTAAATTTTCATCACGGCCAAAATAATTATTCTCGTGGCAGTATAAACATGTCTTTGAGACGTGAAGACAATGCCGTCTTCAGGTTTGGGGGCTCGGACCCTATCTCTTCAAAATCATCAAATTTAGGTTACTGTCACGCCGGCGGCGAATATCACTCGCGAATTCTATGCTCCAGTTTGTATAATTTGTATTATACTGAAGCCGAACCTCGGCCCTGTTAATTGGCAGACTAATAATTAGTTCTCTGATTGCGTCGTTTATTTATTTGCCTTATATAACGACTACTCGTGCTGTTAGGATGCCTTTTCTGTAATAAAGGTTTATCGTGTGTCGTCATCGTTTCGTAGTGCAGCAGGGAATACAGACTCTGTATGCTGGCAGCGATGAGATTCTAAGCCACGCCATCGAAATGACTGGTTACTCAAACCTCCTGGCGATGTATCCGAATCGAAATCTTGAATTGCGCGATACGTTGAATCAAAGCGCATAGCAGACATGGCGACGCCCATTTCAAAACGCAGTTTTCAAATACACATTGTCTTCCTGATCTACGGCGCGAACTGAACTGCTGTGGATGTGACATTCACAATTACAAACTCGAATTACAAACAGCGCCATAGCTATCCAGGTTCCACGTTCTCCTTCACGTTCTGTGCAGTGTCGGCGATAAAATGTGTATGCGTGTAGTGCAACGTCATGTTACCGCCGAATACTTTGAGTATTGAGAAGTATTTGGATTTTCGGAATCAGTGTGACAGTCACATTCGATTAATACCATTTATAATAAATGCTAAGCTACTTACGATGAATTGCGTTATCATTGGTGAGGCTTGGCCCGTCTGCGTCTTACCTCTCGTTTCTTGCGTTATTTCCGAACATTAAATACCAGTTTTTACAGAGAAAATGTGGCGCAAACGAGGAATCCGATGTGGTGAGTTCGAATTAGTGCTATCATGACATCACGAATTTCGAATTGTGACGTAACAGTGGATTGGCATGTATGGCTCTTTGAGAGTTGAGATGGAAAAAATAAGGCCAATATGGTTCTTCGGACAAAATAGGTTCCCGACCACTGATATAGATGCTACTCTCCGCCCACATGATCAGAGTTAGCGGTAGTGATGGTGGAGGATGATGAGTTCGAAAATACTGGAAGCGTATATTGCACATCGTTAAGTTATGTACATATGTCCTACCGATAAGCTTATTAATAAGCCTTATGCCGGCGCGCACCACGGAGCTTTATAAACACCCCACATCCAGTGGTTTCCAACCTTTTATGGTCGCGACTCCATCTCCAATTTGAAACTGTTCCGTGGCCCAGATCAAAATTTTACGAGCTGATTACTAAAAGAAGTCAGCACCTTTGCCCAGACTTACTCACGGGCTATTTGCGAAGCTGATTACGTTCAACATATTCGCAAACCCCAGAATAAAGGCAGACGACGACCTCCCCCCCGTTTGAAACCACTATCTTTGAATAAAGCATTTAAACGGCCTTAACGATTTCTAGAAATATACCGGTTGTCCTATAATTGCGATTACAATTTGGCTTATTCCAGTAAATGAAGGTCGTTTTTGTTTATATTTTATGGGAATTTATGCAAGGGTGTTAGTCTCCACATTAAAATCAAAAAATGTGATGTTAAATCGCGCGCCGCGCGAAGAAAAATATCATACATCAGCATAAATATTCCCAAACAATATAGTTTTTATGCTGATTTTCGAAAAAAATTATGAGCCTACGTCAAAATTCCGGACATTTGGCATATTTTAGAAATTCCTCCCGGACGCTAGTTTGGACAGTCAAATTCCGGACATGTCCGGGAAATTCCGGACGTATGGCAACCCTACGTTATATTCGTTATTCGAGTCAAGATAAATGATCAATTAATCTGTTTTAACACGGCTAGCAAAATGTAATGACTTTGAATGATCACTCATACTTCGAAAATTCAATTTGACTTGAATTGTGACTTGACTAGTAACTTGACTAGACTCGAGTCACTTCCAAAAAACGAGTGACTCGACTTGACTTGAGTCAAAATGTGCATTGACTTGAGATGACTCGTGACTCGAAGATATCGACTTGATCCCAACATTGTCATGTGCAGAATATGTCGTATTCACGTGTATTTTTTCACCGTGTTAATTAAATTTATCTCGCTGGAAGTTCTAATATTTTCGCCCCCATCACACCCCATTTGCCCCTCTGGTATTTTCACCCCCTTGTTTCTCAGAATCGCCCCAGGACGGGGGCGATATCTCCCACGTTGCGAACCACTGTGATAGATTATTACACGGACAAGTCATTAGTAATTGCATTCAATAGGACACCTAGGAGCTTGTATCTTGGATACTAGAAATTTGTTTCGGGCAGCCGTATTTAATGACTTTAAAATTGTATTCGCTTGCTCCCTTTCCTAGCACTGATTGTGTAGCATGTATCCAACAATCTCGCTTAGTAACCATACGGAGAAGTTACTCGCTAACCATACCCCATGGACAGATATTACCATCCTAATGCTGAATTATGACTCCCCTTGCACAAACGCCCAGCAAAACAACAGCAGTACCGTGAAGTCTAATCAGAACGTGAAATCACGTGATGCTCGCGAGTGTCGCATCTGGCTTACTTTAGTTATCTATAATAATATTTGTCAACCAGCACAACAATCTTCCGTCTGGCATCGCTCCAGCGCCAGATTATCAAGCGGTATAATCAATGAAGAGAGCTTCGACAAGCGATCGGTCATTTCCGGGATTCTTGAGCTCTACAGAAAATACGTGTCTTCTGCCCATGTACGGCTGACATGAAGTTGTAGACAGATTGATCGAAGGACAGATATACTATAATCCAGTAGTTGCTAACTGAATAGATTGTACTACGATGGGTTAGAGCAGGGCTCTTCAAACGGGTGTACCAAAATTTTTAAAGGGTGTACCACTGAGATGGGGTGTGCAGAGGTGTACCAGATCCGCATTGAAATGGACCGGTGACTAGCTATCACAATACACAGGCAAGTTTAAGCTGCAGAATATGTTGACCGGGTGTGCAGTTTCGTACAATGTTCATATCAGCTGTACGTAGCATGTAAGGTACATCCCTTTTGTGATATCACAAGCAAATGTTTCCCTCGTCATTTAAACGTTGCGGTAACGGACTTATTGGTTCATTTTGTAGTAGAACACAGACTCTCCTGGCGTTTTCCATTCAGATCTGTTTTGTTCGAGCATCATGCACCTGAGTTTCTAGGTTTTTGTCCTTGAAATCTTTTTTTTTCAACATCACGTTCGTCAGGCCAAGTTTACGCTCGAAAATTAATTATTAGATTAGTAGGATCATAATGTCGTAAGATGCACGCACTTCTGTTCGCCATCGCATGCACATCAGGAATTGTCGATGGATTTCGTTGGTGACGGCGTAACGAGTTATTGGAACGAGTCCTGAGACACTGTTTCGCTCGTGAAATGAGAGGCCTCGGTATGATGCGATGCAGCTTCAGAGGTGGTCAGAAAGGAAGTACTTCTACTTTTTCGAAGTACTCAAGTAGTTATCCTCTACTTATGGTACTTACTCAAGTAGATCTGATTCTCGCTACTTCTACTTCTACTTCGTAACATTTTGTGATCTACTTACTTACTTTTCGCTATTTTAAGTTTGTCAAGTAGAAGTAGTTCAATCTTCCAATTAGGAAGATAACCTGAGGAATTTCGGGGCTGTTTTCACGGAGCATCAACATTTAATTTTCATGAAAGTTGAGTAAAGCCCAGAATTTTCGTCGCGCTTCGCGCACCGTAGACGCGGAGGTGCCAGTATGATTTCACGAAAGTATCGATGGATGTAATTCAGGTAGCGGGTTGGCGTGATTCCGTTCACACAGGAATATCACATCATATCGTTTGAAACTGATGTTTCGCAATCTATCATTTACTTTTCATATCGTATTCTAGCATGTGCAATTGTCCATGGCACGTCCTAACCTGGAAAAGTGGACTCTGACTTTTTTGTTAGTTTTAGTGCTGTTTTAGCATGCCGTCTTTGAAACTTTCTGGACTGAAGGCATGAAAAACGTCTTCTGCTTTTAGAAGTAGTATTTATGTTTTATTTTCAATTCCCAGTATCATATACTTTGAGTTATGATTAATATCAGTTCCTTTGTCTCGATAAAATACATGTTGAAGTATAAAAGCAAGTGTAGTAATACCTTTAATGTCCGAAAATAAAGCTACACAATATGGGATTTTTACGGTCCCCCATAATTCAGTGTTGGGATGACTCGAGTCATGACTTGACTCGAGTCAGACTCGAGTCACCTTTTTCCCATGACTTGACTTGACTCGAGTCACTTTGCTAAAATGACTTGACTTGACTTGACTCGGCGTATCAGAAATGTGGATTGACTCGTGACTCAAAGCAAAATTCACGAGTCAATTTCAAGTCATAAATTAAACAGTGTCGATAAAAATCACTGTATCTTGCTTGTGTTCGGATTTTTCGCGGAACGCTGGTGTAACCCGTGAGAGATCGTGCGTTTTACTGATCCTCCACTGTTCTCTCACAAATAAATTGACCACAAACGAGGTGATCGAACCTTACAGCTTACGTTGTTGCAAACTAGTAGTAAAGTAATATAATATAAAATTATCTATTTCTGTTCTCTGTTCTTACCTTAACCAAACCTTTTGTTTTATTTATTTTGAATTCGAATATAGTTTATATACCTACCTACTCCTCAACCATTGGCGCAGGCTCGAATTGTATCATATCAATATGTAAATGAGTAAAGGGTAGTGTATTGCATCTTGTCAATTCGTTTCTCGATTTCCTATTTTGGTTGGTAACTATCAACTGAGGTTACGTATATGCGAGCGATACAGCGCCTTCTTGGATGTATATTCAACTCTATATTCGTTCATCGGTCCAAAATCAATGACCACTCAATCTGTATGTCAGACAGCTAGCAAAATGTAATGACGTAATCATGCCTCATATTTCGAAAAGGCAACTTGACTTGAATTATGACTTGACTCGTGATTTGACTTGACTTGACTCGACTTGACTCGAGTCACCTCCAAAAATCGAGTGACTTGACTTGACTCGAGTCACCTTCGAAAACCGATTGACTTGACTTGACTCGAGTCAAAATGTGCAATGACTCGAAATGACTCGTGACTCGAAGGTAGTGACTTGATCCCAACACTGCCCCATATTTTAATTAACGTTTACTAATCGCACAAAGTGTTTACACCATATCCTATACAACTTCTCCGTATTGATCTTCGACTAAACTACGGACCTTATAATATGGGGGATGGCGCCATTTCATGCTATTTTCTGAAACGTGCTGTTCGAGAAAACAGAGGATAAGTGTCGCATTTCTATAATAATACTATCATTTCCATCCTATGATGTGGACGAATGCTTATGCTATCGAAAATTGGATACCTGCTGGTATGCATCAATATGAATCAAGCTCGTCACCTTTCGCATAGCTCAATTTGCACCTTTTTAGAATCCATGTGACCGAATTAGGATCGTTTCCACAACTACTTACTTACTTGAGTACTTTTAAAGTCAGTAAATTCTACTTCTACTTCAATTAGTTTTAGGTTGCTTATGAAAGAAGTTCATCTCCTCGTACTTGAGTAGATTTTTTCGTGGCTACTTCTACTTGAGTAGCTTTCTTGACTACTTTGACCACCTCTGTGTAGCTCCGTGTCATCAAATTCTAACTTCCAGGTCGCAGAAAATCATGTTAGGGCAAATCGTTAGAACCGTTGTCTTACAATTTAATACGATTTAAGACTTGAGCGCTAGTTTCCCTCCAATAAATTTGTCGACACCTTCCTATCTTTTCATTGTATCGCATTGTTGTGGTGTATTGAGCTGATAAACATTTCTAATAAACCAATGATGATGGTGTATCAATAAGTAACATGTCACGTAACAGCATATTATGCGCATGGTTGACATGGGTATCTGAGTATATTCATTTCCAACAGGGACACTCAGAGAGAGACAGTCAGACACACGCAGCAATTAAGTTAGCCAAAGGCAGGCGCGGGCAACTTTTACGGTTGGCGGACCTGATATGGAAAAATGAAATATTCGGCGGGCCGGATTACAGAATCGATACATTAATCATGCATTTATCCACCTTCGTATTTAATGTAAACTTCAAGTTTAAAATATGAAGACTGAAAAACGTATTTAATGACTTTATTAACCTAGTGCAGGCCTACTTTGATGACTGTTGAGGTCAATCAAAGTGGTCAACAAGTTCTCTGAGCTCTGGCTGCATGTCGGATGTAGAAACCCTTACTGAAGACTGCACGTGAACATCAGTTATTTTGGAACGCAGCCTTGTCTTGTTAATGTTCGTGGTCGAAAAGGTTTGCTCGCAAATGTATGTAGACTCGAACAAAACAAGTAGTTCCGTGACCATCCTTCTCAGGTTGGCCATGGCCCAGGCCAGCGGTTCTCAACCTTTTTGGACATACACCCCCCTTGGCGACGGCGACGTCCCCTGACCCCCTGCACTTATCGTCCTGTCAAAAAGAGCACAAAATCTATTACAGAGGGGGGCAGCATTTTTGCTAATCACGGCCGCATTTCAATTACTTATGTAGCCTAAGGCCCCATTCCAGGGCATAGCCGTAATGAACTAACTGGTCGCAAAATACATGTGTTAAACTGTCCATATTCATTCCCGGTGAACCTCGGACTATTCCACATTTCACAACCTCCTACTGTACGCACCGAAATCGTGAGTGGCAATGTTATGAATGGTTGCTGGGATAGCATATTGTCGCGCAGAGCGCGTAAATTTTTCAGATTCACAAATGAATTCCGTAATTAATAGCGGCAGTATCCAGACATGAAGTGATTACTTCACGAATGTAATCGATTGCGATTACGATTACTTGTGAATCCCGCGATTACGATTACAGCAAAATCAGGAAGTAGTCGATTACGATTACGATTACATTTCAAAAGTAATCACGATTACTCACGATTACATTTGTTTTGCTTCTTATAACTAATATGTTGGAAGAGATATTGGAGATATTGGAAGACAATATGAGGCTTTCGATGAAAATAAGGTCTAATGATATAACAACTTTCTTTATAAACCATACGTCATTTCCTTGTTACGTCATAATGCACCCATTGCCCAACTCCATGCCGGACTATTCGTCGCACCCAACGATTTGCATTCATGCCAGGTCCGTAACTGCCACACCTCAAACTCCCTGATAGAACCGGGAGCGAGCTCTAAAGGGACTCAAAAGTATTTCGTAAATCAACATAAATTATCGTAGAGTATTTTCAAGAGAGTTAATTAACTTGAAAATTTTCTTCGAGCTTCGGGATTTAATGTCTCTAAATAACTTGATTTTGAAATGCATACCTCTCCCCCTCAAGAAAAAAAGCATGCATAATTTATAGGAATATGCATTTCGGTAGCGGTCATTATCCCGCCACGACACACCAAAAGACGTATGCAATTTCGGCCACCATGCAACTCCACAAAGTGTGCTACCAAAGAATGACCTTGGCCAAAACTTTGGGTGTGTGTGCAATGTGCATTGCCAGTAGCCGCGCTCTGTGGGCGTGACGAATAGTCCGGTCCCTCCAATCTGTATTGACTCGACTTGTACTCGAGTCATTTTGCATGACTCGAACCAAGTCATATGACCGATGACTAGAACGGCCAAGACAGACATTCCACGTAACTTCGAAGAATAGTAAAGTTACCACATTATTTGTATTTCGTCTATCAGTCCTGGTACATGGAAATAGGGCCGTGGACTGTGAAAACTGATGAAAATTAGGCTATTATATTATGAATACGAGCCATTCTATATCACTCGAGCAGAGTTGAAAAAAGTGGGTTGAACCGGATTGATCTGAAAACTGATCTGTGAACATAACGACTTGGATTCATACACGAGTCAAACACTATGACTCGGACTCGACCCTAATACTAGATGACTTGGACTAGGACTTGACTCAGGGGTAAATTGAAAATGACTCGACCTTACTCGAGTCAGAACTCTAAAAGGGATATTGACTTGTGACTGGGAACATTGTGACTTGGTTACAGCCCGACCAATACCAACGTTTGGAGTGGGGGACGAATTGCTGTTTTGGTCCTGATTGTACCTACAACCCACGCTAACATGGCATATAAGCGGATGGCTATGGCGACAGGTATAAATGTCGAGTGAAGAATTGTGAAATAACGATTGGCGCCCGTTTCAAGTAGAGTCATATGAGAATAAGATAAAGTGAACTTAAAATTATACCTTCCACTTAATACAGATACTGCAAGCTGCCGGAACGAGAAACGGCAAAGAACGGCTCGGTTATGATATATATCAGCAGCTGCTGATTATAACCATCGTAATGTTTTATTTGGCGAGTACAAAATTTCAAATCTTTGTCCGGTGTACGTACAATACATACGTATAGTACATAGATAGGCCTACTGCTCGCCAAGCAGCAACGGCCAAACTGCGTTTAACTAAGCATAACCAAACATCAAAACATAAGTTACTATTAGAAAATAGGCAGGGTGGTGATTATTATCTTGCTGCGAGGTAGTGGCGTCTGGATCGTATTGATAACCTGATATACGTCATACGTCACAACTGTGCAACTTTGCATTTATTCATAGGTTAAATACCGTAATAAATGCTCAAACTGAAATACAAAAGAACAGCTGCATCGACTAGCCTAATCCCTATTGCTCCAACAACTCATAAGACGTGGGTGCCGATACATACATGCACGCACGTCGCACAATCACAACAACAAGAAGACGAGATCGCTCATGCGTTTAGGGAAACTATTAGACAGAGAGATAGTAGTAAGAGATAATCACACAGCCACCCCCAACTCCTAACGAAATCAACGAGCATTGAGTGAGGAGTTCAAAATACAGCGTGTAGAGAACGTCCAACCAAATACCCTAATGGCGATTGAATCAACATAAAATTTGTGCCCCAATAACGTAGTCCTTGTGCCATACTGGCGGAGTAACATTTCTGCCCGAGCGCTGGCGTCTATCATTAGACGGTGCGGCAACACTAGTGTCGTCGATCGGTACTTCAACTGGTAGATGATCTTCTGCACTCGATCTCAGCACGCCAGGGTCTACCTCATGTGACTGTCCACTTCGAGCGGGTGGCGAAACGACTTGAGGTGACGTAGCTGTGCCGGGAGACGAGACCGTTGGCTGAAAATATGTGTGCTTTTGGTTCGGGAAGTACGGCTCAATCTTGCGTAGAAATTTCCTGTTGCGCAGCGTCAATCTGCCGGAACCGTCCACTTTCACGAGGTACTGGTCCTGGTCCCGGCACTGAACCACAGTGCCGGTTCTGTCCCAGCGAAGGGGATAACGACCGTTTTGGTTTTGAATGCGACAGACATCACCTTCAAGAAGCGGTGATAATGGCTTAGTGTTCAACGACAGAGTAGTAAGAGATAATCACACAACAACAATGTACATCGGATATATATGAACTACGTGTGGATACGTCTTACGCAAGGGCGAGCAAAGCTAATACTTCGGACATAATAATGAGAATTGGCGTTTGAAAATCAACCATTTGCGCTATCAATAACCTGGTAGAATATCTCTTCCTTGTTCACGAATGTTCGGTTATGTCAAATTCATTGTACAAATAAAAAGTAATCTTTCTTTCACAAAGAGATCGATGAGATATGTGAAGTAGTCGATTACGATTACGATTACTTTGGATTTTTTTCGAATGTAATCGATTGCGATTACGATTACTTGAATATGCTGTAATCTTCGTAATCGATTACGATCACTAATCGCGATTACCCCATGTCTGGCAGTATCACATATTACTATCAAATATTTATCCTTTCCCAGCCCATGTGATCAGATTCGCCGGTAGAGTTGATGGAGGGAGTGCGTTCGAAAATTTAGGGCAAGTTATAAATGATAATTAATGCATCTTCGGCTAGGCCCCCCAGGCTGAGAACCACTGGCCTAGGCCTAGTAGGCCGTGGGTTGGCAAACTTGGATTCATTCTGTGACGCATAAAATTTTTCGATACTTTCATACTAGAATTTCACTTTCGGGTCGAAACTCTCTGCGGGCCGCTAAAAATGCCGTCGCGGGCCGGATCCGGATCCGTATGTTGCCAGCCCCTGGCCAAGGGGGTTGGTTATATCTGCACATTTGAATATAACCTCCATTGCCTTATCGGGCAGTTTTTGACTAAATATGCCTGTTACATTATCCCAGGATTAATCAGACGAACGTTACTTTCAACTGGTCAGATCACTGCTTGGAAACACCCGATGGGGATGAACGGCATTGTTTCGAACATTCGCGGCGCTGTAATATAATACAGTAAATAGACTTCTGACTACTGAGTATTGTCACGGCGCACCAGTTGTTTCATGGCAATGACTTGAGAGGACAGCAACATATATTTGTGGGATTTGTGCGTTAACCGAGCATAATGTACAGTATAAACTTTTGTAATTTCAATATCAACAGCTAAAACTTACTTCTATTTCTGCATGACTCGCAGAAGCGAAAAAGCCAAGGTATATTCCTTGCATGCAAGCTACATCGCTGACACGACAGACAGAATGAGTCATTATCCCAACCTTTTTCGACTCAACGCGCCCTTATCAAGCTTGACACAAATTTTCGCCCCTCCCCAATATTCACGGATTCGAAAATGAGGACATATACATAATACAAATACGGGAAATTTATTCAATTAAATCTGATCGCTGGTGAATTGAATAACTAAAATCAGGTCATTTATCCTAGTATAAGATGTTCGTAAAACCGGTTTCAGCGTCATACTCTCCGTTGAGATGACCTCTTTTCAGTCAACTTTCACGTCATATGCAGAATAAGCAGTCTTCACGTGAAATGTTTGGGCGTGGTAATTAAATAGGAGTAGATGTGATACCGATGTGATACTGAGATCGTAAATATTTGAAAAATTTTCTCTGGTAAACCTATGATTACACTCCGTGAATTTGTCTACAATTGCATGCTGGCAGAATCTTACAATTTCGACCTGCTTGAGTTATGGGGTCCCTGAAAGATGTTTTCTGTTGGGGGGGATTTCGATCGGTGCATTCATTTCTCTTTGTAACATTCAACAGCAGTGACATGCCTTGAGGTTTGTGGTTGGGGAGGCACTGACCCCCTTCCCCACAAACACACTCGAAATTTAGTAATGTAATGATAAGGTGCACATTAGGGCTGTTCAAACATAACTTTTTTTCCGGATTTCAGCCAGTCACTGATTAACTTGTCAGGTTACCCTAAAAAACGCTGCACACCAAATTTGGTTCAATTCTAACAAGTATAGGACTCCGCAGATCCAATTAAAATTTCAAATTTATTATGGAAAATTAAAAAGAAAATTTCAAATTTTTCTGCCAACCCCATGAAATTGTTGAGCTTTCTTCAAAGACGTTGCAAAACAAATTTGAGTCAATTCTGACCAGTAGAAGCGGAGTTATGTGAGTTTTTCGTTGATAAATCGCGTATTATCCACCAATCAAGGAAAATCCGCGGATTATCATCCAAAAACTCACGTAACTCCGCTTCTACTGGTCGAATTCATAGTATGTTCATCTCATCTGCCATGATATCATTATTTTGTTGTTCTGATGTCTTGGTAGAGCCTCTCCTGTTGCTAATCAACCAGATGATCAGGAAATATATCAAGATGACTGAACTGGAAGTGAACTTTTATGCTCATGTTTGTGCTCAAGTTTTCGATAGGAAGATATTAATTTTCGGACCAACTGTTTGTAGTTGCGTGCTTTGTGATCACCTAAAAAGTTTTATTTACTACATCTCAAGGAGAAATTACATGCAGTGAACTCCTTCCTAATGTGAAATTGGAATCTTTCATCGGTATTCGAATATACCAGATACCAGATTTAAGCTTCTCATTTGATTGGGTCACTACTAGATATAACCACTTTTTTGACTCAGCGGAAAATTATCCATTTGTCAGTCAAAAGAAATGAGACGCATATGAGTATTGTAGTTACGCCTTTCAAGGACAGATTTTATATTTTTATACTCCTCTTTAATCTTGGTAGAATGACTAATTGATACATGAGAATATGTATTTCTGTTGTGCAAAAGTACAACTTTTAGGATTGACAAACTGCTTGTTGACAGACAAATATCTCGTATCATGTCATGTTAATATTGATAGAGTGACATGAGGCTTCTTCATATTCAATTAGCTATTTATGCGCAGTATAAAATTTGAAAAAACTACGATTTTCTTCCTACCAAGTGAAATATTTATAGGTAAATACAGTAATCTGGGGCTTTTTATGGATATAAATATCTTCTGACAAAGAGCCAATCTGACAAAACTAATGTGATATTCGTAATCAGCAACCTCGAAAACCCCAGAAGCGGCTCTCAGATGTTCTGCCTAAAATTCTTTTTCATTTTGTTGACCAGTGTAATCATTGAGGGTTTTCACAATTTTCTCATTCTCACCCGAACGACAGGTGAGGCACTGCCTCACCTGCCTCCATTGACCGCACGTCACTATTCAACAGGAACAAACCTACAATAATTTTTAATGTAAAGTGTAGGCCTTGTACCACGTTATATAACGGCACAATTTTTTTTATCCAATACCATACTCAGGTGGATTTGTTTCAATTCAAATACCTAATTTATACAGTTGAGGGCAATGATATCATATCTAAATCAAGCAATATACTTGGACTAGGCATGAAGTCAGTCTCGATTTACGGGCAGGTGTAGGTACCCTCAAATTTGTAAGTTTGTGTTTAAATCAAAACGTGATTTCATGGCAACATTTGACGTGTTATTAATTCTATTTTCTGGACGGTTGCGATCGAACATTTTTTTGGCTTGCAGTAGCGTACATTATTTTACACAGCAAGAAAAGTTGGATCATTCAAGTTTCTGAGCGCATGTCTCATAGGTTTACAGGTCGTGTTCCTTCCGGCCAGCCGGGTTGGGACCGATGGTACGTTCCAGCAACAATTTCGAAGGTTCATAAACATTTTTTCAATTGGTGGATATTCATGTATGAATATCCTATATGTAGAGCTTGTATCAAAGTGTTGAGCCAGCAAAAGATCTGCTCTAATCGGCTGAAGATTTGGGGGCCAGAGATCATTTTTCCATTCTTGATCCATCGGTACCGCATCCTATATCTTACATGGCGTTATAACATTTTCGCGCCCATCGCCCCCCAGTCGCCCCCTTTGGTGTTTTCGCCCCCTTCTTTCTTCCGCACCGAACTGCGCGGCGTAGGCTCACGCGTATTGGTGATGATAGTACTATACACGCATCGATAGGCAAGGTTCTTTACGTTAAATTCGTTCTGTTTCCGCAAAATACTCCGTGTTACGAGTTATTCGTGTAAAATGATGCGGCGAACGTAACAAATTCGTTAGCTATTGCTTGGGCTGTTTAGTGTTTATTCATTATGTTAATTCAATCGCTATCGATCTATTGAGAAGTTACATCTATACTATACGGAGCAAGATTGAGCATAATTCTGAAGCTAGGGCATTCTACAAAGAGATTGGTGTCAATGTATCACATAATATTGTTATACATGTACTTTCAGCATCCATAGATGTAGGAAGGAAGAAATGGACATCAATGATCACAGCTCGTAAAATGTTTCGAAACCGTTTCATAAACAAGATACGTAAATTGTATGATTGGTAGAATGATTCAAATACTCACTTGTGTACAATATTGCATAACTGATCACTGATGATATGTGGATGTGTTAATGTGTTTGTGATAAATTTGATGTAGGTCTACAGATAGCAGAGATTCGTAGTTTATTTACTTATACCGTTACTGAGTTGACTGTAACAGCAAAATTGGACTCAGAAAAACTTTGCATGTGTTAATGTCGCCGCGCGCCGTTTTATCAGTACTGCGAGAAATTTTCGCGTCACCAACTCACCATTGGTGATACTAATTGTTGCGTTACATCATATTTGTATGTGGGAATTATAGCTGAAGGTAACCAGTAACCAGACATACATGCTCGAGCTCGTATATATGACAGTTACTTTTCTCGCTGAATCGTTCGTCCTATCCTTGAATTGACTACTTGTATACGAATATTGGATATATACTGCAGTGAGGTCGATTTAGCGTTCTCAGGTGTTCTAGTCAGTAATAGTCGCCTGATTTAAATTAGTGGCATACAGCTTCGTATTCGTAGTGCGTGATATCAATAGACCAAACTAACACCGAATGAAAATATGTTGCCGTATTGGTAAGATCTGTACACAGGAAATCACATCAAATTCATGTTTCGAAATTCGCCGTAACGGGAATGAGTCATTCTCCGAATGCATGGTATACGAAAGATTTGATAAGCTCGCAGTAGGGCTGGGCGAAATCGAATACATGAGTGATGCGATTCTGAATGGCGTATTAGGCTTCGATTTCATATCGAATATAGAATTTAGAATAGCCTATCTCGTTGACGAATTATCTTCTACAGTAGCCTAGTGGCAATGAGCGCTTAATTTAAGAACCCAAAAAAGCATCTCTCACTGCTCGGCTCGATGCACATTCAAAATGTCTAGCCTTACTCCACAGTTCCGTATTGGTGGGACGACACACACTATACTGCATACTGATCATCGGTAGCCCCGATACAATTTCCAAGAGTGATGAGAAAATCAGTGGTGAAATCCTACCCTCTACAATGCGGTGGGCTCATTTGCTACGCGTGGCCGAGGGTGTAGTATTTGTAGAAATTATTCTGTTTTCAAGCGAATCGTGCTATCCCAAATCAGTAAATCAATGTCTTACTGGATAGAATAACCAAGGTTTCACTTTGCTTCATTCGTTCCTTCGTTTATTTCGTCGTGTATAAACATCGGATAGCTATCGTAGGGATATACAGAAAGGTGTCGAAATGATTTTTGTATATCTAATAATCTGGCGGATAGATTGAGATTAATGCAGTTAGGATGAAACTATTGGTGCTGAGGCATGGGTTGACAGAATTGGAAACCTGAAATAGGTCGGCTTTTCTAAATTAGATCAGAATTATACTGATAGCTAAACAGTTTTTACGAATTGCATTAGAATTAGAAGAACTGAATTCGCAAGAAATTCGATTTTGAACTGAATTCCGCATTAGAAGGAAATATCACAAAATCAAATTCAGTTCACATCTAGTCAGAGTTAATTCTGATAAGCACGAGAATGGCAAAGGTATGTACACCTAGCCTGACTCGTTTCGCACTGTACCGTTCTCCTGTAGCATTTTCAGGTAAGTCAAAAATTATATTAGGATTAAAATTTGAGCATTGGAATATTTCAGTATTGCACGTATGTCGGTTCAGGCGATGTACTGCAATACATCGATACCACATCCTTAGGAACGAGCACATTCTCTGTGGAAGATCACTTCTCTCGTACATCAAGCTTGACTGACTTCGCACTATACAGTTCTTCAGTAGCATTTTCAAGAAACCTACAAATTAGATTAGAATTAACATGGGAGCATAGAAACATTTCACAGATTAGATTAGAATTAGATTACCGGCATGTCACTGTAATTAGACTACTAGGATCATCTGGCTGTCCAATTCTGCGGGTTGGTACGACTTATTCGCGATGTCGATATTACGAAATTTGATAATGATAATGCATGCTACACTGCTACAGTATTCACATCTAAGGATTTGTTTGTCAGCGATTGTAAAATGATTCAATCGAGAATAACTATACCGATACCCATGATGAGGCAATAATGATAACTTATCCAGCGCGCGATAGACCAGAAAAGAGTGGGTAGCTCGTAATCGTACCTATTTTTTAGGCACTGATCCGTTCCATACGTGACTGAGGTCATATACAATAATACTATGTAATTACCCTGGTTTTGCCGAGATACAGCCAGAGCCGGACTCGCGAGACTGTAACAAGTTTCGAATTTATTATTGCGCGATTGCAACTATTCTATTGACTAATATATTCATATTTACATAAATGGCTATTTTCGCTGATACTCGTCATTCGTCAGGTGTAATAATCATCAACTGGCAGAGAATTGCATAGAACATATTCTGTCAGTAACCTCACGAGTACAACTGAAAATACCCTGGTTTCTTTCAATACGAATATAGTTTCTTATTGTATACTGAAGTTCAGTAACTCTAATAGTCTTTTCAGGTCTTCATAGGCCATTGGTACTAGTGTTCTGTACCTCGTCTGAATGTATACTATCAAATACCAAGTCGTTTGATGGAAATATTGGAGATACGCAGCGGACAAAGTTTTAGTTGAAATGAGGCAATACATACCGAGACTCTATACTTTTGTCGGAGCTATTACGTTTTTAAACGTGTTGTGTCTTGTGTTTCTATTGCCGAAATTCACAATGAAGACGCGGCCAAGGGAATCAATATTAAATACCCCCTCCACTGCGATAGAAGAGCGAGCTCCCGCGAACGCTAGGCGAAAACGCGCCGCCTTGTCAAAACCGTGTTGCCCACAACTTAGCAATTACTTAGTTGGGACTATAAAAGTGGATTTGGAATGGGCAGAGAAGAATTATTGGACCGAGTCCAATTTTGAGCCTTCGAAATGGCAGGCATATTTGGGAGAGTACGAAACGATTCCGGGGGAAGACGTGCATTTGCTGAACTCGGAAAATATTCTTCATACGCCCCGATATTGCCGCACGAGTCTGAGAGTTGCGTTTATAATACCTTTTAGAGCCCGCGAGCCCCACTTAAAGAAGTTGGTGGGGCATTTAACACCGATTTTACGAAGGCAGCTTGAAACGTAAGTAATGTTTTCTGTGCCTCGGGTTTACTAATTTTAATAGAGCACGATATGGAAAATTTCAGTAAATACGAGACGTCAGTGAAAAATTGTGACGTGGTGAACGAAACGACACTATTGCTTCGAAACATCCAATAATCGACGGGGAAAACTGGAATCGTGCCAACAATAAATGATTGATTCGCCCATCTGAAAATGTACTCTCAGGAAAACGTACTCGTAAAACGAACGCCAACGTTACGTAATCTCATGACATTGGCAATGTACATTGAACTAACGCTTTGTCACATTCGTAATTTCTGGAGTTAAGCGCTATTGGTAGTCCTTTACAATCTTAGCAAGTTCACAATTATATGATCCACGGAAGGATGATGTAATCAAACCTTGTTAGTTGTAAACTGGTAAATAATCCATATTTGGAAACGATAGTTGGAAATTAGACTTCCTGTTGAGCATTATATCATCTGTCTGTCCGTCACGAGCAGTTTGGTGATGCTAAACTAGCATCTGCGCAAGGGTGTATATATTCTGGGCTACATAATATGCTTGATAGTGGGCTCGTAATGGTGATCATCAACCAGTGCGACTAGATGTACTGAGGTTTGCATGTAAAACAAAAACCAATTTAAAACAAACAGGTTTAAAAAAGTGGATTGACATTGACAATGGAAAACACAGGGTAAAATGGTTCTTTGACGGAAACGGCTTCCGAGCCCTGTACTAAACGGACCAAATCTTCAACCAGGACTACATCATTGTGCAGTATTTTTACGTTCGTCAGCGGTCATCATCATCAGAACACCCATTATTACCAATGATCTATATCTACGTGCTATAGCTGTTAAACCGAGGACGACCTCGAGGGTTCCAATCATTCCATATCGTATACGTGGACTATATCGGGGACAAATAGCTCATATACAACATTTGTACAATAATGGCATAATTATACAACGTTCGAAAAACCACACCATTTTAAAGCATGTTTTAAACAAAGTGTTATAAAGCACCATTTGCTCAAGTGCAACCCTAGATCGCAAGGTTGTAGCCAAGTCACAAGGCTCCGAGTCACAACTCAACATCACTTTTATAGTTTTGCGTCGAGTCAACTCGAGTTATCTTTACAATTTTAGAGCTGTCTTACCAGTGATTGAATAAGACAAGTCCGCCACGCTTCGATCAATTTACGTCTTCAAAGCAATTATTTCAGTGTCTAACATGTATCTCGTTTAATACTTCAGTTTGAAGGATTTTTGGCAAGATTTCAATGCAAATTCGAACAACAAGAAAGTTTTCAGCTTTCCAAATTCAAAATAAATACAGAAAAATGAAGTTAAGTTCGTATCGAATCAGTGCTCATTCTAATAAATATAAGAGAATGGTAAATGTTTGTGCTCCACTCTCAGATCGTTTCGCACTATATTCAGTCCCGTATAATATTTTTTCGGAAAACCAGAATTTAAGTTAGAACTATAGATGAGAGAATATAGAAATATTTCTCAAATTAGCTTAAAATTGGATCAGCGGCTTTGTACTCTAATTAGTAAACTAGACATCAAGAATTATCTAGTCGCCCAAGTCTGCTTGCCTACTTTTTCTCGTAATTGGGTAAAAATTTACGAAATCAATCCCTTTGTATCTGAGTACCAACAGTGGCCGGACCTGTAATGCATATTCCAGATATTCCATATTCGTTGTCGAGCAGCACAGCAATCGAACTTTCAACAAAGGTCGCTTGATGAACACGGGCTTCGAATTCGCGAACATGATCGGCGACCAGCTCGGTGGGAAATTCGACTGTTTCGTGTTCCACGACGTTGACTTATTACCGGAGAGGGACGATCTGCTGTACAGGTAGGGCTGTGCTTAAAACAAAAATCAATTTAAAACAAACATGTTTAAAACAAGTTTTTCATTATTTTTTTCAAGTCATGACGTCACGCACATTCAATTGTGAGGTCATAATGGATTGATATTCAACATTGAATATATAGGGTAAATATAGATCCTTTAACGAAGTATAGGCTGCCAGCCCGTGCTTCCAACCCAAGCATTCTTACGGTCGGCGGTCATCATCATCAGGACATTCATTCCGTACCAATGATCTAAATCGACGTACTATAGCTGTTGAACCGAATACTTCAATGGCACCAACCATCCCATATCGTATACTTCGGCTATATCGGGCGGTAATCGTCGTTCGTAGACTGATACAACATGGTTTTGGAAAGTATTTACACAATTCTGGCATAATTAGACAACTTAAAAAAAAACACAATTCTGTTGAAGTTTAAAACATGTTTTAAACAAAGTGTTTTAAACAACCATTCGTTTTTAATGCAACCCTATGTACTGGTAAATTTCTCGCGGAATGTAACTCTTGAAGTAATGGAGCTTGTAAATTCCTGCGTATCCAGCCGTGAATTGCAAATCCTGTCCCAATACCAGGGCTTTTATCGAAATTACGGTAGTATTTTTTTCTGAAATTCCTATCTAATCCCTGAATTTCGAGACCTATAGACTTTGGTTAGAATCCTATATCATATATCGCCGTTATAGAATGATGTCACATACACGCTTGGCGAAATAAATGTGTGTTACTATATTCACACAGTAAATTTGGTGGTACACGAAAATATAGGTGGATCAAACAAAACATTTTCTTCCAAATGATGCTTTATACCAGTGGTTCCCAAACTTTTTCGGTGTGAGGGCCAAATTTAGAATTTCAGAGTACGCTCGGGGCCGCCCGAATACTACGGCTATGGAACGGACCCAAACAGTGGTCATGGCTATTTCGCAGTAGATCTATTGCCCTGGCGAGATTTCAAAACTGTAGACTGTTTACCGTTGAGTGAATCAGCTTTTCTAGCCTTAACGCGCGAAGCGGTAATTTCGTTAGTTTCATGACTGAATCGGTTAATATGTTCGGGAATTACATGTATTGCTATCAATTTTCATTCTGTCTCTGTTCACGTAATCTGATTTTCCGGTAGAGCTGAGTGAGGTGCGTTTGAAAAGGTATAGGCCCCTCAATAGTAATTAAACATCTCTGGGGGTATACCCGTTGGCAGGAACGTAACAGCACTTCGTCAGGACCCCGGGCTCCCACAGGGTGTTGAACTGACCCCGCATCACGTTGTTCGCTTTTGCCACGAAATTAAAGCTGTAGCCTACTGTTTAGTGAGACAGCGCGACGCGCGAATATTTCGATAATTCATGATAAAATCGGTGACTAAGATCGGGAATTACATGGTTGTCCTCTTTTCCCACGTGATCATATTTACCGGTATAGCTGAGTGAGACGTGTCTTTGAAACTGTGGACCCCGTATAAAATTAAACATCTTCGGACTGGCGGACCCCTAGGCATGACTTCTTTACATGATGTTATTTCGTGACCGCCTGTCTGCTATATTAAAAATGTAGAAGTGCCCAAACCTACTAAGCTGAAAGATCACACGATTTCAGATTGGTATTTCTTCACTGGCATATAATTTTTTTTCCTGCGGGATCGCAGCCTTTGTCTTGTGAGGTTCAGATTGCCAAGACAAGAACATTCGGCGCCAGTCATTTAGGCGCCTTAATGGACAATTAAACCTATATGTGTTTTGTATATATAACGAAGTTTTTGGTCAGCATAAAAGCAGTCCTTCACGGCCAAGGCTTTCTCGCTGCTGATCGTTCTGACACACTTCTTGGAGTCACATGTCTTGGTGCGTTGTGGTGCGGTCATGGCCAACTCTGATATGCCCATTTCTATAAATCTTGCGTATTTTTTCTTGGGGAAGAGTACCCAATAATCACAATATGTGGCGAATTGAAATCGCGCCTAGCGCGAAAATTTTTCGAAAAAGTTGCATAAATTTTCAAAAATTACTCTATAATTTATGCTAATTCACAAAATAATTTTGGGCCCCCTTCGAGCTCGGCCCCCCTTAATTGGGGGGTTTGGGGTGCGGCAGTTATGGCCCTGACTATAGGACTACCAATTATGCGGCTTTTAGCCGGCTAAGCAGTATGCATCTCGGCGTATTCAACCGTGAGTCACGTGTTGCACATCCAGTTACCATAGGGTTACCATTACCATACGTCCTCTTTTAAGATGATTTGTCCTCTTTTTTGTTTTTGAGATTTTGTCTTCTTTTTTGAGGATTTTGGTTACATATAGGGCCAAATTCGCCTGATATACATTAAGTCAGCACTGTAGGAACGCTACGGCGGCTATTTCGGGAGCTGGGCCGGAAAGTTTACCTTTTTTTTCAGTCAACCACCTGTTAATGTGGAAGAAAAACTGTATTTTCCGGGAATTGAGCCTCTTTTTTATTTTTAGTCAAGCGACCACGAAGTGGGAAAATTTACAATTTTTTCAGGATTTTTCTCCAGTTTTGAAAGTTATCAATACCGTACCTATTTATATCTACTACTCGTTCAACTGGAAAGTTAGGGCACATTGCATTGAAACATCAGTGACGTAACGTTAACAGTCTATACTCACGACTTTCCTGCAATTCTATAATTAAAAACTACAGAGGCCAAGCCAAGCAAGAGTATTTTATAAATATAAATTATATTTTTTGTCATAAATTGATTTCTTAATATATTTTGGGGGCCGCAAGAAGGCTATCTGAGGGCCGCATGCGGCCCTCGGGGCCGCACTTGGGAATCACTGCCCTAGGGTGTACCAGAATTTGCAAAGGGTGTACCACTCGGATGGGGTGTACAGGGGTGTACCAGATCCGAATTACAATGAGCCGATGGCTAGCTATCACAAAGGCAGGTTTATGGGTCAGTACAGGTTGATGCACATTGCACACTGCACAGGTTAATGAGCAATATGGTACAATGTTATCTCAACTGTAATACTGTACACCGCTTGATTGTGATGTCATAAGCAAATATTTCTCCTATTCATTTAGCCGTCGGCAATAGACCAATGGTTCCGTTTGGTGTTGGAAAGCATGCAGTTATCAACAAACATGTGTTCAGCTAGTCATTTGTCTTTTAGTGATTTTTGAGGAAACCGCCGCGATAGCTCAGACTTCTTGAATCAGTACTTCCTACCCGACGTTAATAAATGTACCGCAATGCCAATAAATGAAGTGACGTAGCCAGCCAGGGTCGAAACAGCTTCCATGTTGAAATCGAAACCCTTTTGTTTTAAAATGCCGATTTTATGTCCAATATTTCGCCATATATTTGCAATTTAGTATTTTGTTATTAGTGATGCAAATTAGCGACAGTAGACTGTGTATAGCGGCATACGATCTGAGGTTACTGACATCTCTTGCAGCCCATGTGCTACTATCGACTGTGTGTGGTGTGGGGCAGGCATGATACGCAGTAGGCTGGTGCGCCTGCTATCATCGCTGATCTGAATTACCGCTTCTGCAGCAGTAGCTTTACCTACTCTCTCCCCAATACTGTTACGTTTAGGTTGATTATCGTTCGTAATGTCATGCTGTTTTGGGCTGACACGAAATAAATTCCAATTATCGTGGCGGGCGGCCTAACTGGCTGCGAATAGACTCTGTGATCAAATACTATTTTATTCAAATCCAAATTTTTTGACGGCAATAACTCCGCTTCTACTGGTTGGAATTGAACCAAATTTGAATAACATCATTTTTATAGACAACCTAATACTTTCATGGGGTGAACAGAAAAATTTCACATTTTTCGTTATTTATTTTTATATTATAAATATAAACTTTCTTCTTCCGTAGCCATGCGGCTACTGGTTGGAATTGAACCAAATTTGGTGTGTAGGCTTAAGTTAGGTAACCTAACAATTTAATTAAGTAGCTAGTACGATTTGAGGAACAAGTCATTTTTGAAGACCCCTAATGAACAGGGGTGTACGAGTTTTGAGCAAGCGTTAAAAGGGTGTACCACGTCGAAAAAGGTTGAAGAGCACTGGATTAGACCATCATATTTAGTCAACTTTCGCTTCATAGACAGAATAATATGTCTCACTGGATGTTGTAACATTTTCGCCCCCTTATCGCCCCTCAATCGCCCCTTTGGTGTTTGCGCCCCTTGTTTTCAATATCGCTCACTGGGGGATATGGTCTATGTTGGGAACTACTGGTTTAAAGCATCTCAACTGTCAACCGATAACGGTCAGTTAACCGAGCCACTGACTAAATCAACTTGTTAATAGAGGTAATAGTACCCAGTTGATGCGATTCCTATAATCGAGCCTAGGCGAGTATCCTAGTATCGCCACAACAGTAATAAATACTTTAGAACAGGGGTCGCCAACTCAAAACCGGTCGCGGTAATTTTTTCAAATTTCGTAAAGGCCTCGGGCCCCAAGAATGCAATATTGAGACAAAAAGTCACACTGTTTGGCAACCACGATTTTAAAACCTGGGCGCGTGTTGATGACCCCTGCTTTAGAAGTTCAGACATGCATGTCGATGCTGAGACACGGGAATCCGACGTTTGGAGACTCCAGCGGTGGAAATGAAGTATCAAAAATATAAGCAATGTAGTATTTACCACACAGGCGTTCGCAATTTCTTTTTGCTTCAAATCCTCGCATTCTATGTGCTTATTTGTAAAATGTTATACATTGTATTCAACTGTAGGTATTTGCAAGTATCGAGTCTTCCGTAACGAACAATATTTGACAATTCAAACAGCCTATGATACATGGATCAAAATATGTCCTGCATATATAGTACATGCATGAAAGTTCATCAATGTGATGCTTATATTTATGGAATATTGAAAATAGTCCACAACCCAGACGGGAAGGTCTCGCGCCCCAAATGTATGTCGCGACCATTCTTGAACCGCTGTAGCTAGTTTACAACGGGGACAGAAGGCAGCGAGTTAACACAATGAGACGAGAGCGGTGAACCCATTTTCGGGAACAAATTCCCATATTAGAAAGAGAGCTTTCAAATGAACAATTACTAGCATGGGAATAAACTGTTCTCACGATATTCATACGTCTGCACTCTGCATTCTTTAATGGCAGCGTTAAGGAAGACCAATTCGACAATGCTTGCTGTCGCTTAGATTAAATGTTGGTTGCATCCTATGCGATACCGCTTTGGTACAATTTGCTACGAAAATCGCAAGTCAATTTCCATACGCATATTGAGATCAGGCCTAAGTAGCTACCAGGGGTGATCAGTAACGAAGTACCTCTACTTCGTGAAGTATGCTACAAGTAGCCGAAAAATAGCATATAATATGCACATTTACTCAAGTATCAATAACTTTAGACTACTTTACTAGAGACATTCCAGTTTATGAGGCAAAACTATATAGGCCAGGAGTATTTTTTTTTTACCTACACCCGAGTATAAATTTACGTTGCTAGGCATCGTACCAACGATGTCCAATTTGACCGCCTCTGATAATTCGGGATCAAATTTTCGAATCGGTCTTAGATGAAATTACAGAGTATGATTGCTTTGATGTTAGTAAATGCGCTCGTGCAGGCATTCAGTGATTTCGACTAAGACGGAATCGTATAAGCCGCCGGGTTTTCTACAGTTACATGATGTACAAAGGTTGTCACGCTCTGCAGGACTGCTCCTAATCTCGCTTTATGTTACAACCTGGAACGTGTCGCTACGATTGAGTTCATGTCGTGCATCCGAGGCTGCTATCGACAATATATCGCCCACAGCCAGACGCATAGAGCTCACTAGGTCAGTGTGTACTACTGTACACTGTACAGGGAATCCTTTTAAAAATCTCTACCAAATAATAATTCTTCGTCATCGATATGTTTGAGTACACGAGATTGATCGCATGCACATATGAGTATATATTGTTCACAATTTGATGTCTACTAAGCAATACAAGATTGGGTAAATGAAAGGATGGGAAGGTATCGATACAACTTGGAGTAGCCTACTATTTGAAATCAGGCATTCCCCTGGGTCTGGACGACGTAATGAGGCGTGCACAGTGCACACTGAATGATGAGTAGGCTATAGAAGATATCATGAAAAGGTCAAGCGATAACGAAATTAGGTGTCTTGTGACTAAAGGCCAGGTCGATATATCAGACCGTGGTCCAGTAATCTCGAGCGTTGACTCGTATTCATTCAGTACGACCTGCATGTATTTTGATTTGACTATCATACAGTCCCCAATCCGCCACTGTCATACCACGTCATCTGAGTTAAAATGCATCGCATACGGCCGGGTTGGCAAGCGACGATATATTCTGTTATCTCGCAGCCTGCAAGTTAATCGGATGAGGTTGTAGTAAATGCAGAAAACCCGCAATACGTTAAGTTTGTAAGCCATGGCGGCACTCGTAACCACAGCAGTTATATAACCACATGCTTTAAATGCGTAAGGTGTTCTTATATCCGTAACGCACGTCACTGTCAAACATTTATGCTTCAGATGCACGGAAGGAAGCTTTGTTGATCATTTGGCACCTTCTATCGACAAATTCGACTACAAACCGCTTTGCTGCGGTATGACTGTGGGAGGGGTTTTGGCGTTCAAAAGCGACCAATTTCGAAAGGTAAATGTTAACATGATCACCTCGGACTTCTAGAAACTAAAGGAGATTCTAGAACTAGAACTATAACTAGAACTACCTTTGAAATCGACAACTAACGAACTAAAACACGACATACCAGATTTAATACCGAAGCAACTCATAAATTAATATTTTATCGGAATCGGATCAGTTTCCAAAAAGACGGGGTTTCGAGTTTGAAATGGAACGGGTTTCGATCCGCAAAACTACCCCTGGCTACGCCTCTTTACTCGCGATAACTCTGAGCTATCAATGGATGCAAGAACGTTACAGAACACCGGTAACACGATTCAGAACTAGAATCAGATCTACCTAAAAACAGAAACTGGTTGACCGTCAATTAACCAGATTGGTAATTTTTCCGAGTCTGCATACCAGATGTATCTGGCTACTATTGCGAGATTCGGCTACCATTCTGTGGGCTACCAATGCGATACACTCAATAAGCTAATAGAGAAACATTGTTCGTAAAGATGGGCAATTCGAATCGGCGATAGAAATGTGTTAAATCGTGACTGATGGGTTTCAATTTAAATTCTAATTTCCCAATCGAACGGTTTTTTTAAATAACGAATGATCGGAACAACCATGACGAGTTGAGATGCGTGTCGCGGATTGTACACACATAGAACCCATTGTACATTGAGCACAGAAGTCAAGCTTCTAGAATTTATATTTTAGTATTTTACTCAAGTGCAGAAAAAGTAATACGATGTCTTCCGTGTCCCAAAAACGGATTCGGACAAAAACAGATTGGAGAGGTTTTGAAACGTAACGGCGAGTCTTGGACACTGGCCAATATACTGGCAGACATATTGCTGGGTTCAACTGAAATTGGATTGATTTGAATAATCGTATTAACACCCTGTGTAAACTTTGATCAAATATTAAAACGCAAACTGCTTGCTTTATACCCCAACCACTTGAGGGCGCGTGACTCATACAAATTTACCGGAGCAAAATCGATATAATTTCGCTAAGGTTCAACTTAGAAGATTAACAACATATACCAATATCCAATAACTAAAGTACAACAATAACTGACATCGTAGTCGTCATGGACCATAATAAACTTGTACTACAACGACAAAACAATCCGCTGCGAGCAGGATTCGAACCTGCGCGGGAATATCCCATTGGATTTCGAGTCCAACGCCTTAACCACTCGGCCATCGCAGCTACGTCCAAACCGGCGTCCTCATTTGTCAATAATGAAAGATGATAAGTAAGTGGTCTTTATATCAATATAAAAATAATACCAAAGCAAATTATAACTTACTAGAAACTTGCAATGTTGTTTTTTGATATGTTACACCGAACAAGGCCGTAACTGCACTTTGTCAGCTACCGTAAACGATAGTCTTGTACCCGCGTAGAGTAGGCTATGAAACATACCTTTGAAGCCCGTCAGACCCCATCCTTCAACGGGTAATTTCATCAGTTTATATGCATTGTACAATCTTCACGCACACACAGTCCGTTTTCCGTAGCGAACAAAGTCCGGTTTTCCGCGATTCACTAGCGAGGCCCGATTTAGCAGCGAATGTAAGATATATCTGTTGATAGCTATAACGTCTTGCCCTACGCACCAAAGTCGTTCATATTATTTTAATGCAAAATATGTGTGCATTTATTTTCTAGTAGCTCGAAGCGCGAGAAATTGTCAAGTTTAATGAACGAATTTATCAATAATTTTGGTGCTTGTATATATCGCATGAAGGTGATCATATTTACTGGTAGTGCTGATTCAAGTGATATTAGGAATATATCGCTGTCACATAATTGCGAATACAGTTCCGTGAATAAATTCGAAACGTTGTTTCGAAAGACGGGCAATTGGAATCGGCGATTCGAAATGTGTAAATCATCATTGATGCGTTTCAATTCGAATCATATATACCAGGTCGATTCGTCGGAGCTACATCACGATTCGATGACACGTTAGGTTCGGATAAATCACATGATAAACTTACCACAACCAACTGGAAACTAGTGTTGTGGTTTGTACGAAAACAGAGGTAAATATAGACGCAGTAACGTAGCCCAGTAACATGTGAGATGAGCATTGACCATTATAGTCAGAGGTGGCCAAAGTAGTCACCGTCGCTACTCAAGTAGAAGTAACGCCGGAATTTCTAGTCAAGTAGAAGTTGGAGTGGTGGTTCACAAGTAAGTAAGTAGGTATTCTACGCTTATTTCTGCCTACAGAACTGAAACCTGTCAAGTAGAAGTAGAAGTAGTCTAAACTACTTAAAAAGTAGTGACTAGGAAAAATCTACTTCGAGCACTTCAAAGAGTAGAAGTACTTCGTTACTGACCACCTCTGAGTATAGTTAAATCGCACACCCGCACACACACATTTGGAAGTAGAATGGATGCTGTATAACTTTACTCAAGAACAATTAAAATAAATGACTTGAAGATTGAATTCCTCTCGAAGATAATGCCAAATATCTCGGAGTTTTACTGGACTCGAACATGTCCTGGAAGAGTCATATTCAGTCCCTAGAAACTAAATTATCACCGAAGTGCGGCCTGTTCTACAGCCTTGGGCGCTTCATGCCAGCATGGGTTCTTCTGATACTCTTTAAATCCTTAATCCAATCGAAGTTACATTATGGCATCCTCTGTTGGGGGGCTGCCAGTAAAACTGCACTCAAGCCACTGCAGAAACTACAGCATAAAGTACTCCGAATCATAGCTAGGGCCCCAAAGGGGCCTGGCTGCCCATCCAATAAGTCGCTGCCGAAGAGATTCGGCGTCCTAAACATAGAAGATATGCGGAAACTAGAAATCGCCAAGTTTATGTATCAGTTTCACTGCGGTCGTTGCCCCGAATATTTCAATGACTTCTTTACCTCTGAATCAAAAGCGCACAAGTACAACACACGCGCGTCCACGTCGTCCAAATATCATATGATCGACCGAAAAGATCATCGCTCCATCAAATATGCCGGACCTGATGTGTGGAACAGTATCCCGCCGGCCATCCGACAGTCGACGAGCATGTCCACATTCAAGTCGAAATACAAGCAATTACTACTAAATAAATACAGTCCATCCTCAAGATTACCGGACCACGACTGACCTATCGATCTCGCTTCCCATGACATGCCGCCCTATTTCTTGTCGCATTCTTTTTCTATACTATCTTCTTTACTTCCATTCAGTGTGCATGCCTCCTCTTTACATCGCCTAGGCCAAGGTGGGTGTCAGATTCCATAGACTACTCCTTGTCGCTTCGACATCTTCCTGTCTTTTCATTGTATCGCATTTTTGTGGTGTATTGAACTGATCAAATTGCTAATAAACCAATGATGATGATGAAGAGCTGAAACAGGTAACTTGGAAAAGCACCTCATACTTCGATACACGTCATAGGTCAATATACTGACGTACAAGTTGAGGAATTTAGCCCAAAATGCTTCAAGCGGATGAGTTATGGCGACATATACCTGAGTAAACTTTCGCAGAGAGAGTTAGTGTAATGATGCGTCCGCCTTAGCGATCGGTAGGTCGTGGTTTCGATCCCTGGACGTGTCGGGGCAAAGGCTCGAAAACTGGTATCCTGCTAGGCAATCAGCATCCGCGGATTGCATGGAGGAGTAAAAGCCGGGCTCGTATCGCATCTCCGTCGTCACAGCATCTCGACGGTGCATACGACAACATAATATCTGGTATATATTCTAACCATGTTCCACCTGCTATTATGCGCGCCTGACTCATAAAAGAGAACCGAAATAAATAAAAAAATCAAATAATTTTCCATACTCGGAAGGTTTAACATGTCAGATTAACTACATCAAAGAGCTGCAGGTCCCATAAGTTGGTAGTGCTTGCCTTAAATAGGCTCGGGTGGGTGTATGATTTTAAATTTTTCCTATCTGTCATTGAATCGCAGTTTTGTGCCGTTTTGAAGTGATGAAATTGATACTGATACTAATACTGAATTAGCCTGTCCTGGCTTGGTTATAAAGTTTAGTAACGATGCAATTTGTCTTCGAATATCCAATATTACAATTAACACATTGCAACACTTAGAGAAAGCGTATTAGTTACTGTGGACCCTAATAAACTTTTTTTTCTAAAATGACAGGAAAGAATCCGCTGCGAGCAGGATTTGAACCTGCGCGGGACTATCCCATTGGATTTCGAGTCCAACGCCTTAACCACTCGGCCATCGCAGCTGCGCCCCGGTCCCCGTTAACATTTGTCAATAACCAATTATGATTATAGTAAGTGGTAGTTGCATCAATATAAAAATAACACTAAAGCAAATTACCACCTACTAGTATCGTGCAATGTATGTTTTGATATGTTACGCCGGATAATTAAAATAAGAACAAAGGAACATTTGACAAGTTTATAGAATTCGACTACCAGCATTTCGCAAAAATGCTTAGTCCAGTGATTCTTCACCGGTGTTCCGCATAACGCAATTGGTTCTATGAGCCAGTTTCAACTCTCAATGGTGCCGCGGAGGTCAGGACACACACTCAATTCATACATAATTATGATTTGTGATGGTACCCTCGTCTTTGCCATCATTGGTTGCAGGCAATAAGACCGATCAGTAATTTAATTGTGACTACTGTGGTAGTACGAAATCGAAACCCCGACCTGGAATGCCAAATCGATGTCTAATATCTATAAGTCTGAGTCACCTTTTTCAGGCTATTGATTCAGTTAAAGTCACCAAGAGTGAGTTTTTCTGCAATGCATTGGGTTCGGCTTTGCAGATCCGGGGGTTTGGGGTGTTGTATTTGACTCGTTTTGCGGGGATGGGAGGGATGGGTTATCGCTATGCCGTTTTTTTTTGGGGGGAGGGGTGATTTCTGCATTGCGTCATCTTCTTGCTGTTTACCAGGAAAATATGTAATTTTTGACGTCCGCCCGACCGTCCGTGCAATGGGAAAGTAACAAATTTGACAGCTCTGTAGGACTAGGTTATACAACGGAACTTTCCGGGTATCTTATATCCTAATAGTATAACAAAAATTATAAATTCAACTTTTTACTGCAACTTTTGTTAAAATTAAGTGCAACTTTCATGCGATTTTAGTGCAGCAAAAACTTTCCCTAGTATAGTTATAGATAACTGGAGGTCTTCTGGCAACGCCCGTCTCTATATGACACGTACGTGATATCTAGCTGTTAAAATCATCCGTATGAAAAAGCTTAGGCCTACCACTGCGAAAAACCAACTGGCGATCAGCTCCTAATTGTTTGTTTAATAAGCAACAACAACCGCTGGAGCGATCGGTTGAATAATCCCAAGGATATTAGTAACGGCAGTAAATTTGATATTCTGTCATTTCTACTTTACAAAGGTGAATGGCTTTCCTAACTCGTACTGGGGATGGGGAGGGGAAGACGACGATATGAACATTCGGATAAGGAAGCAAGCTTTAAAAATCGCGAGACCAGATCCAAAGATAGGAAGGTAATTGAAATTGTTATTAATATTATTATGGATACAAACAGTGTGTGGTGATTATCACGTCTGAAGCAGTGGTTTCCAACCTTTTTTACACCCTGTTACCATTTTGAGGTTTATGCAGTGCTCGCGTACCATCTGCATAAGTTACGCACGCCAAAAGTGGTCGGTCAAAAATGTTTCCACCGTGTTGAACTGCCGAGTACAGCGAAACAGAAAATGAACTGCCATTTTAAGGCGCAGTATATGATTTCTGTGGTGGATCCATTTGAAATTCTTGTGGTCAAATATATTAAAACGGAATTTGATTAGGTAAGTTTCCCAATGATTTACGAATTCCAATAATCAATAATCGTTGAGGTATATTTTGATCTGAACAAGACACACACAATGTACAATGCGATAAGACGCAATGCGATGCATTGAACATACAGGATGATATCGAATGACGCGCAGTTGCGGTCTTTCAGACTGACATCCACCTCGGCCTAGAGTGCCCAATGTCACATGAGTTCCTTTCGATGTTGATCTTTTTGAAGCCCGGGCCTTTCTAGTTCATTCCATTCCTTGTGAGTGCTGTCTTCAGTCGGGTCTTTTCCTGGACTTTGTGCCACCAGGGGGCACTTCTGTTTAGAAATCAATTTTACAGGTGTTCACTGTTCATGTTCACGCATTTGGGCATAACGTCCTAACAGTAGCCTATGTGTGATACTCTTAGATACTGCTGGATCATACAAGTATTTGTGAATATGCTCAGAATTTCTCTGCAAACCAAATGCAGTCGTCTTGGCGGGCCGTATGTTTGACACCATGGTCTAAAAACGCTTTTTGCGCAACGAGCATAGATACGTTAACACTACAATATCTTCATAATATATCTAGAAAATAGCATATTACAGAGGTGCATAGATATAGTATAATAGATTTTATAACGTTTTCCCCGCCGATCTAACTATTTTAACACTTTCAAATACATGATAAAATTGGTAAGGAAACGCAATAGTGTAGTGGAAAATCATGAGGCGACTGTTTGGAGAAAAGATATTCTAAATCCCTCATTGCGAGATATTCTTAGCCGTCACGAGTTTTCTCCTAATATGCCCCCGAATTCACGCTTGCTTAACATTTGCGCAAGCGAACTGATCCCTAATTCGTCAGCAAAACGTTATTTTCATGTGAATTATAACCGCAAGTCACATTTATTTCCGATATGTACGTATGTGAATGCGTGGTTTGTAAGGGCATTTTGAATAGTATATTCATATTGAAATGAACCCGAATATTTTCGGCTGACACTCGTCAGGGGTAATCGTCAGCAACTAGTAGAGAATTCGAAAGAACAGCGTATATCAACAATCGTAACACAAAATATGACGTCACCAACACGAAATGTCGAATTGAACCATTTGGCATTTTGGGAATTACGTTATTCCTGAAACAAATGACATCGCAGTATTTGAATATGAAATGCGGCTTGCTATACTCCGCTGATTAATCGTTATTTATTTGGGGTACTTAAATCCAAAATTCATATACCTAAAAAGTCGAAAGTTCTTGTGTCTTCCGGGCAGAATTGGAAAATTCTCAGTTTTCCAAATTAGATTCGAATTAGAATTACCGCATTCATAAAACTTGAATGATTCGATATGAGCTGAAGTTGATTTGTGTTGTGTTTGTTTCCAGATCGGCATTTAGTTCCGAGTTGAATCTCATAAGCATGAGCGCAAGCATGAGATTGACAAATGAATGTACCCAGTGTACAGTATACCAAGCTTGGCTTGTTTCACACTACACTTCTCATGTTGCATTTTCCAGGACACCATAAATGAGATCGGAATTAAAATTAGAGCCTAGAAATATTTTACAAATTAGATTAGAATTAGAGTACCGGTATTTCCCTAGAATTCGTATAATTAGACAACTAGAACTATCTATAGCCATCCAAGTCTGCTACCGGGGCTTCTTCGAACGCACAAGCAAGCGCATGTGCGACTATGCGTGTTACAAGGTGTACTGCGTCGCACTCAAGCGATGCAAATTCATACATTGAGAATCACCACCAACAACGTCTATGTCAACGTAGGAACCGCATTTAGTCAGTCATGCGATTCACTCACATAGGCATGTCCTATACGAATGCAGGAGATCGTGGCTACTGTTGGCGAGATCAATAACGCTATCCTTTTGACAGATTCACTATGATAAAGCACCGGCGGGATCAGAGTAATCCTCGAAATATTAAAGCCTTGCAGGAACTGAAAAAGTCATGGGTGATGTAAGTGACTCACGCTCTACTTTTATATATTCTGCAAAATTGTGTAACTTTTTATCAACCGTTGAACGAAAACAATATTGTAGTCCAAACCAGTGGTTCTCAACCTTTTTCACCTCGCGGACCGGTAAAATTTCTGTCTGGCGGACCGGTGAACTTTAAAAATTGAAATGAAGTCAAAATGTAGAGTAAGCAACCGTTTTTTGCAATTATATGGTGCTGGAGTCCGACATTTAGAGGGCTTTGATCATATTTAATTATCTTCATGATGGCATCCATGTGATTTTATGGTAGTGAGTCTGCTGAGTCGAGGTAAAATTGCCTTGTCCAGATAAACGTGCTACCGCCGAGAGTCGTTTACAGTCTTTCGCGCCGAAGGCCGTGGGTTTAACCGACCACGCCAACACGAATAATATTCTTCTCTTTGAAAATATCGAGAGAAGAAGCGTTTCGGAGTAGAACCAAGCACCTTGTCGTGCTACCTTGCTCATTGCACACTGCCACCAGACGCAGGCTACTCTGACAACTATACGAATACAATGCGTGCCGCAAGACAACACCTTACAGCAGCTGTACCGGCCATGCCCAAACCCGGCCGAAAAATTACTTCGTCAGCTCACCCCAAAAACGTTGGTCTTGGGCCGACACAGGGTGATAAGCCAAACTTGCGGGGTCTTCTCCCCCAGACCCTACATTTGGGTGGATGTTTTCACCTGTACTTGTGAGCACATTCATTCTACTCAGTGTAAGCAGAAAGTTTTTGCAGCTTAATCGCGCCAATAGCGAAAATTTCCGATCATTCATGACTGAATCGGTATTCTCGCTGCCGAATTTTTGGCACAACCTTCGGAGTCCCATGTTAGCCTGAACTTGTGTTGGTACGTCTGGCGCGGTAATGGCTGACGCCGAAATGCCTATTTATATAAATCATGCGTATTTCTCGGAAAAGGACACCTATAAGCATGGCATTTAGTGACACTAAATCGCGTAAAGCGCGAAAAGAAGTTGAAAAATGTTTCAAAAAAATTACACTATGATTTATGTTCATTTGCACAATAATTTTGGGCCCTTTTCAAGCTCGGCCCCTATCCAATTGGGTGGTTTGGAGGGCCCCAGTTACGGTCCTGCCTGAAATGAATGAATCGAAACGAATGATCGCGCAAACTGTGCTGTTTAGCGATGAGTCAGCTCGTATATGTTCTGTACTTGTCGCCTTCAACATTGCGTCTTGAAATTAAGGATTAAAATTGTAATATACCTCGCGGACCGGCAGGAATGTCGTCGCGGACCGGCGGTTGAGAACCACTGGTCCAAACTCTCCCCTGATGGCTTGTGGCAGTTTCCAATACGAATATCTTGAATAGAGTACGACCGATTATTTCATCGAGTTTGTTGACCATCCCGAGTCGATAAATAATCAGAGACACACATAAAATATAGGTATCGTGCATTAGAGATGAAAACAATATCGGTAATTTTGTGACGTCACAGTATGGTAATAGGGAGTCAGTAAAGTATAATAATCTGCAACCGTTATAGACTAGGAATATTAATCTACTTCACATACAGCCTGTTTCCAAATGCAGCATTTCTGGTTTATTTTATATGTAAGCATATCATGGCAGTAAAACTGTACCATAAGGCTCCGAAGTTTCTTAACTGCGCCTTATGCTAAGATGTCATCTTTTCAATGTCGGCTGAATCTATCAGGTTATCGATGAAGGTATTAGTTTTTAGTTATTAGTTTTATAGATATCAAATCAGCTCGTAAACCTGATATCGGTCGAAATCTAATATTGTAATATCAACACATTTCAGATCCGAAAACGATGGCTTGGTGAATTTAGACACTGAAATCAAAGAGTTTCATCTCTACCCGTTGTTTACGAAGATCTTCGTAGATGTTAAGGTTCCGCCCGACATTTAACACGAATTATTAGCACGAGGTACTGTTTTTGCTTCAGCGTCGTCGCACTTCAAGAGGAAATGTATTCGTAGGAACGTGGAACTTGAAAAATCATGTCGAAACAGTTTGGAAATGAACATGAGATTACTGTGCTGGGGAGTATAGTAGCGAAAGATTACGGCCCGCATGATACGATGAACGTGTCAATCAGATTCAAGTTTCTTCAACTTGTATTTCGAACATTGCCAACGTTTTCGTTATTTCGTTAATTCAATCATGCGACTTTCGAGTCAGTTTAGGCAGTAATGACCTCTCGCGAACTGTCAAATATGCATGTAGCAGTATACCCGGAACTAATCCTATACTTATCCATGACTAGGGTTGCATTTAAACAAATATATGGTTAAACAAGGCCATTTCTTAAAACATATTTTTTATGTTATATTTTTGAAGCCATGACGTCATGTGGATTGACATCGACAATTGAAAATATAGGGTAAATATAGCTCCTTTGGCGAAATATCTGTACTGTTGCTGTCGAACCGACTATCTTGATGGCTCCAACCATCCCATGTTGATATATGTCGGCTATATCGGGTGGAATTTGTCCGTAGGCTCATACAACAGCTTTTTTGAAACGTATTTACGCAATTATGGCATAATTTTACAACTTAAAACAAACACAATTTTGCATTTTAAAAAAAAGACCACTGTTTAAAACATGTTTTAAATAAAGTGTTTTAAAACACCGTTCGTTTAAAATGCAACCCTTACTTACATAAGGTCATGGATAAGGCTCATTGTCCAATGCAACGTGATCGGCACTGTTATGAACACAGAGGGAGCGTTTGGTTCAAAATAAGGTTTTCAAAACACGATCTTGACCAAAATGAACAGATTCCCAATTAGTGAGCATGTACTATCCAGTTGCTTCTACCAGAGCAGCTAACCCTGAACTTGGTCATACAAGAGTTAGTATAGCATATGTATTGTCTGTGGTAACATTAATAGGATGAGTGATGATCTGAATGATGCTGGTGTCTCAAATACCAATTGCCGTGTGTGGCGAGATAGCCTCTAGTGTATAATCGACATCTGCAAGGCCAATGGGTCGAGGGTTCAAGTCCGACCGAGTTCGAATCCAGAATTCCTACCTAAGGTTTATCTAGGCCCCCCTCGCCATCTCAACCGTGTAACCGTACGTTATATAAGCCGTGCTACAAGCAAAATGAAGAAAATTGACCTGGTGTAAATGACCATATAAGTCGAAAAACACCACGAATACCATAAACAACAACAGCAAACAATTGCCGTAGTGATATCCATAACATATACGTAATTGCGTAATTTAATGACGTGCAGTAGCCTACATGTTTATTTCTTTGAGTTTTTCGAATTTTTGAATTGTAGGCTAAACAAACACCTCTTTCATAGTTTGTATATGTATATGTAGCCTATGCCGCGCGCGCTTCAATTTACATTCAGCAAATAGATTTAATCTAAGGGAATTATATATTCTATGAACTACTTGTGTGTGTGCCCCTCGTTGCTGTAATTAGGAGATACCGACAGATAGGTTGATGACTACAGGGAGTTGTATAGCTACTCCATAACCAAGCTAGCCTATCTATATTTATGTCAATTATACACAGAGAACCTGGTATGTATAATCCTATAACTACGATATCGATAAGGACGATTGGCCTATATAGTTGGGAATATTCACTCGTTTTGAATACACATAGTCATCGCTCAGCTGCCTGAAAATTACCGTTCATACATTTGGGCAACCTCGTCAATTTGACGAACCTTCTCACATGTGGACTACTTTGCGCAAGTCTGAAAAACGAGACAATTCTATGGATAACCTCACATTCACATGTATCATATAATTCCGCGTTGACCTCAATTGTATTTTATTAATACGCCGTCTTGTTTTTATAAGAATAAAATTTATTGGAAGCACATTGTTTAGTCTTTCTTAGTCATACTAGCAGGACAGATGACAGAGCTACCTATATTACCTATTACCTCTAGACCTAGATATGTGATTGAGATTGCATGTAGTCGACCATACTAGTCTACGCCAGTGGTTTCCAACCTTTTCATCCGAAAGACAATAACGAAAAATGTGTGCAGCTCAAAATAAAATATTGGGAACTTCAATCAATGTGAAATTTGCCGCGGCCTTTCTGATATTAGACGTGTTATAAAGTGGTCTTATTGAAGTTTTGGAAATAGACGGCGAAGTCCTGTTAAAAACCACAAACTTATTTTGGCCGGTAAGGTTTCTTTTCAAAGAGCTGAGGATTTTCTATTAGGTATTCTCGAACTCTCTGGTACACTCTCTAATCTTGACAAGTTGTATTCTCGAAATTCAACGATTTATGTTTGAAAAAATTCATAGCTATCACCAGGGATATCTCGAGCTCCTGTGGCCACCTGTTGGCCTAATTCTAAAGTGATATGGTCCTGCTCAATGTGTAGTAATCGCCAGCGCTGGTGCGCCTATTTCTTCAACATATTCGCATTTTCAGCGACAAGAAATCGCGATCGAAATAATTTTGGGCCCCCTTTGAGATCATTGAGAGCGGGGGTGTATAGGGTGCGGCAGTTACGGCACTGGTAGCCCGTATAACTCTTGTGCACATTATTGTCGTCCGCCTTTCCATAGACGCTGGGAAACACAATAATCTAATCCTCGCATCGAGGAGATCAGTGTGCTTGATTGGGGTTTTAGTTTCACATGATGGGGAATAAATATAAATGGGATAGCGAATCGATTCTGGACCAGTTTCAAACAATTCCTAATATGATTTCCGTGAATAGATTACTACAGAAAGTAATTTCTTTATTGTGCAAGCTGTGCGTACGTCTTGTAGGCCTAGGGGAGATGTGGTACCGATGGATCAAAAATTGGAAAATGATCGCTGGCCCCAAAATGTTCAGCCGAAAACAGCAGATCTTTTGCTGGCTCAGCACTTTGATACAAGCTCTACCTATCGCGCACATATACATGAATATCCGTCTTTTCGAAAAATATTTATGAACGTTTAAAATTTGTTGCTCGAACGTGTCATCGGTCCCCACCCGGTGGGTCCAATGGCACACGACCCGGGGACCTATGACACATATACCCTAAAAAACTCAGATGTGACAACTTTTCTTGCTCAGTATTATAATCTAACCTAAAGCAAGCCGAAGAAGAATTTTCGGTCGCAACCGTCAAAAAATAGATTAAATATTAACTCAAATGTTGTCATAAAATCACGTTTCGATTTAGGCTCGGACTTATTAATGTGAGGGTACATACATATTGCCCGAAAATCGACAGTGTGACTTCCAAATACCTCGTTATAGCGATAAAACATCATATGCAATTATTACATAAAGATTTTCTGTACGTAGTCATGTTTCATTTGTTTCATGATTAGTATGCTTGATTATTTTGCTTGATTTGGCTATTGTATCATCGGTCCCCACCCTACTAATTTTGTACATGAATCGAAAAAAATTCCACTCAAGGAAAGTACTGAAAAAAATAATAGGTTCCATTATATAGCCTGATACAAGCCCTAGACTTCACAATAAAAATGATTGCTGGTTTGTTCGTGCTGAAGGTTACAAAGAAAAATTTATATGTCGATCTAAATTTAGTTTACACCCCCCAAAACAAAAAACATCTGTGAGAGACCCCATAGTTCGCGCATGTCCAATTTTTTTGTATGTGAGGAAAGGTGTTGCCAGCATGCAATTGTAGACAAGTTCACGGAGTGTAATCATGGAATTATCATAGAGAATTTTCAAAGTATTTTCGGTCCCAGTGATCCATCGGTACCACATCTCCCCTACATACTGAAGTTGCGATGTCAGAACATTCAATCCAATGATAAAAACAGCTCATGCAAGTCTTACGTATAATTATTTCAAAGCCGGACAATTTTAGACCGACTCCAGAGATTTATGAGCTTCGCTCGATTACGATTTCTTGCGGTGGTGCCGTATATTTCCAGAGAAAATTGATAATAAATTGCAATTGGGGATACGACCTGCTGAAGTACCGTAAATCTACATCAATGCACTTCAGCCCGAGTTTAACACACACCCTTTTCAACGGCATACGACGTATGACCCTCCATGAATGCTGCTTGGCTACTTCAGCATCAACTTCCAGTTATTATATAACCGAAATTATTTTCGTTGCTGTTAGCCGTAGACTGTCATCATGGGCGTAGCCGGGGTCGACAAGACACCGTTCCCCTGCCCTTTTCGACTTGTATACATTGTGACTCCATATACGTGTCGTTACGTCGTATCAAATTCTTCTGAAAAGCATGATGTAGCCTACGTAAAATCGGATAATATGAATGTATGTTTTGAGGCAATAACACAACAAATATAGCACTAAATCTACAACTTATCCAGTAGCTCTGTGTCCAACTTCAAAATGCTCCTGTGGTCAGAAAGGCCGGAATCACCCAGTAGGCCTACGCATATTTTGAATTTAGTTATATTGTCACCATATCGTAATGTATATTTGTTGTTCATGCAAAAAAGTAAAAATAAAAGCACTCCACGTTGACGTGATATTTACGAATCTGACATATTTCAACAGGATCGTTATCGCTAAATACGAAAGGCAACTTGAGAACAGGCGAAACCATAGATTTTCATACTGTACAGAATATAGATTTTAGTTTGGCACAATATCACCAGAAATACAGGACGTTATATGCGTCGAGGCCAATCGGTTGTATACAAATAATTCGTTATTGTATCGAGCGGTAGGCTAGAACTTTCTGGAATAAGTCGAACGACAAGAATAAATTTAGAGCGATAATTTACAACCAAATCAATGCTTCTGATTGCTTCAACATGTTTGTACAAACGTCCCACGCCAAAATAAAAAGTGCCAGACTGCTGCTACCGTCGCTTAAGAGGCGAAACATAAAGGCAAGCTAATTGATATAATGTATTTTTTGCGAGTTGCTGCAGTTTGCGATATTCACAGAAAAATGCAAGATGTTGACGTACGTCTAGTATTGGCATACGGATTCACTAAACACTCCACACTATTTGCATGCAAATTTACATCTTCAAAATATTTTCGCAATACTGATACATATTCCATAACAACGGAAAACCGCTTTTACACGCAAATAACTCGTTATTCTTTCAACGTTAAAATATGAATACGCCACGAAAATCTTACATTCGTGTTATCTTTTCATTGGGATAAGTGCAAGAAGAAACCGGGATATACATAAAAAAAATGTTATTGTGTCTTGCTGGCGTTTCGAATGTTTTATTTCTTCGTAATTTGCGTGGGGCTGTACACGACTCTTCGTACGCCTGATCGGGTGTCCAGTTGACGTTCGGTAGTTGTCGTTGTGTAAGTTTTGGTAATTGTGGTTACCTGGAAAATTAATAAAAAGTTGTAGGCCTATATATTACCTTGGAGATCGTTAGATATACTCGTAATTAAGTAGTGCGAATTAGAGTTGCTGAGTGATTCAATTCTGAATAGAAAATAAGGCTTCTACGGACCTTTAATGCGATCACAAATAATATAATGCCAGTTACTCACATCACTAAAACTAACATATTTTTTCGACCATACCTAATTCATTGCAGTTTGTTGCAATGCTATGGGTTCATCATGACAAAAAAAAAGATATTAGGGTAGACGAGATGAACATCCTATGGCAGACGATTGCTGGAACCTTTCGAGAGACTAGCAGCCCTAGAGCACAAAATTGCTTACAAGCGAAAATCATATGAGAAACAATTTTGTTTTATTATAAATTATTAATATTATATCCCAACTGATCATTTTGAATTTACAATAAATATGGTTCACATAAACTGATTTAATTAATGCAACGTTAATTGAGTATTTAGCTAGATACTTATATATATGATTGAAGTTATTTATGAACATGATATCCCTGAAAGTCTCCATCTATGATAAATCTAATAGCCATAAATATAATGATGTTGCAGTATTTGGATTTAAAACAGTCTCTAGCGTGTAGAAATAACAAGTGGATTGCATTTCTAAACTTTTTAATACGACTGAGCCATTTTTTATTTGGTCGATACAGCGAAATAATGAGATTTTAGTCAAAATAGCCACGCTATCCAGATAATGCTGATCGCCATGCTGGCAAGTTATGGATACCACTTTTTCTAATTACGTCTTCGATCCAACCCACCGGGAAGAAACATTACGTTCTGCTCTACCATTACGCTATCTTGTCGGTCCAAGTCAATATAATAATATACTTACATCAGTGTCGCCGTCAGTACTTTCTTGTACGTCTGTGAATTCTTGCACGTCTGTGAAGACTTCTCGCCTGGAATCGCTACGGAATTCCGGCTCCTCCACGATTTCAATATTCTGCATCATGGGAGAAGCGCTTGCGCCTTGGTATGATTGCAACATTCCGCCCGTTTGCATTCTTTGCGTCGTGTTGTACGAAACCACTTTCACCTCAGGTAAAAGGCAGTTTTATCCAGTTGTATTTGATAGGGGCTCGTACATTTGGACGGATAACATATTTTGCTGTTTTTGTTTTGCATTCATAGTGTTACGACATCTATGGTCATTTGACACCGGACCGATATTGTTATTAAAAAGCATGAGCTGCCGACGTATAGTGCGGCCGACTTTCGTTCCAGGTCAGTAGGTGGCGATTTTGAGAAACAAGGGGGCGAAAAAACCAAATGGGGCGACTGGGGGCGAAAATGTTAGAACGTCCTTTGAGGGAGATGTGGTACCGATGGATCAAGAATTGCAAAATGATCTCTGGCCCCAAATCTTCAGCCGATAAGAGCAGATCTTTTGCTGGCTCAACACTTTGATACAAGCTCTATACCTACCGGATATATATACATGAATAATTGAATATCCACCAATTGACAAATTATTTATGAACGTTCAAAATTTGTTGCTCGAACGTATCATCGGCCCCACCCGGTGGGTCGGAATGAACACAACCTGGGGAACTATGAGACATGCGCTCTAAAACTTAAATGTTCCAACTTTTCTTGCTGTGTAATATAATCTAAGCTACAGCAAGCCAAAAAAGAATGTTTGGTCACAACCGTCGAGAAAATAGAATAAATAATACCTCAGATGTTGTCATGAAATCATGTTTCGATTTAAGCACAAACTTATAAATTTGAGGGTACATTCACATTGCGCGTAAATTGAGATTTTGACTTCCAAATAGCTCATTAGAGCGATAAAACATCACAGGTAATTATTAAGTACAGTGTCTGTGTGTGTAGGCATGTTTCTGTTGTTGCATGACTAGTCAGTCCGAGTATTTTTTCTTGATTTGGCGATGGTATCATTAGCCTCAAGTCTATAATTATGTATCTGAATTGAAAAAAGTTCACCCAAGGCTGGTATTGAAGAAAAAATATGTACCGTTATATAGCCCGGAACAAGCCCTACACTCACATTAAAAATTATTGCTGTTTTGTTCGTGTTGAATATTGCAAAGAAAAATGGATGTGTCGATCGAAATTTATTTTTCACCCCCTAAAACAGAAACATCTGTCAGAGACCCCTTAACTCATGCAGGTCGAAGTTTTTTGCATGTGAGGAAAGATTCCGCCCCCATGCAATTGTCGACAAATTCAAGGAGTCCCAGTCCCGGTCCCAGTGTCTCATCTGTACCACATCTCTCCCTATTTAATTAACACGGTCAAAAAAATGCACATGAATACGGCTTATTCTGCATATGACGAGAAAGTTGACTAATAAAAGGTCAACTCAACAGAAAGCAGACACGAAAACCGGTTTTACGAGCACCTACTCGGATAAATGACCTTTTTAGTCAATTCACCAGCGATCAGAGTTAATTGAATAAATTTCCCGTATATATATGTCCACTTTTTCGAATCCGTAAATATTGGGGGGGGGGCGAAAATTTGCGTCGAGCTGGATAAGGGGGCGATGAGTTGAAAAAGGTTGGGAACCACTGTTCTAGGTCATGGATTCTAAAACTATTATTAGCTGCGTACCCTTTCGATTTACATGCAAGTATGGCACACTCCTAGAAAAGAATGCGAATCCAAATCCATTTTCTGGGTTGGAGGAAGCTAGAACTTCGTCTAACCCCAGAAATACAAAAGTAATTCCTGACAATTCAGCACTAATGAGGGATACTATCGTTGTATTGCAATTTCCTGAAATAACTTAGGATTACATCTCAATTGTGATGGATGTGTGTAGTTTTAGTACCATGGCGAAAGTGACCTTATTCTGGTCAAATGCAGAATCAGTTTGTCAGAAAATCTCCTTCACATGATTACCGAAGTTCGATAAACTTAACTAGCAGTGAACTTAACTAGCAGTGTTTATTGTACACAAACAAAATAATGAAGGTAGGGTAGGACGTAGTATATTTTTGTACCTGATGTTTTTGCGGCATATACACTGACTCATGATCAACATACACACGATATGTGCATATGCATACCACGAGTGCATGATGTGTAACGCCGCTGGACAGGGAAAGTGCAGATAGAGCCCTGCATGGCTTTTCAAGTCTTGCACCATCCCTCCATGCTATCCCGGTAATGATGAGCGCTAGGAGGGGATGTCATGAATACCAGTTACACTGATCAGGTCTTTGGTCTGACCCGGCCGGGGATTGAACACACGGCCTACCGATCAAGAAGCCGGATGCTTCCACATTATGTTATCTTGTCGGTTACGTGAAGATGAAATAGCCCTAATCAAGTAGTCTTCACATTAAGAAAAAGTGACGTTGGTTCTGGTGGAACTAATCGCAGATCTACAGTAGGCGACGAAAATCTCTCGTCCACGCGCCTCTAGAGAAACAGAAATTCACTACGGTTAATTGTTTTTTCTTGGTACTCAAAAGCTACACTGCTTCAACTATGGAAACTTCTACTTCCGAATTACTGTTGATTTTAGATCTGTTCAACTCGAAAGCAGGCTTGTTATAATCGCGTACTCGTACGTTATGAATTAGGAACAAAATAATACAGTATTGCGCTGATTTGTAGCATTTCATATGAATTCGGTGCGCATGTCATTATTGCAATATCTGAAGAATCTAGTAAAATGTGTTATCACTAATGCAAATGCCTAGCGTTTGAAAGCGAAAGCATCAGTGAATACCTCAAGTCTTTCATTAGGTCTGGCCATCTGCTGGAGCTCTTCCTGTGTCAGTCTTCCTTCATATTCCATCGTCTCTACTACCGGCTCTTCTTGACCTGCCTTGTGTATGTACCTGACAAAAGTAAAAGTCTTGGTAAAATCAAGTCGGTGCTTTAATTTAACAGACTAATAACTAGGGTTTTGGAATGGTAAGGCGAAGTCAATGCTGTACTTTGCCAGGTTAAAAAGGTATTATGTATGATATCAAAACACCAACAGCAAATTTCTCAATTTCCTATCAATGTTTTTAAGTTGCATACTTCTGCGTTAATGATATGTTACTTTAATTTTTAAGGATCCTACTTTAAAATGTTACCAGCCAGCAAATAAAAAGGCTGAAAACCAGTACTCTACACAGTGTGCATAAGATTGATTGGCGTTGATAAAGTACAAAGTAGAGTTTCACAGCTTTCATATTTCAAAATATGAGATTCAAACCTTGTGACTATAGTCTTTGTCATTTGTGTCGAAATCTCCTCTTCCCTTGGCTCGAGCTGCATTTGGGATACCTGCAAGTGACGTGCATTCGACTTAGAATTATTCAGGTCATGAATGATTGGCACAAGCAATAGTTTAAAAAGATGTGGTGTTAATAAATGTGCCATTCGTCTGGAATAGAATACAGGCATCGGGTGGTATGGATAAAGCCAAAATCGGTACATGCATATTGCATGTACAATGTACAATTGTACATGCTGCGGATGGGGAAGTCGAGTTAGCATTGCAGCAATAAGGGATTGTATGGTGCAATTACATGGATTGGTGCATTTTGTTTGAAATAAGCCATCTATCACAGTAGTGCAAAATAATACTATTCCAGTGAAACAAAGAGATCAAGCTTCTTCATGAGACACAACTTGAAAGTAACACTCTGCACAATGATTTGAGAATTGGAACCTGCAGCTGTATTAATTCAAGTGATTCGAGTGGAGCAGCAAGAAATGATTTTTTTAGTACTGAAATCCTTCTTCTTAAGAGTTGATTCATCAACTAGAATTATGATTTCCATGCTATTTTCCCCTGTAGAATGCCGTAAACCCTTCGATTGGCGATATCGCAGCATCCAAAACATGCAGTACAAAGGTACGATAGGCAAGTTAGTGGAAGTGGCATATATTTGCAGTTGTCATCACCCCACAGTATTGTAACAAAGTGCAATGAAATGTGGAGGGTCGAAAAAATACCAATTATCTTGAATGTTTTGTAGGTTAATATTTGAATTTTTACATAATTCTTACTCCAATCGATGCCTAATACTAGATTCAGAGTCAAATCCCTCAAGTACTCAATTTTGTCAAGCCGTACGTACAACGCAATATTTATTTTAGTATAATATTTGTGTTATTTGAGATGTGTGCTCAAACAAAAATAAATTTTAACCACAATACTCACTTGGGCATTGCGTTCCGTTCGTTTCTGAAGGCTCCTGGCTTGCGATTCTTTCTCTTTTTCGGCTTCGAGATACTGTTGCTGCTGCAGGTATGCCATATCATCGGCGTCAAGGAATATGGCTGCAAAATTTCAAATCGTATTCGTCAATATGGCAGCACACAATTGAACAATATAGTAGTATTGAAATAAATCTGGATATATTCGGCTGACACTCGTCAGGGGTAATCGTCAGCAATTAGTAGAGAATTTAAAAGAACATTGTATATCATCGATCGTATCACAAAATATGACGTCAATGTCAGTATGGCATATAATGTAATATGGTAGTGACTAAAATCACGGACTGGCCGGAGATATCACTGATACGCCCTGAATACAGCATTTTCTACAAGATCTCAGTTGATATATGCAGAGGTGACTAGTAACAAAGTACTTCTACAGTTTCAACTACTTGCAACACTTACTCAAGCGGTTACATTTTCAAATTACTGCAGGCAAAACTACGTTTTTGTAATTTCGGTTTTGAAAGGTAGAAAGCAGTTTGGGATAACTTTGGACAAACAGAAAATATGAAAATGACCGATCACGGAATAGGATTTGGAAGAAGACAGCCAAATCTCATTCAACTTTCAATGCGGAACAAGAGTTTTAAGAAACGGGCCGTTTCAAAGGTTAATATACATTTCATACAGACATACATGCCCATTTAGAATTACCGTATTTTATTATGGTATAGTTGCGTTCAACATTAAGTTCCAGAAGGATTCATGGTGTGCCAATCTGTGGGACACACAGTTTGGGAATCACTGGACTAAAGCCCTTATGGTTGTTTCTACGTACCCGATGGGGGTCTGGCTCCGACGTGCTCGATTTTCATTTCCGCTTCGCGGAAAGGTCCGTGTCCCCATTGGTTTTTGGCGCGTACGCTGTACCTGTACGGCTTGTTCGCCTTCAAATCCTCCACCAATAACGACCGGTAATGGCCGTCGGGTATTTGGACAAGAATCGGCGGGTCGGTTTCAGATTCTAAAGCAAGAATTTGGATCATTCTTTACGTTTGTGAGTAATAACAGATTCATCAAAGGAGAATATAGATACTGAAAGCTTTCCGCATAAGTGTAACATAATGCTAGAGCACAATTGAGTTATTAAATTCAGAAAATGGTTCATCAACAATTTGTTGCACAAATGTCACAAACTCATGGTACAATCAATCCGTAAAACTATGTACTAGGACTCGGAATGTATCAATTCACCACTAGTATGAGAGCTAATTCAAGATTTCTTCTACACGAAGCAGTAATTTGAGATTGTGCTGTAGTGCATTATATTGCAATAATATATTTGCAGCTCCATCACTGCCTCCCCTTTTACGTGACTGTAATGTGACTGTTTTCGACAACATATGACGATGATGCAGCCTATTATGTTACTGGTGAGTGATGATACAAGGCAAATTTTGCAAGCCACCTACCGTCGAGAATCTCATACATCACATCATACGATGTTATGATGCCATTTGGAATGGCTGGTTCTCCCCAAGAGCATTGCAGTGATGTCGGTGATAATACTTGGAATACGAGTCGATTCGGTGGTCCAGGTACTGAAAGATAACAAACACGACTGTGATTTTACGGACAGATGCCGGGCGCATCTGTTTAAAAGTGACTTATTACAAGGATATGTTCTATATGAGCTTAGTAATTTTACCATTTCCAGTCGTAGTGCAACTCATCACTTCTGTGCTAGCTTGCTTCCCGCCATCACCAATCGCTGTTACTACAATGGCGTATGTAGATTCTGGTTTCAAATCTGGTATTACAAACTGCCCCGCATCTGTAAGCATAAAACTCTGCTAACAGATGGCATTCCCAACAGGGAAAGTATTTGAAGACTCTTTGAGATAAAGAACTTGAGTATGCAATAGAATAATATATTCTTATTGAACTAAATCCGAATATTTTCGGCAGACACTCATCAGTGGCAAGTAATAGTCAGCAAATAGCAGAGAATTCAGAATAACTTTGTATAGGAACAGTATCATCACAAAATATGATGTCACGGGCATAAAAAATGGAATAATTGAGGCGAAAAGATGGCTTATGATCAATGAGCTATTATAAATGATGCACCAACCCTTTTGTTGGCACAAATTAGGCAGATTTTGATAAAAGTTGACACCAAAGCATATAAATGGCAAAATGACCCGCAAAGTCATAAAAAGGCAATGGATATACCTGGTCTGACTGTTCTTCTACTGGCATCCTCCATCGATCCTGCTCTTTTGTAGCCAACCTGGGAAAAGGATTGACGGTTAATTCAATAACGAGAAAACTAAAAAGAATATGATGTCGCAAAAAAGAGACACTAAGCATTACTAGGATGCAGTTGGTTGCTGGAAGTTGAACTAAGTTACAAGATCGCAATGGATGATGAAGGAGTGAGAGAGAGGGGACATTGAAAATACAATTTAGCGGTAGCTTGAGAGCAGAGACTCAAAACATTGTGTTTTGAACTCACAAGATGAAAATAATTTTATTTTTATATTCATGAGACTCTGTTAAAGTCAAGGACCATCTCTCAAATTTGGACTGCAACAGGATTCAGTGTGTACTGTGGGAGTTTGAGGTATTTCTCCTAAACTTGCAACCTCCACCACATAAGTTGTCCTGAAAATCGAGACAGACTAGTTTTAGTGGAGTTGAAATTCAGGTACATTTGTCCTGGTGTGGCGCTAGTCTGGAACCCATGATTGCTTTTTTAATCTCTGGTAAAAAATACGAAGTAATGCGAAGATGCTTGAAGGCATACGTGTTACAGAGAGTACCAAGCTAATATTAAAGTACCCATATCGCTGTGATTGTCCATGAAGTGTCCAAAGTCAAGATTGATAAATTACAGCGATGGCGCTGGCGATTTACCAGGAGATATACAACAATTATTGTATACATAAAATATCGTACAACGGATGCACAGTATATTCTGCGCCTACCCAATATTCCTGTGCTGAGACATTATCTGGATTCCACGAGACAGCCACAGAGTTGGGTCCTTGCGCTTCAACAATTACGTCTCTGGGAGCGGTGATACGTGCTTCGAAATAAATAAGAATTGACACAAGGTAAATTAGGATACATTTTGTAAGCATGGTATTACAATTTCCCCTCTACACGATACTAAGTGAAGGAATTGAACTAGAAAAGTTTCACTTCAAGTTGGGATATGTTGGGAATGGGATGGGAAAGTATATCAACACTTGAGAATGAGATGTTTTTGATGTAATATACTTACTGTGATTCAACACACTGTTCAGGTGATGTATGCAACTTAGCTATATCTTTCTTTTTCTGTGTTTTAAATAAATTACTATCTTATGAATTGTAGATATGCTAATGAATTCTTCAGCCCGAACGAGCTGCATCAAAGTGTTTACAAATTTTAAACATATACACAGGTTTTTCTAGACACAAAGTTTTAAGAAACATTCTTTAAGGTACAGTACTCCAATAAATGAATAATGACTTAATATTGAAATAAATCGTAATATTTTCAGCTTACTAGGAGAGAGAAAAGAAAAGAACGTGGTATATCTGCAATTGTATCACGAAATATGACTGCGACTATGACTATGTGAACTAGGCAGTATTTTTAGATTATACATAAACAAACTCCTTGTGTTGGCAATTGGCGAGAGAGAGAGAGAGAGATGATATTCTTTTTCGCCTGCACCATCGAGATGCTTTGACGACGGAGTTGCGATACGGCCCCATGAGGTCATCTAGTCTGCGCCCCGTTTTTTTCTCCTCCATGCTACCCGTGATTGCTGAGCGCCCAGCAGGATAGCTGGCGGATTGGAGTTAATTTCAATATGAAAATATTATTCTATTGTATACCAAAGTATTTCAATGTGGACCAAGTATGAGTAAAAAACAATAATGATGATTGCAGCAGTCTCACATGTACGTGTACGCCACACGATTGCTGAAAGAATGAAAAGCATTCGAAAAGAAGAAAAGCTAAGTGGTATGAAATGAGACCGCGTGAGTGAAGGTGCAACAAAATGTGTACAGTAACAAAGAAAATAGCAACAAAATTTCGAAATGAAGTGCAGATCAGTATAAGAAGAAAGGATACGCCTCCATATCTACTCAATCTATATTTTTACCATTGGAAATCGCTACGGTGGCCTCGTATTGACCAACTACCGCTGCTCCATCGCAATTCCCGAGCTCCACAATAAAATCTTTTGCATCGCGCTCCAGAGAATCACCACGGTTCAGGATCGGAATTTGTATATCTTGGAAACGTTGCCCTTTGGCAAATACAACAGTCCCTGAAGATTCGTCGTAATCTTCACCCGAGATAGCTGTGTTTTCCCGGGTGTTCCATTCGACAGTGACAATTTCAGACAGACCTCCAATACGTTCTACAGTCGCGGTGACATATGGACTGGTGGCACACACTTGGAAACTTTCCTCGCTGAATCCGATTATGCCTTCTTCCGAATCTAATCCAGCATAGATGAATAAGTTATAACGATCACAGCAATTGCGGGTATGAATCCAATAATCCGTTGGCAGCCTCTTTTCCTTTGACAGGATACACAGGAGTCCATGATCCACTTAATTTTTGTTGCATTTCTCTCTATTTTGGAATTTAATTCAATTTTTGCAAATTCTAATTCTAATTTTGATGTAATTTTGAAAAAAAACTGTTTAGCCATAATTCTAATTCTAATCTAATAAAGCTGAAAATTTTCTAGTTGTCCAAAACTCTTTTCCCCGACACACCACTGACGGTAGAAAGCATTTAGTCTATATGTATTCACCACCACCTACCGAATATTAACATATTTTGATATTATTTAAAGAGGCTGCCTCCGGAAGATTTCAACTCGTAATTACATGATGTGGACGATTTTTGATCTTGAGATATTTCCATCTCATCTTCACTGCTGGATGAACTACTAGTTGTATCGGAAGAGCCATCGATTTCAGAACCATCTTGCAAGTCATCGGACGGATTCAATATCCCAGAACCCTTCATTAAAAATTCGCCGATTCAGAATACTCTTGCTCTAACCACGAGCGCCTGTATTTCTCACCTTGAGCACGACTTCTGTTTCGTAAAACCCGACCTCAGCGTCACCCGTAGTACCGCCCAGCTCGACATTGAAAGAGATTTGGTTGTAATTTGGGTTGTGCGGTAATATATCGACAACGATGGAATTCTCAGACTGTCCGTTCTTGAAGGGTAGTTCGCCTTGCGTTTCAACATAGTGTACACCTGCGATGGCTGTGTTGTCTCTTGTGAAGTAATCAACGGACACATCACCAGCAGTGCCTTCTGTGCGGTCGACCGGTATATTGATTTTAACATTTTGGTCGACTATTGGTTCGACGTCTGAGAATTCAATTTTTGGGGTACGGAACCCAATCACACCAGGATCATCGTTATATTCTGTTGACATAGTAAGATCCTCACTGGTAGGCTCCAAGATAATCTTTGTCTCGTAAAGCGCGACTGCCTCATCTCCAAGTGAACAGTAGCCCAATTCGACTGTGAAACTGAGCGGTTCCTCATACTTAGCATCGTCGATAAGAGGCACTTGGATGACTTTAGACATTTCATTTTCTTTGAAAACAAGCTCTCCTTCGCACTGGGCATAATGAGTACCGGCAACTGCCGTGTTATCTCTCGTATTGTACATAATTTCTGCTTCGCACGAAGGGTCCCCGGTCCGTTCGACGATCACTGGGGCCACGTTTGTGTACGTGGCGCAAAAATTCACTTCCTCGTCGATAAATCCAAACAAGGCGTCCTCAAATTGTAATTCTTCGACAAACGAGGCTTCTTCGAACACGGGCGGCTCTTCTGTGGCAAGAAATTCTCTCTCGTGAAATTTGGGTTATGAGTCATGCCGGGCAGAGCGCAATCGGTGTTTAATCAAAGATCGCATGCAAGTCGAGAGTGATAAATTACACAGTCGCGGGTTAGAGTGCACACACGTTTTTGTGAAAGTGAAAGTCGCAATGAGTTCTGGACAAGAAATTCAGGTTGTATGATGACAGAAATGAAAGAGTGTCGGCTGGAAAAGGTTAGGATTTTAATATATTTACATATTATATTAAATAATATACAATAATATATTATTCAAATGTAAATTCAAGTGCTCTACCCCCAAAAGTTTCATCAAACACAAAAATTGTTCAACAACCAGTCACATTTTGGGAGAAGATGCTGTCGTCAGGGCTATGAGTTGACAGGGTGACAAGAAAATGTAACAATCATTGAAAACTTTCTGCAAATACTTTGGATGGCCAATGGCCATATACACCCGATTGCTCAAAGGAGAGAGAGAGAGAGAAAGAGTAACTATTAATGATGTATTCTTCCGCATTTAAGCATTTTCTGTTTCATTATCAGATAAGTGATCAGCAGCATTTTAAAGATGAAGCAGGCACCATAGCCAAGGTGGTACAAAATAGTCAAAGGAAGATAGAATCGGGATTATGTACTGATGATTGATACATCAAACTGAAGAAACAGGATACGCTGATGAATATGAGCTTTCATTGCCCAACTAACTATGGGTTTAAATTGCACTTGAACTTTCCTTCTTGAATCATGCGTGATCACAAAGCAGAACAAAACAAGGTAATCCAAGGAAGCCATAGACTTTACCACAAGCTTGACATATTACACGATGCCCGTTTTCGATTATTTGTAACTGATGAGGTATTTTGTATGACAGCAACAACAGAAAAACGGAAGGATCATTGTAATGTATGTCTGACTATAGGCATATCAGCTCTCTTGATTTGCATCAGAAAAATATGTAGGTTTTTTGAGATCCTGATATATCATTACTTACAACAGATTAGATATAAACAAAAGATCAGTCAAGATTTGAATATTCCATGGCTTCGATATCCACAAATATGGAACATGAAAAGATCATGACAGCAAAGTTGTGAACGAATGTAATGCAATAGGATGTTGTGGATATCATCTGCCGTGATCCAGGCAAAGGTAAGGTAAGAAGGCAAGCCATCAAATTTTAGTTTGATAACATGGAATCGAAGAATATTACCTGAAGTTTCCTCAAGCTGTCTTCGGTAAATCTCACATAATCTCATGTATACCAGATTAGTAGTAATTCACACACAATACAGACATATATATTTTAAAGGCATCCACATCTACGTATTAATATTTAGTAAACTTGCGTTTTTCACATATCATCACAGAGGTTATTTACAGCATTCGGTAAATTGTATATTCCAAGAAACATATTATTTGCAGTCAAAAAGAATGTTTAGTGTCAAACGAGAATCACACGATAACAGTTTGCAAAACAGGTTAAATTTATTCCAAATATAGGGCTACAGCCTTAATTAATGCTACCGTATTCTAGTTCTATTAGGCACATGAATTGGTATTGCAATATTACATTACACAGAGGACAGACATTGTATGAATAGAAAATGAATAAGATGGTACAATTAAACCTAGAACTTAACAGTGTACAGTAAAATAGATCTATTTGCTGTCACTCATATACCTTACCTCACGGATTGTCGTGACTTTAATCATGAAGGACAATCCGTTACCATACATAAAATATAATTATGGATTTAAGTTTGGAACAGGGAGTTTAGATTGTGGCTTATATTTGAAAATATGATAGCCTACTGCTAATCTCGATACCATGTAAATATGATTGGTGACAAGTAATGGGAAGGCATGTTACCGAATTAGTTGTTAATGCTGTGACTACTTTGTTGAAAGGGATGCATACAATTAGTAATGGCTTACCTTTGTCATCAATTAAACCGCATTTCATGGCGCCCACTCTTTTCCTTCTGTTGGGATCTGTGATGTAAAGCCAGAAGAACGAACGCTTCTTCACTGCTTGCGATCTTGCCTCTTTCAATGGGATCTGGACATTTGCCACGTTTTGTCCATCTGAGAATGTTACCGCTCCTGAAGCCCAGGTTCTGTTGGCGGTTTCCTGAGAATGAAGTTCGACATGTAACTGTACAACTGCTAATGCATGTTAAAGTAGTAAATAGTCAGGTAAATCAGTCAAGACAAGAGAACTTTGGCAGGATAGTGCAAAAAATTGAAGTCTATGAGAAGTAGTTGAAAATTTTTACTTCTTTACGACCTTTGATTAACATGATCAGATAAATCGTTGGCAGGAGTTCAGGGCAAAAAAGAAATGTTGGAAGGACTGGACGCGTTGGAATTTCAGGCCGAAGTTCGTCAGGGGTAATCGTCAGCAATTAGTAGAGAATTAAAAAAACATTGTATATCAACAATCGTATCACAATATATGAATGCCATAATTTCTGCCATAGGCAAAATTTGTTGGATAATCGTGTTTGCGCGAAAAATGATCGAGGAGTCAGATTTCGTGTTGCCGGGAGAGCCTGTTCACACTTTCATATGGGTGCGTTGGAGTCAACTTTTATCAAAATACACCATCAATTCTGTGCCTACCGAAGGCGTTCGTGTACCATCTAGGAATACAACATTGAGCTTGAGCACTCTCTTTGCCGCGATTATTCGAAATTTCATGCCGGTGATGTCATATTTTGTGATACGATTGTTGATAGACAACAATGAATGATCTTTCCAATCCTCTACTAGACTGACAATTACCCCTCACGCTTGTCAGCCGAAAGATTTGGTTTCACTTCAATATGAATATACTATACAGTTGTATATTAAAGTTCCGTACGTCAAAGGAACTCTTCAAAGATTTATAAAATGTTTATTGTGATTTCTATTCAACAAAAGAATTACAGTGAGGATAAAAAAATGTAGTACCTACACTTATGCCGTAAATTCTTCAACACAAAATATTCCAGCTCCCGAATAATACTATGAAATATGAGTCATAATATTTTCCATTTTATTATGTCTATTTCAAATCCAGAATACGTGCTGCAAGGATAGCGTTTATTTTATAAGGAAATACATAACAAGTTCATTCCAATCGTAAGCAATACAGATATCAGCCTTAACGTGGAAGGTTCTAATAACTGCTATACGACGAAGGCCTAAATTTGGCCTCTATTCAGACACAACAATGTACTATTTGTCATTACTGGCATAATCAAAAATTGTCGCTATGTATAAGTGATTTGAGGATTATAAGATAAGATGCACCTATTTCCCCTTCCTTGGCATCAAAATAAAGAAGACTTACAGTCTCATCTTCAGACGAGCTGGATGAGGAGTCAGCCTCCTCCTGCGTCTTGCTCCATTGCGTTTGCCATTTCAGTGTCGCGTAACCATGCGCGAAATGCCGTTTGATCGGAATCACGGCCACTTTGTCGCTCATTTTAAACGTGTAGAAACGTTCGGTGAATTCCACTTTCATTTCTAAAATTACAATATCGTATCTGACTGATTCGATTCTGAATTGAGCTCAGCCCTAATTCTATGAACGGCTGTGAAGACGATGATCGCACGTTGGAGATGGTTGTCAAAATTTGAATACATTATCCACAAGCAGTTACGACCGTTATCATTCAACTACAGGGAATGCAATTATTTCAGAACCAAAGTCGGTAAAATATCATTTGGGTCGTACTTCACTTCGTTTGCAACAAAGAATCAACCAGCATGTGCCCAAGCAGATTGAAAAACCTGACGTCAATGCTATTTCAGACAGTCAATCGCAGACAAGTAACCCTTCCTTGCGCGACTATGACCAGACCATGGCATGTAACTCTGCAATAGGTCAGCACCTTCTTACGCATCCAGAGTGTGCAAAATCGTATAACGATAACAGATTTTCAATTCTTGCTCGCGGACGTAGTCTGTTCCATTTAAAGGTTCTCGAATCGACTATAATAAAACTCGAGCAACCGATTCTTTGTCGGCAAAAGGGCCGACTCTATTCTCTCCGTGTATTTCATTAGTGTTGCGTCTCTGGCTATGTATTATAGCCAATTTGTATTGCAGTAATTGCATTTTTGCTTAACGCTCTCGTTTTGTGAATTCTCTCGTTGTTGTTGTTATACCATTCTTACATCACACAACCTATTTCCTCTTCATATTTCAAATTGCAATCTCCGTATTTACTGACGGTCACTCCCGACGAGGGTCAGTTTAAAAGCTTAGAGTGAATAAATTGCAAATATGAATGTATTGTTCGTTGCAATATTCAAATTCTGTACCACAAGGAACCTATTTAAAATATCATTACAGATTAATTAAAAGTTATCATTGTAAAACGTGATTCAATCAATTTTAATCAGTGCATAATGAGAAAAATACTATAGAGGACAAAACAAACTAAAAATTAAAAAATAAAGCTTTGAGGAACACAAGATGAACTCTACTCCAAATTCGGACATGATTTCACACTTTCGATTCCAGTGCATGTAAGTAAATGCAAACCCGATGAAACGATTTTTCAATTGAAATTTAGTAAAAATAGGATATATTTTCATTAAAACTAACCATCCTGAGTTGTTGCTTCTGCTGGACGCGATTTCTTGCCTTTTCCGACTTGATTGTAAGGTTGTACCGTAACTTGATACTTTGTGGACGGTTTTAGATCAGTCAAAACCGTCTTTGTCGAGCCGTCTGTGATGTCTCGTGTGATGTCCGGCAGTCCTGAAATTTAATTGTGTTGGTGTAATTCACTACCAGACTTGTACAAACAATTGGATTTTTCAAAATGCACAACTAGAACTAGAACTACTCATTTTTCAAAACTTGTAAATAGAACTAGAGCTAACTAATGATCTTTAAAATTCGCAAATAACTAAAAGTAAGTAACTAAATTCAATCTTGAAGACCTCAATAATCTTTATTTTATCTGAATCGTGAACTAACTAGATTGGAAGTCTGGTCACTACGCAAGCTATCCAAATGGATTAACATACCTTCAGATTTCGCTGTAACGATGTATCCTTGGACCGGACCACCACCGATTGGTGGTTCCCAAGACACTTTGCATTCTTTCGGTGTCATGGAAGCACAGAATGGTGTCCGTACGTGGCCTGGCACCCCTAAAATAAAATTAAGTTTAGTGTTCATACAGTAATAAATACAATATCATGATATCGACAGATTTCACCAATGAAATATTTTCTACTGAAGGATTCAATACTATTTTCGGCTGGCACTCGTCAACAACTAGTAGAGAATTCAAAAGAACTGTTGAGAAAACCACTGTTGATGCACAAAGTTCCTTTGAAATATCTTCTAGTTCCCCTTGATAAGTCTCAGCCAAAAACATTCAAATGTTTTATTTCAATATGAATATATTATTCAATTGTATCTTAAAGCATTTTACTAATGAATAACCGAAGCACAGCTGAACTTTAATTACCACAAGTAGTCTGAAACCAATACCACTGAATTAGAACAGGCATAAGTACAAGTAGCATTTGTTGCCAATAAACCTTATTCCTAGCAATCAAGACGATCTCAAACCAGCAAGCGTAATTCCCTAACATATATACTGAATATAGATGAATAATGAATAACACGAATTCAACTTCAGGTATCATTTGTGTTCTGAAAGCTCGACTAGCGCCAGGTCCAATGAACCCCATTTGACACCAATCACAATGATCTCAAATGAGTTATCGTAACTTCTTAAAATATAAACTAGATAACGGCAAATAATGAATAACAAACCTGTGTCATTGATAACTTGGAGTTCAACATTAGCGATTGCTTTTTCTTTCCTCTGTGGGTCAACTATCCTGACATAATATACCTGCAATACATTGCATTACATATGGTTACTTGCAGCTACATAGAGAATGACACAAATATACAAATCTTTACAAGAATATTCACCTTGGACATTTTCTTCATGTTTTGCTGTAGTGGTATTTCCACAGTCTTGGATGACTGGCCCGGTTCGAATGTCAATTCACTGGTTACAATCGGCACCACCTCCGATTCCTCATCACTTGATGAAAGCAGATTTTGCATAGTGAGAAGAAATGCCACAACACTCTACTCAAATACAAGTAAAAGTAGCTATTTACAAAACTGACTAGTGACTTGACCAGGGGCTGTCAAACCGGGGGCTTTTTTAGTCATTGAGGCAGGTTTTTAGGCATGAAGTGGCCTGAATGGAAATGAGTTTGATTCGATTATTTCTTTGAGACATTAGGTAGGTTTTTAGGCAATAAATAGATGAAGTGACAACATTTTATTTAATCATCTGCTTCCCAAATATTAGGGGCTACAAAAAACTGCTCAAAAACACTTGTAGGGACTAGACAAATTCAACTAGAAGTAGAAAGCTTAAAGTTTGAAACGCCTAAGAGCCCACAGAAACTTTTAAAAATCTTAGTTACTTTCCGGACCACACCTCAATCATAATATGACCCAGGACCTCGGAAAAAGCGAGGGTTATCTATTTGGAGGTGACTCTCTACAGAAATAAATTTAAAAGCAGCTGACTTGATGAACTGACGGCCATATCGTTGACGACCATTGTAAGGAAAAGTTTCTCTTATTTTTAGAAATAAACTTCCGGTTGTGTGTGGCAAGTGGCGACGCGTTAATGAATATAGCAACAGTGAGTGAATTGGCCTCTTGCGCTACATACCAATGTGGTTTCAATTTCAGACTAGTTCCACAGTAATTGAGCATAAATGAAGGGGAATACTTCTGCTTGAGTAGCAATACTGACACTGACCTCTGTTCAGGAGTTTGAAAATGTTCTCACAACCTACCTTGAGCTGGATGAGCTGCTGCTCGTTTCATAGGATTGTGACATTTTCTTCTGCTTCTCTTCGGTAACTGTGTAAGCGTACGTCGACTTGAATTTGGTTTGCGTACGGGAGATGACAAATTTCGCTATGTGCATGCTCGTCTTGAATTGGATCGGAGAATCGTACGACAGACGAGCTTCTGGATATTAAAAGTGTATAAATTTTTGTGTGCATTGCGCAAACGCTTTGTCAAACCTGGATCGGTTTCCACGATAACTTTATCAGAAGCGGGTCCATCGCCGACATCATTAAAAGCACTGACCAAGACTTGATACGTCGTGCTGGGCTCCAAAGGCTCCAATGTAACTTCAGTTTCCTGTAATATTGGCGCACATTTCACATGACTGTGTGCGTCAGGGCAGGGATGTTCGAGTCTCATCGCATGCATGAGTTTTTGGGTACTACACCACGGTATACTAGATGTACATACACAAACTCACACTGTGTATTGAGGAATCGTGAAATGAAGAGATGCCTTTGATACTACTATAATACCATAAATGTGGCATTGGTGCAAACTGATTTGGGTCATAGTTGTTATATACACATCTTCTTCTATATAAAAACTTTAACTATGTTGGCACTTGAGTTAACACATGCTAGTGCAAGGCCATCTTCAAATTGATATCATTGTTGGATAGACAGTTTGTTCTTATTTGTCTCTAATTATAAAAGGTCAATAAATATGACACTGAACTAAGACTGGTACTTGAAATCATTGTACAATCTGAGATGTGATCAGAATCAAACAGTCTCTGGAGTAAACTTTGTCAATCTGAAATACCTACTCAAATTGCTCTATTGCCATATTACCTCCGCATGTACTTGTACATATATAAATGATGTGAAGAATAATGTTAACGAGCCGTAACCAACATATACTACAATGTTCATACCTCAGGTCCGAGCGTTATTGTCTTTGACGTGCCAGGCCTGCCCCAGTAGGACAGCTTGTAACCATCGACAGACATATTCTCCACAGGAAGCCACTTTGCTTGCACAGACTGTGGGCCGGTGAGGGTAGCCGTGAACCCAGGTACAGGCGTAGGTGGGGCTGTGACAAACAGAAATTGTCAATTAAAATTTAACTGTGGTGTACTGAACTGATTTCAGTCATTACGGTGAGATGTGCCTTCCATTTGAGCCAAACTCTGAATTATTTTGACAATATCCAAGAAACTCTAATCAACCAAGTCTACATTTTGGATGAGATAAGAAAAGTAGGGCAACAATGCTTGGGTTTATTACAACTTCACATAAATGTCATTTCCACTGATGTGTGTAGATTTGTACTAATGTTTCGTGTGCTACGATATCAGCAATTGAGGTTTCAAGGCTTCCACGGTGAAAAAATAGCATCAAACCAAAATTCTTGTTGATTAATAACTCTTTCGTGGAAAGGGAAGTAATTTCAGTACTCGAATCATTTTGTCTAGCCCTGGTCTTGACCGGATGAAAATAGCAGAACAGGTGATTACGATTATGATAGGAACAATAGTGGACAATACTCACTCGCTTCATTTGTAATTGTGACACGACACTCGTTCATATCGCCTAGCTTGTCTCGGCCTCGCAAATCAATCAGCTTGACATTGAAATGACGGGTTTCCCCGGTCGGGTCGTTCATCAGAGCAATCGGTATCGGACGTTCGTGTTCCCCGCATCGGAATTTCAATTCCCCTGAAATTGACAGGAGTTACTTATTTTGAAAGCTGTTTCAGACGCAACAACAGATTTTGCTGTGAGGTAGATATTTTTCATCGTCTCCGTTAAACTTTTCTTATCAATATAATCACAGTCCAAACTGTGGTGAATACTCAAGACACTTGGTTGATTACTTATCACTGTAGTTAGTTTACTTCAGTCTCTTCATTCTATTTGTACCTCAGTTGCTTATATCTGTATGATTGGAAGTGCATGTCTTAGTTCCGTAAATTGTAGCCAAATTTCAATTACTAAACACCTAGAAAGCTCTATTAAGCAGATTCGTCTTCGTCTATGCTTTCCTGGAGTGGTTACTACAGAAACATCAGTATCCGATGATATCAGAAATTTAAGTTGGTTCACCACATATATCATGTCATCACTCGTTATGACCTCATAAGAGTATGGATGATGTCGAAAGATCAAATATGTACCTTGCATGCGGCCATAGAGAAAATAATAACGGTTCTATGATGCGTCACAATAAAGATAATTTGGTATTTTGGCGATCAATGCCTACTTGCTTGCAGTTTGTGCCAATGATGTGGGTTGATCACAACTTCACAGAAATGCCATTCCCACTAACGTGCGTAGTAGGGTTGCTCAAAGATACCTTTATTTCCGGATTCCGGGAATTCACTGATTAAATTGCCAGGTTGCCTAAAAACGCTTCACACCAAGTTTGGCTCAGTTCCAACTGGTAGATGTGGACACACAGGAGTTTGAAGATTTTGAATTGCATCAATAGAATTGATACTGCCTACATACACTAAATGTGTTTCATTTGGACTGTGCTTTCAAGTCAAATTTGTTTATTCTTTAGCCAACTAAATATAAAGTTATGAATACCTTCCACGGCCTGGTAATGCACACCGGCTAAGGCGTCATCATCTGCAGTAGTGTATTTGATCTCGGCAGGGAAGTCCTGGTAGAGTTTTCGAACCACCATAACCTGAGCTTGTCCATCATCGCTGGAACAGGTGAGGTGCGGCGACTTCATCTCCACAATTCCTTCGCCTGTTTGCAGATAGTTGTAGTCAGAAGAGGTCAGAGCAGTCAGCGTTGCTACTCTAGTACCAGTGAGTCTTGGTGGTACAGAACGTCAATATAGAATGGAATATTTTATTCATATTGAAATAAACCAGAATATTTTCGGCTCATACTCGCCAGGTTTAATCTTCAGCAACTAGAAGAGATTTCAAAGAAATTTGGTATGTCAACTGTAGTATCACCGCATGGATGAAAATTAGAATAATCTATTTGCTGCCATTATTTGAGTTTTCATGCTCATAATTAGTGGTAGATTAGTAGATATACAATATCCTTTTCAATTCTCTACTAGTTGCTGACCATTTCTCTTGACAAGTGTCAGCCGCAAATATTCGGATTCATTTCAATATGAATAAATTAGTCTATTGCTGAGGTGGCTAACCTTTCTGGCCACATGAAATTTAATAATCATTGCTCGGGCCACTTGAATGTGGATGATCTTTTTTAGTAGTCTGATTGGAGCGAGCCGGATTAGGTAACAGTGAAAATAAGACTTGGCTTACTACGTATAAAAATCCATAACATTTATGTCACCAAACTCAGTGTGCATTTATGTCCTAGCCGCGCCAGGCATGAAAACTTTTCAAAGTTCATTATTGAATTCGGTCAATAACATTTTCGGTTGGTCACAGATCTGCTATTGGGTATGGATTTACAATAATTTTCAAGCTGGTTTCGGAATTGAATTGACATTTCTCATAACTTCCAATTTTCAGGCATCTCACGACTGATTTTCAGTCTTTACCGGATTCTGGCATGATATGAAATTAACTCCGTATCTGAAAATAGTCCGTCGCATCTCACCGACATCATTGGTTACTGTGAGCTGACAAGTGGACACGCCCTCCAGTTTTCCTCCAATCGGATCTTCGAGCACAACGGTCACCGTTTCAAGCGGGTCTTCCAAAGGCACTGGTGGAAGGTGGATTTCGGCTACGCCTTCATTTTCCCCATCCTCAAGCACGGTCTCACCTGCAAATAATATGGATGATATTAGAATGATAGCTACCCGACCATGGTCGTTAGTTATGAAGTATCGGCCTTTTTCAGGGAGAAATCGTTTTAGAGACAGGAGCTCAACAAACGGACTTTTTGTGTAATCTAAAAATAGTACATTGAGCCGAAGCCATATGTTTGCTCCCGATTATTTGAATTTTCATGACATTGACTTCATATTTGATGGAAGCAGTCATGACAGACAATGTTCTCTTCAATTCTCTAGCAGTTGCTGATATTGAAGTTCTGTACCTCAAAGTGATTTTTCAATGTCTTTTCACTGTAGCGAATATTGTTTTTCATGGCCCCATGAATCGAAAAATAGTTACCCAAAGCATTTCAAAATATAATTCTATACATCGAAATGCCATACAAGGTTTTTCCAGCTGATACTGATCTCATAAGTTTGAAATCGTTTATAAAAAGGGGGAAAATGTTGGATGAGTGGTCCGCTGGAGGTCAAGACACACTCCTGACGCGGACAACAAAGACCGATTTGCAGTAAATATTTGTTATCATCATTTTGTTTTGTGTGAAAATCAGACTTACTGTTTTTTTAATACTGTTGTTGATTCACAGTTTACTTTATGCATCGATATTACATTGTTATGTATTCCATGTATAATGTGGCAGAAATTTTGTTTAAGTGATTTATCAAAAATTTGTGGTTCGCCGAAGGCTTGCAGATTAGCGACAAGGTACCCTAAGTTAGCAGAGGTTAACAACCACTGACGTAATCGATTAGTGCGCGTACCGACTATTCCCTTGTACGGAGAGTCTGAAGAGTCCGGAGTCAGCTTCCAAGGTACGATGACTCGCCCGTTTGAATGTTTCAGACGCTTTATCGGGATGTATGTCCTGGTCTGGCTCTGCAGAGCGTTCTGATAACTTTCTTCAAACGCGATAACCGGCAGTTCTAAAACATAAAAAAAAATATTGAAGATGGTAACGATAAAACTGATAACTAACGCCTTCACCGATAACCCCAATATATTCAGACAGTATTTATAGATAAGACATCTAGCTTAGACGCGTTTCCAAAACTTCAGAGCATTTATTTGAACAGCTCTACGGCCATTGCTATGGTAGGACATGAAATAAACTAGAAAGGTTGGACCTCAATACAGTTGCAGATCGTACCTAACCCGACGTGCTAATTATCCAGGTGCAATTGTGATTAATATTCATACTTGATATAAATATTGATAATGAAAAAACTCTACTCCATTCAGATGCCATTCACTTAGTGTTTTACCTATGTCATTGTGCACGACCACGGTACAAGACTTGATGTCGCCCAGTTTGGCGTCGTGAGATTTCGGGGAATTCAGAACAACTTGGAAAGTTTCCTTTTCCACATCGGTTGGCACTTTTGACAGCTTGATTTCCAGATGGGATTTCTTCTCTCCGTCATTGAATACCTCAACGCCAGTCAACTCATTGTAGTACGAAGCATCCGATTCTGTCTTTGTACTCCAAGGGACACGCACACGACCTGGAAAGCGCATTAAATTCACACACTGGTACCATCAACGATATTTCTTTTTTAAGAATATACCAGCTTTGTAATGTAACTACTTAATAACCACAGAACCATAAGACACTGGTAAGAGTGCATTATATGGGGATAACTAGCCTACCTTTAATAGCACAGAGCTGGCATTTTTCTAACATTGAGATATCTATTTAATCAACCAGACAGAAATACCGCACTTTGAAAATTTAGCACTAAAAAGAAGCCAGTAACTACTCATACTTAAGGTTTGGAATATTTGATCTATGTTGTACAGACAACGTCTGTCATTGTGACAAGCTCCGATATTATATATGCAAATGCCGACAATTGTTTGTAATTTCAAGTACATCTCAAAATCAGGGTTTTAACCAAGTCACAAGGTTACGAGTCACAAGTCAATTTGACTTTTATAGTTTTGACTCGAGTCAAGTCCAGTCATTTTTAATTCACCACCGAGTCAAGTCCGAGTCAGGAAGTAACGGGTCGAGTCGGAGACATAGTACTAAGACTCTAGTCCGAGTCCAAGTCAAAGCGTTGACTGTTCAGTATCAAACACAAGTCAGGTTCAACACACATCTGTGAAACTCTTCAGTGATATCAAACGCCTCCGACTCATAATATACTATTTTTCTCACTGTAACATGTTTATTATTTTTCAATTAACGGTCTTGATATACAAGACTTGAATAAGTCATATAGAATGTGTTAAATCACATAACTCAGTCGAGTCATGCACAATGACTAAATAAAAGTGGAGTCAATACACAAATTGACTCCAGTTGAGGTGAGTCATTTTCTATTATCCAGTAGGCTAAATGACTCGAGTCAACTCGAGCCAACCAAAATTTAAGACTCGGGTCTGGTCATGATATCCCTGCTTGTCCTTCACTGACCTTCGGTACGTTTCGATCTTGTGATTGGCAACGTTAGCACTTTATCGGATTGTTTCACTTCGCAAACCTCATCTTGGAAACTGATGTGCCCGTACGGTACGTCGTTTTCAATGCTCACAGAGCATTCGCAATCTCCAGTCAGGAACGCTCCGCCAAGCGGCTGTCCTAACACCACTCTGCAAGACAGAATCATGGAATAAGGTAGCGTGCAAAGACAAAACACTCCCCAACACCAATTTTCCTTAATGCAGTGGTTGTTAGACGGTGTTCATAGACTCATTCATAAAATTTCCAAATTGATGCAAAGTAGAGTGGTTCAAATATTCTTCTTTTCAGATTTTATTAGCTATTCGATAAAATTGTTAAGCGGCCTGAAAAATGATAGTATTGACGGAGGGCATTTTGATAATTAACAATTTAGAGACGTAATAATGACAACTCTCTCTTTAACGCATCAACCTAAAGTGGGCATAAGTTATAGAACATGAACAGCCAATCTAAACTATCACTGATCTAATACCTATTATTTACATATTCCACATTTGCAGAGGCAATATCGCTATTTAACTATACGACTATTTCGTATAAATCGACCAACCTGATTTTTTCTGCCTCATTCTCTTGCGGTGATGTCGGAACATCGATTTCGATGTGAGACTCGGATTCTCCATCGTTGAATTTCTCTTGACCTTTCATACCCTAAGGTTAGAAGCAGAATATTCGCATAGTGCAAAGTTAATCATCAGCTCGAGCCTGCATAATCGATCAGTGCTGTGCCCTATCCAACTTTTATTACATGAGTTGTTGATAGTAAATAGCTACCGTATGGGAAATCGTACAGGTGATTGATTGCAGAACTGAGTTTGGTTGTGTTAGCTTCTTTGCACAACCTAGCTGTCAGAGCACTGTTTTATTACATAGGCATTGCGATGGATGTAGGAGAATTCGAATTGCTCCAACTAACTTAAATAAACACGGGTTTTCATGGAACCAACACTTTTAGTAGGCTTTACAGTTCAGTGAACATTCTCTATTCAGATTAAAAGGTCATGTTTCATCTCTGACAGTGGAATTTCGTACGTCATATACTGCTGAATGCCTTTTACATAAATCTTAACAAGTTTGTCCCAATGTTATGTCCTTACTTTTCTGTTGTACCCTTTGCACATGCCGCGATAAAGAACAAATTAAAATGTTTGAAGAAACTCTTGAAGGTATATAACTTCAATAAACAATTGAATAATATATTGATATTGGAATATAACCGAATATTTCAAGCTGATGCTTGTCAGGGGTAATCGTCAGCAACTAGTAGAGAATTGAAAAGAACATTCCATATCATTGTCATATTTGGTGTTGGTGGTACAATTGTTGATATACGAAGTTCTTTTCAATTCTCTACTAGTTACAGACGACTGCCCCTGACAACTGTTAGACGAAAATATTCGGGTTTAGTTCAATATCAATACATTATTCAACTGTATATTGAATTTAAATGTGGTTTACTACTATTATTTGGAAAAAGTGGGCTTTTGATGAAAACCTAAATACTCTATTCTGGTACCTTCCTGTGTTTTCATAGCGCGATCAACAGTCAAACAAACAAAGCACCAGTTCACCTGATACGGACTGCCATAAGTAGCGTCTTGAATGCTCCAAGGCACCACAACCCTTCCCGTAGTACCAGTCTTCCTGATAAGTTTCAGCTGCATTTTTTTCTGACTCTGGCGGAAGTGAATTTCCGGCTCCTCAAAGCAGATTTCACCATTTTCTGAGATTGATAGTTACATTCAGGTATTTTAACGTTGAAACATAGATGGTGGTTGATTTCCTACTAGGAGTGCGTCTCTTATATTGTAGAAGGCTAGGACCCAAAGTTGAACTCATTGTGCTTTGAAAATATTCCACAGAAGACCTTGTCGTGACCATCTAATACACTGAATCAATGATGTTTTGTAGCAGTATGGACAAGTATTTTGATAAAGCTAGTACATCCAAACAAAGAGGGACAACACAACAAAAGTCTAAGCAAAATATTCAATGATCGGTGCCAAAGTAATAGAAATTTCATTGTGCATCTTTATGGTCATGTTAACGTGGCTTTTCAGTTTTGACTGGAATTAAACGCTGTAAAGGAGAGGAACTGCTTGGAATTTACTACTAAATGCGGCTCCGGTTATCCTCAATGCAATCTTGTTTAAGTCATACAAACAACTTTGGTCATAAGTGTGCCGCGATCGTTTTATGATTTTTTAATGTGCTACGAGCTGAAAAAGTTTGGGAGCCGCTGGTTTACATGGTATACGCCAGTTGTGCTAATAATATGATATATTTGGCAGATTTGAGTCTGAAATTATGTATACGCTGACTTAATCCTGGTTCTGATCGACATTAAATGAGTCTGACCTCTGACATGATTGGTGATAACTTCCGTCTTTGTCTTTTCTCCCAATTTAGCCCCGCCTTTTGTGTCGCCCAAACAGACGTTAAACGACGTGCTTCCACCCGAAGAATCGTTCTGTATTGGGATTGTGATCTTTTTGCTGAGATAGAAAGATTGCTTTCAACAAGACTTACAATAACTACGATCAAATCTAGGAGCAAGCCAAGTCACAAATTAAGAACTTGAAGATCGTTACAGATATTAGAATAGTATATTCGATTGTATGATGTAGTTCTGCACCTCAAAGAAACTCTTTTATCACAGATATTTCGATACTAAAAATGAATGACAAACTATTCAATTAGGCTACACAGTTGGAAATAGAAGTAATTCTGGAAAACCATAATCGAGTTCAAACTAGAAAAGAAAGTTCCATTACATCACACAACTGCTATATGTAGGTTAGGGTTGTTCAAAAGTAACCGTAGAAGCGAAGCTATTGGAGTTAATTAGAGCAAATCTAATAAATTCAATTCAATTTAAATTAAGTAAATAAAATAAAAATATTGCTTTTAAATTTTACAGTTAACCTCATGTTTTCAATTTGTTTAAGCAACAAGCATAATGTTGGTAGAAACAAAAATGTCAACTTGTGAAGAAGTGATTAAGTATATAGCATCCAAAGAAAGCATATTTGCTAGCCTCATGAATTTTGCAATCAGTGTGAGTTATAAAGTTACAGAGATATTATAGGACAATATCTTCATTTGTGAGCTTTGCAGGATGATTTGTAAATATCCATTTGATAATATAAACAATGTGCATAAACTTTTCAAATGCAATCACACCTCTTCTCTCCCGGTTCAAAGCTGAGATTTCCTCTTCCGCCTCGGTAATGCTTCCCTCGAACAGCTGTCAAGTCTTCCGCCTCCCAAGAGACGTAGCATTTGTTGTCTGTGGCCCCGGTGCGGACAACTGGCACCGCAACTTCCTTATCCGTTCCAGCGACTTCAACTTTCTCCGTTGCCATCTCAAGAGTTCCACCCTCTGAAAAGTATGTTGGTAAATAAGACACGTTCGGTGACTGATTTGTAACGAGTGGAACATACATTTGAAGGCTCAAATTACTACGTGGCCGAAGAATTGAACAACTACAATATTTCCAGCTTTTCCAAATTACATTGGAATTAGAATTATCACTACACATTTTTATGCATCAGATTAAAATTAGAATTATAGAATTCGCGAAAACTTGAAAATTAAATTAAATTTCAAAATAGAAAGAAATACATCTAAAATCAAGTTCAGTTCATACCAAATCAGACTACATTCCCATAAGCACGATAAGGGAAAATATGTGCACACCAAGTTTGTATCGTGCTCTCCTACAGCATTTTCAGGAAATCATACTACATTTAAAATGAGAGCATCGACAAATTTCACTAATTAGATTAGAATTACATTACCGGTATTTCACCCTATTTAGTTGGAACTAGTCAACTAGATATATCTAGTTGTCCAAGTCTGTTAATGGGTAACTGGAAAAGTGACTTTTCGTGACATCAATCAGGCACTGCAGATTATAGTTTTTGCGGATATGAGGTTCAATATGGTTCAAAGGAAATCAATTGAGAATGGCAAATAATTCAAACAGGGATACCAAACAAGACTGGTGATGAGACTAAAAATAAAATTATAGAATTAATATTATTATAATCAATATATAATATAAGCAAAAATGCGTACTTTATGGAATTATCCAAAAAGTAAACTTGCTTACCAATATCATTATTCACCGTCACCGTGGAAGTGGTCTCATCTCCCAGCGCCGCACCAGACCCAGTTGGCGTCATCAGTACCACGTCGAATTTTGTGGTATCGGTGTCTTGCGGTGCAGACTCCAACGGGATCTCAAGCGTTTTCTGACCTTCGCCATCCTCGAATACCAACTAAATAACGATGCAGCGTCAGCACAGAGTCAGAAAACTAGAATTTTCCCAACTTTTCAGAATTAGATTAGAGTTTGAATAATAGCTACACTCTACACAGCTTGTTCCAATTTGGATTAGAATTACAATTACAGAATTCGCAAAAACTTGGAAATTGAAGTAAATTCCTATTTAAAAAGAAATACAACAAAAATTAAGTTCAGTTCGTATGAAATCAGAGTACAATTTCATAAACACAAGAATAGCAAATGCATGAGCAGCAAGCTTGGCTCGTTTCACGCTATATAGTTCTCCTGTAGCATTTTCATAAAAAACAGGAATTAGAATTAGATTAGAACTATATGAAGCGCATTTTGCTTTAATTGGTGTAATTAAACAACTAGAATTACTTAGTTGTAAGAGTCTGATGATTCGAGTACTCAAATGTCAACAGAGTTACAATTCGATTCTGGCCATCCCTGATCATTAGATGTGTTGATATCTTACTTTTCCTTCAATCGAATCATAATTGCTTGGTTTCCGTGCCGCTTTCGATTCTTGTATCTGCTCCACAAACCAAGGCAATTCAACCTGGCCTTTACGTCCGCGCGTTCTCATAACAGTCACGAGAGCGTTGCCGGCGCTTTGATTTACTTCCATCTCCGGTGTTGCCATGATGAAGATTCCTGGGCCTTTTACAAGAATTTAAGGAGTAAGAATATATGATCAGAGATGGTCAAAGTAGTCAACATTTCTACCCAAGATGAAATTGAGGTAACGGTTTAAATTTCTACTCAATTACAAACAGAAATATTAATTTCTAAAATATTGCAAATGGTCTGAAAAGTACTCAAGTCAGCAGTCTGGAAAAGCAGATTTGCTCCCCCATTTCTAACTCAACCATAGACAGTAGGGTTGCCATATCTTTCGAAATCCGTAGAGGACACATTTTACAGGCTGAAAAATTACTACAGCGATCGAGAAAACGGGTGATTTTGAAATTTATACAGTTAATGTCATTGGGTTGACTAAAAAAAAGGTAATTTTTCAAACTCGACTCCTGAAATACCCGTCTTTTGTCAATTCGGCCCACATTTCGAGTAATTCGTGGTATTTCAAGCTAAAACCGAGTAATAATTGCCAAAAAGGAGGACATTTGGGCGAAGGGATGACATTTCTCGACTAATTCAAAATGACTAAAGACTCTACAAATACGTAAAATCTTAAAAAATACATTAGCTGCTTCTGTGATGGCTATTTTATGTGGTATTTATGACGATCCCAGGCATTAAAGAAAGAAAGAAAGAAAGAGCAAGAAATAGGGAAGAAGAAAGATTAACATAGAAGAAAACTGTGACATCGGGCGTAGGCCGAGGTGGATGCCAGTCTAAGAGACGACAAATGGTCGTTCGGCATCCTCTTATCTCCTCATTACATCAAATTGTGTGTCTTGTATATCGCATTGTACATTGTCTTGGGCAGATGAAAATGAATCTGTCGAATATTGAATCTAAACATTTCCCAAAACTACCGTGTACTTATCAAAATCGAAAACACAAAAGACAAGTAACATTGTTATAAAATATACTAGGAGTGGAAGTAGACTAAACTACTAGAGAAAAAGATCTAACCGGCTAAGTTATCAATGGCGACAGTCGCTTGCGCGTTGGCACTCAGCTTTCCAGGTCCCTGTATCGAATGCAGTTCCACTTGGAATGAAACTCGATCGCCTGTGGGATCGTTCAGAATGGGGATGAGGATATTTTTGGCGTCCTCGCCTGCGTTGAAATCAACACTGCCCCGCTCTCCGATGTAGTGCTGAAGGTCTATGGCTGTGTCGTCTGAGAGTGGAAGTTCAAATATATGCCTTTTATGCAACCATAAAGAAAATAATGCTGGTTCCGTATTTTTTCGATTGCAACTGTTTTAATTTTGAATATTTGACTGGATTTGAAAAAAATAGTATTTACAGTGAGAAAATGAATGTTTTTTACTCAAATAATTCAGCTTCTATGCGTTGCAATTGAGCCAACTTTGTTATGCGTCATATTTTTAGACAACCTAACAATTTCATGAGGTAGCCAGTAGTCTTTGAAATTTTTCCTTTTTTCGAAATAAATCCAAAATTCTCTCTTATAGCTACGATTCTACAGGAAGAAATTGAGCTAAATTTGTTGTAGGCCTACAGCATGTTTTTAGTCAACCCAACAATTTCATCAAGTAGCCAGTAAAATCTGAAAAATAAGCTATTTTTGAACAACATTACTATTCACTCATACATTGAACACTCCAACAGCAGGTTTTAACTAAAGCAGTAAAAGATAGGGTTGTTTCAAATTTTCTGGCTATTTGATAAAATTCTTAGGTGGGCTAAACAAAAACGCTGTACACCAAATTTGGATCGATTTCAACGAGTTTAAGCTATTAGAGTTGGATATTGGTTGAATTTACCTTCAAAAATTCCTGTATATCCCATGAAATCGTCAAGTTATTTACTAAAACGATGCATTGAAAATTCAGCACAATTCCTACCAGTAGAAACAAAGTTAATGGAGTTTAAAATCTTGGATGAGAAAAGTAGTATTTACGGTAGGTAATTATAGAATTATTATTGACAAACTCAAAAAAAATCACTTCCACAGGTAGTAATTTAGTCAAACTTGTTTTGCATTGGTTTTTTAGAAAAATTTGAAAAATTTTGATTTCGATATTTTCATAATAAATTTAAAATATTCGAACTTAAATAGGTTCACCTCTAGTCGTTGGAATTGAATCAAATTTGGTGTTCTTGTTCTTTTAATCATCCTCACAATTTTATTAAATGGCCACAAAAATTTGAAAAAAGATATTTTTTAACAACCCTAACCAGCATACATACCATACAACACAAGACTCACCAATCATTTGGTAACACACAGTTACAGATCGTCCCTTAGGGCCTTCGCGTACAATGGGGAGAAGTAAATTGTCGACATCCCCTCGTGTTTCAAATAGCGGTTGAGGGAATCCAATAGTGCACTCCACGTCATTCACCAGCAAAATTTCGGCCTGATTCGGCTCGCCAAGCTTACCGCGCCCTCCAGGTGGTGATAATGATAAGGTGTAGCTGAAAGATTTGAAAAGAACCATATGTACGTCTATTCGCCTCAACAATTCAAATTTTTCATGCCAGTAACGTTATATTGGTGATACGACTGTTGATAGAGAAAGTTATTTTGAATTATCTACTAGTTGCTGACGAAAAACCCCTGACCAGTGACAAACAAAAATATCATTTCCAAATTAATATATCATTCAATGGTTTGCAGACCTGCATGATGCACATTGCACAGATAGCCGAAAAGCTAAAAATACTTGATCTTATTTCAATATGAATATATTATACAATGATTTTCAGAACCGCATGCAGACTGCTATGTCGATCTCAAAGAACTTTTGTTTACCACTTTTTAAGAGTTACTGGGGCGGAATCAGGAATTCATGCTAACAAAATAAAATATAGAGTGTACTTCTGCAATGTCATCTATTTATAAACTATTTCGCAAGCACTTTTTAAACTTTGACATTGTCAGGCTATATGTAATTTGCATCAGTGCTCAAATATAAAACGATACCTTTCTTGATCGTTTTCGGAATCCTTTGGTAACGGCACTTCTATTTTGGCAGTTGTTTGTCCAGGGTTGAAATCAACGACACCGCGCTTGTTGTCCAGCATCGTAGGTACGATGGAATTCGACTTGATCTGGATGTAAACGGAACCAACCACAACATAAACATTCCATCATAGTAAAGTTGTGGGCCTAGTTTGGATTGCTTCTAAAGCCTGGGTTCTTAACCTAGCATTCGCGGACTAGTTTCAAGCAAGGCATAGTATCGTATGGTATGGCATGAAATAAAATTTCGGTATGGAATATGGTAATGCGAAAGCATGGTATGGTATGGAAATTTCCAAGTATGGTATGGAAATTATTAATTAATTTCATCCAAAACAACTAGAATGCAAAGGCAGGAGAATTTCCTTACTGCAAAATTAGTATAGTATCTCATATATTGGGTAAATGAGAAAGCATGTAAAAGGTATCAAAAATGGTATGGAAGAATATTGCTATGGTACAGAAATTTGTGAGTGTGGTATGGACGCACGCAGTGAGGCAGGTATGGATTATGGAAATTCCCGTTCCATACTATGCCCCGGTTTCAAGGCTCCAAGAAAAGCCATTGTTAAAGCTATATAACTACATTGTTCTTATTTATAAAATCTGGCCTTATTTTACAGTTTTGACTCATGACCATATTATCTCTCATATTCAATGCTACAGATGTAATATGCATTATAAAAATTCAAGAACCCCTGTTCTTTGAAAAAAAATCATGAATGATCTTAGTCTTTGATTATGAGAAGCCAGGTTACTACTTGGCAAATCTTACTTTCCATGAGAGGGAAGCTTCACCTTCAGCGCCATTGGTTCTCATAACGGTAACGCAGCCACGCCCCTCACTTTGACAGAATGAGTAACTTTCTGATGACAAACTGAATGTACCCACACCTGAAATAGATGATGCATGGAGATCAGATTATATGAACATATGATCTATATCAGTGTCCAGTTGCAAACTTTTTATCTATGTTGTAACTATGAAGATGTAACAAATGATTTGCATACCGGACACAAAATCAAGTATTTTACAACGCAAATTTTCATGACTGGCTGTCTAGTAATGAAAATGAAATTGCAAGTTTTCATTATGATTACATTTAGAAATATATAATCAATCTCAGAAAATCTATCAAATTGGCATGTAAAATGCAAAATTACAGATTCTGAACCATTATTCATTTATACCAAAATCTTTGTGTTTAGCATAGCTTCATTGGTACACCTTAGGTACATGTCAATTTATGCAGGAAAAATCGGTAAATTAAATTCATTTTGTGAGAACAATGATATGCTAGCCAAAGCTAGAGCAAAACCGCCTCGGAGCATGCTGATGTTGAGTGCTCAGCGTAGCAAACCATGGATACTTACTTATGTCGTTGTTGACTGTCACAAAGCAATGCCTGGCATCACCGAGGCTGGCTCTTCCTGTTTTCGGATTTTCAAGCTCTACGATAAATTCATCTTGTTCCGCGGATTGCAAACCTTTAGGTACCTGAAGTTGGACGCCTGAAAAGCAATAATTATATAATATATATGCATAAGAAATGGAGTCCAAATGTTAAAATTTATGTTATTATGATCAGAGGGAATTTACCATTTTAGAATAGGCCTACCTACCTTCAAGTTCATGTTCGAAAGACCGCAATAACGATTCGTGGCCAACTAAACAATACATAATGTGATTTTTGGTGGCAAGTTTCAGACATTAGCCTGCATGAGTTTAGACGTCTGCCTACGAATAGGGGTGGAATTGTGTCTAAAAGCATTCATCGCACATACATAAATGACGGAAAACATACCTTGCTCCGCTTCACCGTCTTTGAATGTGATAGTATCATTCATTCCTTCATATCGTGACCTTGGTTTACCCGGCGCACTGGCTATTCGCCACGGCAACACAACTTTTCCTGTCTGCCCTTGCGTTCTTATGACCGGAATCGTCAAGGTTCCTTCGGACTGTTCACATTCCACGTATGGTTCTTGGAATTCAATTACACTTGGCACTGAAAGGAAGTTCAACCTAGTCAGAACGGGCGGTGATACTCTGACACGCCTGGCCTAGGCCAACATACAATGATGATATCAAGTTCGATAAGTGAAATGAAGATTTTATTTGGCCCCAACCTATGGATATGAGACTGATTCTGTGTAAAATGACGTAAGGGAATTGCTAAGCGCCATTGACCAATCATGCACCACCAATTGCTTATTTCACAATGGTAGATTGTGAAAATTCAACAATCTCACATCGGCCAAAAATGGCAAAGTTCAACTATCTTGTTCATGATGTCAACACATATCATGAAATGCAGAGAAATAATGCAAAAAATAAGAATGAGCATAGTTTTATTACTTTGATACAAAAGTAGATAGTTATAAGATGATTTTTAAATTTACAAGAGAAATGGAGATTTTCAAATTTTTTTGAAATATCAGGTGGCTCTTTTTTAACACAAATGCCAAAACCACTAAATTTCGTGTGAAGCGTTTTTTAGGAAACCTAACTATTCTTTCATGCGACCATTGAAATGTAAAGAAAATTAGGTTTCAGACAGCAGGTTTGCAATCACTCGAGTCATGACTCGAGTAATTTTGTAAAATATGGAAAATGACTCGACTCGACTTGACGCAATTCATGTATTGAGTAGACTTGTGCTAGAGTCATGACTCGAGAATTGGATGGTTAAGACAGGCATTTCGTTCTAAATTCGAAGAATAAAAGCTACCACTTTATTCGTATTTCGTCTGTCAGAACTGGTGTTTGTGAAATAGGGACAGAAACTGTTGAAAGTGAGGAAAATTCCTATATCATGAATGCGAGGCATTTAATATCCCCCAAACAGCGTATAAAACTGATTTTGAACAGGATTGAACTTAAAAAGGAACAGTGAACACCATCACTTGGACTCTGATTTGACTCGGTGGTGAATTGAAAATGACTTGAGTCGAGTCAGAAACTATAAATATAGAATGGACGTGTGACTTGGCTACGACCTTGCTGAACAGTCTCAACATGGTTGTGACTTTAACTTAGCTGCACACATCCGTCAAGCAATCGTAGTGTGACGTCTTAAAATTCTCACCAATATCATTGTTCAAAATGACGATGGTTTCGTTCTTTTGAAGCGACGCGCCTCCAGTAGGCTCGCCCAGCACAATATCAAACGTCGCAGAGTCCTCTTCGAAGATGTGAGGTTTCATCGGCATAGGCACCATGATTTTTTGCACCACTTCGCCATCGCGGAACACTAGATTTCCGTCATCCGGAATGTAATGCATTCCACCTGTATGGTATTAAGGTACATGTTGACACAAATCGATATACTATCACATGTTACAGGCAGTTTGTACAAGTCTGATCTCTGTAGTGTAATATGTTCGAATTTACTGTTATAACCTCACTGTGCACAAAATAGATCAAATTATTCCTGACAGCTGCAGTAGACAGGGCGATCTCCAGATCACTTTGCTGCAGATTTTAGTGCAATTTTTGTACCTAAACCCTTGATATGATTAGATTACATTCAATTCAAAGATACGATCACAGACTATATCAACCAATTGTTGATATACTTATATTCAATACTTATATATCATCCAATTGCACATTGAAGTTCTTTACCTGCAAGAATCTCTACATCCCAAACTGTACATTTTATATGAGAATTCTTTTGCATTGATCTTACTGTGACTGATAAATCTTTTCTGTGTCATGGGTAGTTTGAATTACATGTTTGAAGCTTTTGGCGATGATGAATTGAATGAATTTTGCTTCGTCTCTCACTCTGGCAATCGATGAATGTTATTTATGAAGAAGGACTTACCAATGGCACTGCGATCTCTTGTGAACCATGGTACCGACACAGTACCATCAGCCCCGGAGCTTCTGTGAACTGGGATGAGTAGTTGCTTGTCATTGCAGCTGAATTCATATGTGGGTTTTGCAAATCCGAGAGCACCAGCATCTAGTGAAGTATTGACGAAATTCATAAGTATGCCGGAAATTTGACAAATAAAAGTATATTGAATAATATGAATGAATAAAATAAACTTTCTGTATATTATACGGCCAGTTACTATCCATATTTTTGACTTCAGTACTGCTAATAATGTGTAGTAGACATAGGTTATTATTTATTTCGAAGGAATATTACAGTATGGAACATGTCTATTTCCAATAGGGCTACACCCGTGACAATACCTCTGTCTTTCAAAACAGTGATCACCGTTTCGCGAACGCCAAAGTTGACTTTGTCCAGCGGGTCGACCAAACTGATCTTGAAGTTTGCGTCTCGGCCCGGGAATTCCTGGTACAGTATGATTTCGATGGCAGCTTCGCGCTCTCCATCTTCGAACTGAACGATTCCTGTGAAAAGATCCATGCCTGATAGTCAAAGCGAGACCTTTGCAGGTATTTTCTATGATATATTATATGAGGTTCATGAAGGTACAGAACTTCAATATACAACTGTATATATATATATATATATATTGATTTACACACATATTTTTGGCTGGTACGAGTCAGGGGTGATAGTCAGCAACTAGTAGAGATTTCAAAAGAACTTTGTATATCATCAATTGTATAACCTAATATGAAGGCTTTGATATACAAATATCTCATGAAATCTCTTATCCCAGACGAGTGTCAGCCGGAAATATTCTGGTTTATTTCATTATCAATATGTCATTCAATTATATATTACAAAGGGATAATTCTAGTATATGATAATTGTGGAATACTGGACTACAATGCAATAGCTAACAGTCTCAAACATTGATATCAACACGGAACACAACACGTGGTGAAATTACAGTCAGCGGCGCTTTTTGGTACTAGCAGGAGGTAGGAGTCAGAACTGCTGTTGCGAAATTAGTGACGCATTAGCGATCTTGAGTCGTGAATTTCATTAATAAAAAGTCACTACTCGGTCTGCGGACGAAATTGTCTTGAATCCGCACCAAATTTCATTCGCATTTTCTTTTTTCAGAAATATGTCACAAAACCACACCTTCTCCCCAATCAATATCCTCCGATGCGTATGCCCGTTGCATTTCGTCTTCGTCCGATGAAGAAGTCCGTCTCTCTCTTTGAGCCGAAATCGACCTCTTAGCTGCACGTTGGGAGATATTGGTAGTTTCGTATCGGAGGATCAAGATACCGTCGGTATCCGATCTATGCACTGGCACCAACGCGGATCCTTGGGATTGGGCGAAGTGATGGCGTTTACGCAAGAATTCAACGTAGGTTTCTGGAAGGTTTGGATAAGACTTTTAGTAATTGCAGTGGTTCATTGGGTAAGACCCATTTAAGCTTGGCTACTGAGAAGATATGATAAATAATTTTGTACGCGCTTAATGCATTTCGATGTCATATATTTACAGAGTTGTTCAAAGCGGTCAGACTTGCAACTCAAGTAGAGGTAAAAGTCTACGAGTAAGCTGTTACAAATGTAGATATGCAGATTTGGTCGAAAGGTCACATAGGCTACTTTTAGCTGGTAATTGAGATGGCTATTTCCAAATTGCGAAGATTATTATATGATGTGCTCATTGTAATTGTAAAGTAAACTGCAAATAAAGAATTTTAAATCAAGCAAGCTGATGATATCGTGCATTGGTGCCCCATAGCAAGATTCTCCACCAGACGAAGTTTTTAGTAATGTAACAAATCTCTCCATTGAATTGGTTGTACATTGGGATGTCAAATTCTACAATGTCCGACATCAAAATCTTTCAATGCAATGCTCTCAACTCGACGAATTAAAGCCTAATGAGTGACAAACATCTCACACAATTATCGCATCAAAACAAATATTATATTTCACTTCATGCCACAAAGTTTTCTTCTGCCCGCACCCATGATTGTATCATGTAGTTGTCACATGATATTTATATCCGTAACGATTCAATGCATGCATAACATTTTATAAAAGCCATAAACGCTATTATAAAAATTTTCTTTCGGCGAGACACTATTAAGTATGAACCTTTCAAATTGTATGCCAGGCCATTAATGAGTTGAATTATCAAATTATTTATAAAATTGAAGCCGCATGCAACATGAATTTGCCGAAAGCCAGGCAGTTATGGCAGCACAATGATATGAAGCACCCAATTATAAGGAAAATTGAAGCAACGTATTATGTTAGCGAATGAGTGATTCCCGTGGATACCTGGAGCTGCAGCTTGCTGGAACTGCTCAACATATCTCTCTGGAGAAATAGAATCGGAATATAAACAAAACAAATTAACAGCTGAATTGATTGACGGTAATATTATATATTGGTCTTGACATCAACAACGTTTTAAAGCACTTACGTTCTGATGGTTCAAGTATAACCTCCGTGCTGGAGACCTCGCCAATTTGTCCTGGTCCCATGATTTCCGTTATGCCGACGGTGAAGTTGGCTGTTCCATTTGTTGGTGATTTTATGATCGGTATCAAGATATCTTTGCTGGTTTCGCCAGGTTCGAAAACAAGGTTTCCTGTCACATAGCAGGAATATATTATGGGTCCATGACGCCGTGAATATTGTCAGAATTGCAACATACATACATACAACATTTGTGTAGCCATCACAGACCAGCAATAATAATTGCTTCATTAACACCCATCAAACTGACTAAATATTCTGATATATTCTAAACAAAACTTTCAGGATGTCACAAGTGATAATGTCATGGAACACCTATAAAGGTATTTATCAGAATAACAATCTGCTTCGAGTAGACTAATATAATTTCTACAGAAATATTGTTACTGTGGAACCATTTGATATAATTAACTCTGTGTAAAGTTTTCATTTTCTTTATGCCATGGATTATATTTGAAAAAATGATACAAACATGAACATGACCAAGATACGGCCGAAAAAAGATGAAAATTTTACAAAACTTGATTTTCTATCAATTTGAAAAAGTGATCTCAAAATTTGAAAAATGGACATAAGCTTCTTTGATTCCACTGTGACGATATACTGATAGTACTGATGTTGCATAGATGACTAACTACTTCTTTTCATAACATTGCCAAATTAATCTCTTCCTCGCAAATACAAAGGCAAAAGTAATATTACCGTTTCCGCCAACAAAATGAACTCCATTCTGTGCAGTGCCGTCTTGTGTACACCAGCCAACGCATGTCATATCGTTGACATTGCCATGTCTGACAACTGTGCCTCGGATGACTTCGGCCGATTGCATACACAAGGTAGGAGATGCCATTTGTATGGTAGGCTCATCTGAATTTGAATATCGAGGTAAAATTCATCAATTTAAATAATGTTTTTCCCGAAATAACCATTTAATCTGGCTATTGATGATTTTCAGTGTTACCAACATCCACATGTGCTTGTGGAGTAACAAGTTGGAATAGTGGTGCAAACACACCCAAGAACTACTTTCTACTTGGAAAAAAATTCGCAGGGTAGGAAATACCTAATTTCGGATGATAAAAGAAAACTGCAAATCTTGACTGACTTCAAACAAAGTTTCATCAAATTAGGGTACGGAAATAATCAAGATATGTTGGACACCGCATCAGACACTACTGCACTAAATGTCATGGAAATAGCCGAAGCATTACTGCAAAAATTCAACGCTATTTCGATATCGCTGGATAATAGCATACCTGCTTCGCCAATGATAGAAACCACGGTCTTGCTGGCGGCTCCTAACTTCCCTCCTTCCTTTGGCTGCAAAAGTACAAGCACAAACGACGTTGATGGCACGTCTTCCAGTCCAATCTCGACACTCGCACTAATCTGGCCGTCCTCATAAAGCAGGTGGCCTTCCGCTCCTGCACGAAAGTATCATAAAAATTAGAAATTTGATACAAACAACTGACAATACAATTGGTTGGCAACTTGAAAACATTACACAAAACAATTCATCAATGTGATTCGGCCAGTACCAATGTTCTAGGCAGATATCAGTACAACTCTACTAAAAACAATAAAAATCCATATACTGTAGATCGCCAAAGAAAATTTCAAAAGTTTAAGCAAGTAATTTGGTTGCACATTGTACAGATTAATAGGTATAGTCGGATGGATATAATCAGACAATTCTAATTAAACTAATTAGAGGGAAATGTCGGTAATCTAATTCTAATCTAATTTGTGACACGTCACTCTGCTATCATTGCAATTTTAATCTAAATTTCGGTTTTCCTGAAAACAGGGCATGGTATGGTATGGAATGGAATGGGAATGGGAATTTTCCATACTCCATACCCGCCAAATCGTTCCATACCATACTTGGCAATTTTCCATACCATAGCAACATTCTTCCATACCCTATTTGATACTTTTTCCATACTTTCGCGACTTACCCGACCTCTCAAGTGATATTCTATTTTTGTTATGTGGAAATGTTGCGGCGTTTTTATTCTAATTATTTTGGATGACATCATCCATTTAAACAGCCCTGATGCACCAATGATGCACAGTTTCTTTATATCATATGTCGTCAGCAATGTATGTTGCCTAATCGTCGATGACACACGGGATTATTTGAAAATCACAACAGAATCGCATGGCATGTAAATCTAGTGTGGTAACGGACTGCTAGCAGTAACATCATCTACAAAATTACATAAACCAAAGGTATAGTGACATTAGAAGATTGGTTCCCAACCCTTTTTTCTTTACTCACAACTTGAAATCTATATTTCCGCCCTGCAAAATTGCTCCCTCCAGTAAAATTTGGTCAGACTTTGGTCTGTAAAGACTTGCTATTTGTGAAAGTCAAGACCCCAGAATTGAACAGCACGCAATGAAATGAATGAGCAGTGAACTGGTGACCGTAAACGCATGGTTGCGCCCCCGTCAAATGTATGCGTAAGCCGGCAGAAAAACAGGAAGGGCTTGAAATATTTCCAAATGTAGCGAGGTAGCATCAATTTACATGTGTAAATGCCAAACAATGCATGGGCGAGATAAATGTCCTGCTGTTAGATATGACCCGCCATAAGCTACACTTTCGCACGCTACATAACTCAAAAGAAATATCTCATTTCGTCTGTAACAAGTCCAGCTATGCTATCAATTAGGGAGTCCGCGATCTACCTGAATATACATATTAACTATTATTATAACGAATCAGGTGATTTCTATCACACCATTTCGCATGCGACTGAAATAACAACGTATATGCGGGAGATCGCGTGCCGCTGTCAAGTCGATTCTCGCTAATTGGAGGCATTGATAATACGAATCGCTGAATTGCAAATGAGATAATAGGCCTAAACATTAGAGATACGATCGGCCTTTCATACAGATGTTTAATAAACAAGGTTAATAACGTAAAGACCCTAAATCGAAACCACTGCATTAGAATATATCTTAGAATATAAATTTACATCCCTACAATCATTTTGAAACAGCGGAATAAATATCTATTTTCCCACCAATCTGTGGGCCACACATTAGATTCGTTAGGCAAGATCAGGATGTCTATTCTGTCATCATAGATAACCAAATTTCAAGAAGTTTAATGGATGTTGGAGGCCGGCATATCGTAATGGCTCTCCAAGACACGCTATATTTATGTTTGAATTACAATGATGGTTAAGTCAAATAGATATTGCGTGATGATCATCCTACCAAAGCGCATAAAATTATTTTCAAGTTCAACAAATTGATAAAAACATTTATGTAACTTTTACATTCTCAGAATCTAGGATTTTAAAACTCTCTTGGTAGTTTACAGACTGGAAGTGCAAGTTGAAATGCAAGTTGTTACGCGACAGCGGCCGAATCTCATTCGTTTATATGATATTTAGATTTGATTTGATTTGAATATTACTTAATAATATTATCTTCCTTCATATGCTCGTAACGCTACTTTGTTGTCTCAAAATAGATGTCGACCGGGGTGAGTGAGTGATAAATCGCAATTTGAGATATGAACATAGACAGTCGGCGATTTTCTGAGGTTTGCAATCAATTTGACAAATCGAAAGTACGATCACTGCAATGATTCTGGCAAAACTGGCTAAGTATGGAAAAGTATGGAAGTATGGAAATAACATTCCATACCATACTCGGGAAATTTCCATACCATACCATACTTGCACTCTTCCATATTCCATACCGAAATTTCGTTCCATACCATACCATACCATACCATGCCCTGCCTGAAAATGCAACAGGAAAGCTGTATAGTGTGACGCAAGCCAGGCTCATTTTACGTACATTTGCCATTTTCATGTTTATGAGATTGAACTCTGATTTGCTATGAATAGTACTTGATTTCCTTCTGATTTGAAATTTGATTAAATTTCCAAGTTATTGCAAACTCTAATCAAACTTGGAAAAAAACCGTAGTTATAATTCTAATCCTAACATAATTTGGGAAAGTTGAAAATTTTCTAGTTGACAGAATCTGATTCCGACAGTTCTTCGTTAACGAAATATCAGTCACCTTCAAATGGAGATTGCTCGCGACCAGGCGGCGACTCTATTCTCCAGGGCAGACGGACAATGCCGTCTGTGCCATTTGATCTGACGACCGGTATCATACCGCACTCCATGGCCGTGGTTTTGAACACGTAGGACGGCTTGCTGAATTCGAAAGTGCCGGGCTCTGTTCGGGGAGAAATAGTTTTTTGAACAGCCCTAGTGGATAGCTTCGCACTACATGTTTTACAGGATGCAACACAACCAATCGACACTTACAGTCTTCTGAAGTGGAAAATAGTAATGAATCTGTAATTCTCATTGATATATGGCAAGGAGCGTAGAATTTCAGTACTATAAAAAAACACAATGTAGATGTTTTGACATACCGCGGTTACTGATAATCGCCACGGTTGCCATGCTGAGCTGTCCGAGTTTGACGTTTTCACAGCCATCCGTGTTGAGATACACACGGAATGTTCTGGGATCCATGGTCTGTCCGGATAACAGTATCTCCAGCTCGGATCTCGTGGAATTGGGAGCGAACATCAGGACATCCTGACGAGAGAGATGGATAGGATTCAGTACACAAGAATTGGGAAAGAAAATCAATATTATTAGGATTATTTGCTTATTATTTAGTTATATTACTTTGTAGACAAAGCTGCAGTGAAGCAGTCTGGCGACCAACAAGTCTACTACAGCTATTAGGAGTGATTGATTGAGTAATGAATTGAAAATTGAAGAAATGAAATGTTTGATCCAGGAACTCGGAGACAGTCAATAAAAAACATGAGAATATGGGTATTTACTAGGAACAAGAAACAGATTGAAATTTGAGATGGATCTTGATGTAATTTACGAGACTTGTGAAACTAATTGGAGATTTGGTCATCTATTTTCCAATGATCCTTGTAGTCAATTTTGAAAAAACATCAAACCCCACTGGATACGGATTTGAACTAGATTTCAAGTCTAAAACACTGGAAGATTCCATAAGATTGACACAGTTGCTTATGCAGTTTGAACGTTTTTCACACACAGTAGCTTACGGATAGATTAGTAACGTGAATATACCAGGCGGTATTTCACAGCAATTCGATTGTTTACCCTGCATTGTTGATAATCGACCCCCTGTTTCGCGGTGTCTTCCTCCGTGTACCAATTCACTACAACCTCTTCTTGGCAATCTCCCGTGCGCAATATAGGAATTCTGATGCTCTTCGAAGTTCCTATCACCGGATAGGACGATTTGCCGAATTGCACCACGCTTTGATCTGACATGAAGAAATGTATAATTGTGTAACGTTGAAATCAAATATCAAAAATTATAGCCCCGTGATACACAGCGGATAACAGAGCACCTGAAAGAGATATCTGTGAAGATATGATGATTCCTCTCGCCGAATACAATCAACCGCTATAATTAATGGACGTTGAAGACATCTTTTCTATCTGCTACACTTGAGTTGTGCCTTTGTTTAAATATTACACCATTCACCACAAATATTATAATATAAAGCTTCAAAAGCAACCCGCCTGTTACCTGAGAGAGATGCACTTTAATCTAGTAAAAATATTGTTCTCAATGTTAATTTTCAATCGTTCAGCACAAGTTTTAACATACCATTACCGTATTATTATTCACTATTTCTCTATCATTAAATATCATTCATATTCCATTCAATCATATTTATGTTACTCTGAAATATTGCAGAATATGATTGAAGTGAGCAAATCAAAAAATACAAGTGGCGAACGAATTGATCGTTTCAGAATCACAGAATGGTTCGGCGACTACTTTCAAACACTTTGTCTGAAATCTCGACGACTTTCCTGTGAACTTCTTGCGCGCTCATTATTGTTTTTATCAATAATCTACATAGTGAGAGATAAAATGGTGCATTTTTGAGATTTTCCAAATTTTGTACAATCCTAACACACATCCCGTTGTTGTTTATAACGGTGTTGAAATCGACAGTTATCTTACATCGAACCAATTATGGAGTTGTCAACGATCCCTAAAATACAGTAATATCACTCATATCCGAGTCAACACTAGGAAACGCAAACTTTGTTGACTTCAATTCAATATGTAATTCTACCTTCTCCGCCAATGATTCTAACGGCAGCCCTCCGTGTGCCTGTCTTGGCTCCACCAGTCGCCCGACCGAGTTCAATGAAGAACTGTTTCTCGGATTGGTCTTCTTCGAAATGTGAGGGAAGCACATTGATTTCCACGTCTTTCACAATCTAAATCCAGATCACAGCATAAATGTAGAGGCCCCGTATCCGTAATGGCAAAAATTAATGAGTCAACAGAGTCAGTTGTCAAGTCCATATATTACTGAGTCTACAACACTCTTTACAGGCAGAATGGTATTATTGCATAATAAACCGATGTAAAATGATAGTATCATAAGATAAATAGTTTTGAATAGTTTTCCAATCCAACACACCTTGCCCTACAGATTTTACTAAAATAAGTACTGGTACAATGCTGGTACCTGTCCTAACGAAACGAAACGCCTACTTTGCAAAGGCGAAAATAGTATATATGCTACATGAGAAATTCACATGCTAATAAATCAATTTAACCACGTTCTCTGAAGCAAAAAGTGATAATCCTTAACAAAGATTTCTCGATCTAGCAAATTCACAACAATCTTCTCTTCGGGTATTGAGCAAAATACAATCTTGCAGATTGAATCGCTGAACTGCGTTTTTGACAGAATAATAAGGTCTGCTGTGGATTGTGAAATTTTGAGTTGCACCACTTGCCTATGTTATTAGGTTTGTTCGAAAATACCCTTTTTTCAAATTTGACTGGTAATTTAATAAAATTGTTAAAATGTGCTGTCCATCGAATTTAGCTAGACCTGTAGAAGCGTAGCTGTAGGAGTGGAAAATTTGAATTTATTGATAGAAATGATTTGCAAATTTCACTGGCAATTTTGGATTTGAAAAAAAATAGTGTTTACATTCAGGAAATTCTATCATTATTAATTATAGAAATACCCACTATCCCTTACTGTTTCTATTGTCTATTTTTAGACAACCTGACAGGTAGCCAGTCCAATTTAGAAAAAAGTTATTTTGAACATATCATTTTTTGAATATACTATTTTAACAGCTTCTTGGAGGTACAGAACTTCAATATACAATTGAATAGTATATTCATATTGAAATATTCGGGTTCATTTCAATATGAATTATTCAACTATTTTAACAGTACTTCTAAATAAAAACACGGTCAATTCAATTCAAGATTCACATTCGAGCAATCTCACCTCATTATTGCCGAATCTTATAGTGCCGCGTTCTCCAACAAAATCGTGATTGCACTTAGCAGAACCATCGACAGTGAACCATTCCACCTCGACTGCTCCGTCCATTCCACCGAGCCGATGTACGGGAATCGATACCACGCCATCTCTTGACTTGAACGAGTAATTTGCTTTGGAGAAGCCCAGAGTTCCGGGATCTGAACGTTACAGTATCATACAAGCATTTAGTATTTTCAGAATTTACAAGAAATTTCTGGCGCAGACTTCAAACTACTGGATTTTCAAAACACACAGTAGAACCAACAAACTTTGAAATTCGGAACTATCTAACCCAGTGGTTCTCAACCTTTTTGTCTTCGCGGACCCCTTTCAGACCGTCACGGACCCCACGAACCCCCACGAACCACTGATCTAACCGAAAGACAACTACTAATAACTGATAATACGAATTACTGAATTGCAAATAAGAAATATTGGTTATAGGATCGGCATTTCAAAAGGACGGAGTTTCAAGTTCGAAATGGAAGAATTTCGTATGCCGAAACCCACCCCCTGGCTACGCCATTGTCAGTGGTGATGATTATGAGCTAGCAATGGCTGCAAGACCATCACACAACAGAACACGGATATCACGATTCAAATCAAACGACGACACATGTTTTCTAGTTGCTGTACAACTAAACTCTTTTTTAAATGTGCAGTTGGAACTAGAGTGAGAAATACTCACTTTTCAAAATTCACAACTAGAACTAGAACTACTTAAAACACTAGCAGTTAGTTGATCGTCAACTAGCTAGTGCAAGTCTGGTAGAAGCATAACAAAGCGATGCATTACCAATGTCATTCAGAATGACGATTTCTGCCTTTTTCTTTTTCAGATTGATGTCGTCCATGTTGCTTTCGTCAGTCCAGTACACGCTTTGCAGAATTAGCTTCATGGATACTTGCGGCTCGCTGATTTCCATCTCGCTCATGTCCAATTGAATGCTGCCTTGATCAAATCCATCCGGTATATTGATCTATTGGAAATGCAATACTGGCGGTTATCGAGGATCTAGGGATCTAACACGTAGAAATTTAAACTGCAAAAGCAACCTGAGAATACAAGGCAACTCTTCTATTACTATCTGTAACTGCTCACCTTCCCCATGGGCTGGAGCTGTCCGTCTTCTGAAGAGGAGCTCGATATTGAACCAGTCGAATATCGGAAGCTGTCGGTGAAATCTTTAGCTCGTTTGGGAGCACATGTCCATTCCACTATGCAGTCGCCGTCTCCCGATGATTTATGAACCGGAATATTGACGGTCTAAAATGGAAGCATCTATAAATCAATGGTTCTTAACCTTCAGTAACTTAGAGAAAGCCTTACGCTAATCTGCAAGTATTTGGGAATCGCTAATGATTGCTTAATCACAAGACAATAGAACCACCACAGTACACATCAAATACATTACTATAGAATACCAATGCACAAAATGAACTGGGCATCAACAGAGTATTAAAAGGACAAAACCAATAAAATATCATTTCCACGCAAACAAAAAACAGAATGATGAGTATTCATCACAAATCTGTACGACTTCCGATGTTTTCTTTCAAACACTATTTTGAAATGCAAGGCTTCGCCATGGAAAGTGCCATCGTATTGTTTGGTCAAAATACAGCACCAGTTGTTCAATTGAAAGTGAGCTATTAAGATAAAATCGAAATTTCATAATGACGGGATTTTGAGTTCGAACCCAACCTCACGATGTGTCACCACAAGTCACAATTTTGCAATTGATTGCAAGTAATTGCCTGCAGCCAATACAGAAGTGATATCACAAATCATATGTCTAACTTGAGTGCGCATCTTGACCTACTGCGGAACCCGCGAGAATGGCCCAAGGAGCCTCGGTCAAGAACCACTGGCTTAGCATGGCCAGCCAACCTATAAATTCACAATAGTCACCTTTGCGCTGCGCCTTACGATGTACTTTGATTTCAAAAGTTCGACCGTACAAGCTCCAGATGGTGCAGCAGCCATTACCGGCACGATGGCGTCTGTGCAAGTAATGCAACTATTACATATGCCACGATTTTAAAAAGAGTTGGACGACTAGAAAATTCTCTGCTTTTCCAAATTGGATCAAAATTATTGCATTTGGAAACGAAATACATCAAAATTCAAGTTCAATTTATATCGAATAAAAGTTGGTTCTTATAAGAATGAGAATATTAAATGTCTGTACACTGAGCTTGGCTCGTTACACACAATACAGTACTCCTGTAACATTTAGAGAAAGACAAAAATTTAAATTAGAATTAAAATTAAAACATATAAACAGTTGACGAATTAGATTAGATTTGAATTAGTGTACCGGCACTTTGTTCTAATCAATCTACCTAAAAAACACTTGTCTAGTTGTCAAGTCTGATTGTAAGTGGAAAGAGGTGTTTACCTATTTTACTGCAGATTACAGCGACTTCTGCGCATCCGTACTCTCCAATTTTAGGTCCCCCTGGTGTTGACTTCAAGGTTACCAAAAACGTAAGAGGCAGACCAGTTGATTTAGGATCGTTATAGATCGGTATTCCCACTTCCTTCGCTGCTTCTTTCGCCTCAAATACGATGCTGTTCATTCCGCCTTGAATTAAATTGGTGAGACATTTCATTAAAGTTTTTCACAATATTGCAGCATTATCCAGTTCACATGTCCCAGTTTGTGGGAACAATAATTACATGCATATGAAATGATGTACTTCCAGCCTTCAATGCACGTTTACGAATATAAGTGCCACTGTGACGTAAGGTATTTAGGACATACATCCCAAAGATTGAAGTATAAACAGCACATTCCACGCCAGTGCAAGCATGTTTCGAGAACAGACACTTACAACGATTTTCAAGCATGCACTTCCTTGATTAGTCAACATGCAAGCAACAACCTATCCTGTGTAAAAAACTATAATGGTGACATGATCTATACGATCTCTGTTTCATTAGAAAGTGTTAGAATTGACAATTATTCAGTTGACCAAGCACATTTTACGGAAACAAAAAATATCATCTGTACAACCGGGGCCCCGGTAGGCCCCGGTACAACCTACAAATCTCTCTCTAGGTCGCTTTATTTGGTGTATGTCCTCCAACCTTTTTATGTCGAACATCGGTATTATTACACACATATTTCAAAGTTTCGTGTTTCCATGGTTCCAATGTGAATTCCATGGTTTGTAATCGTGATTGTTACGTCATACATCATATTGGTATCCTTTTTGAAATTGTTTGAACCATTTTAGTTTGCTGATACCTCTTAAGAAGAGGTCTTATAGTCGAGACAAAATGTATTCTTGGAATGTATATTGTGATTAAAGTTGAGATACTATAAAAAGAATGGAGACGACGCGACTTGGAGAAATGCTCACCTTATTAATAACAGGCATCACTGTACACAGTTGCGCACTATCCATCGTAAATGTACATTGTACATGTACAACTAGCTGCATTTAATACAGACACGCAATTTCTTATCAAGTTATATCTAGCAATGTCGATACATTATATGTACATGGAATGGCAATAATCCAGTAGCATCCAACATCAAGGAATACCTCTGTAATGAGTGCCGCTGACAGCAGTTCCATCCGACGTTTCGTACATGACAAATGCAGCCGAGTCCAAGTTGTTTTTCCTGGAAACCAGCAACGTAGCCATTCCAGAAGTTGCAATCGCGTCGATGCGTGGCTGCGCGAAGCTCACAAATCCCGTGTCTGAAAAAAGAAGACGCTGTTTTACGACATGAACAACATATGTCCTAAACTAGTTGCCGATGCCACACAAATGCAGGAGGAAGCCTTGAGCTTCAAAACAGGCCAGTGGTTCGCAGCCATTCATGACCTGGGAAACACCTATGATATACAATCCTTCCCAAATTAGATTCGAATGGGAAAGATAGCTGCAGATTTTTTCCAACTTAGATTAGAATTAGAATTACTGAACTTGCAAAAACTTGGAAATTGATCTAAATTCCGAATTAAAAACAAATTTTGTTATTGCGTATGTGTATTATTTTATGCTCATAAATATGATAATTACAAATGTACACCAAGCATGTCTCGTTTCGTACTATACAGATCTCCTGCAGCATTTTCAGGAAAACCAGAAATTAGATTACAATTAGATTACCGGCGTGTCGTTCTAATTAATCTAATGAGACACCTAGAATTATCTGGTTTCTTCAGTCCGATTACAAGTGATGAACATCTGGCTACATGCACTAAAAATGTTGAAACTACTGACCAGCTATGAGGAACACCAGCTAACTAAACACAACCATAGAAGCTACCTTCCTCTCCAAAGACGGTGACAGTCGTTTGAGTTTTAACACCAAGCTTTCCGCCTCCGGTGGGCTTCATCAGGCTGATAACGAATGTCAGCATCTGTGCCGGCGGAACTTCCTTAAGGATGAGCTCCATAGAATGAGTGATTTCTCCGTGTGAAAAGTCAACGGAACCCGTGAGGGATGCAATATCTGAAATGAACATAGAATATTGATAAATCTGTGATAACGGAAGATTTGCACATTGGCTGGATAAGGAATATATGAGACTGATCAAATGAAAATACGAATTAGTAAACTCGAAATTGCAGAATGTATTTTGATGTCATTAAATGATCATATTGCTCCAGACATAGCAGCAATAAAAAAAATTAGTGCAAAGTTCCATGAGGTTGATGAGAAATATTTCTAACCGGATGGCAGTTGTTGGCTTGACTGTACAATCCATGGTATTGTGACATTTCCGTCAGTTCCCAATGATCGCACAAGAGGTATGTAGCTGATAAGCGGCCCTGGTGAAGTCTGTCTCAAGACAATGGAGTTCTTTGCAAATTCGAACACACCAGGCTCTGAAATAAACCACATATCAATGTATATGGCACAAATGTCCTGAGTAGCATTGATAAGATTATTCATGTACACCAAAAACTTTGATGAATAGATTAAAAGTAAACATCATTAATAATGCATAAGCTTGATACAGTCAACTATACACCTATAACGGATATTGCAAAAAATTCCATCAGTGAAATACAGCTGCAAGACTGAAGAAGGCTGAAGAAATAGCTTACCGTCATCTTCTATGATTGATATCGTGGCAATTTCTTGTGCAAGTTTGGTGTTCTCGCTGGGCTCGTACAAGCGAATGATAAATGAACGGCCATGTTCGTCGTAGTCGTTGTTGTCGATAATTGGCACGTTAATAAAAGCTTCAGTCACCGCGTTTTCAAATGTCAAAATGCCCTGAAAGCAACGAGTAAACAAAAATGAGAATACATGTACAACTATAATCGGGAACGAGAATTAGGCAGGCTTGATTCCAAGATGAAAGCCATATCAGAATTAATTACCATATGACCTTACAGCAACTTTAAACCACTGCAACATTTATTGATGCTAAATGTATATGTTCAATTTTTAACATATAAAGGTGCTTCATAATTTATTTGCAAGACTTGTGAGACTCCCTAGTTAATGTAAAGTTTCCTATATCTTTGGCACAGCCATGGGCCAATTTCAGGGAAGGCCATGTGTTCATTTGCTTTTGAGCCATTCTTTAATAATTATTAAACATCAGTTAGTACCTTACTTGAAGATGTTTTGACGAGTGTTACAAAATAACTATTCCAGGTCTTGCAAGGTTCAGAAATACTGAAACCTTGGCCGTTGATGCTAATGAAGTGACTCAATATGGGATGTTTTGAATTTATATTTTATGAGATTCGGTACCTGTGATGCTTCATAATCCTTTCCACCATAGGCGGTGTCGTCTTCTGTACGCCATGCGACCATACAGGTAGCCTTTGTGCTTCTGGTTCTCATGACAGGTATTTGCGCAATACCACAGTTTTCTGAAATGAAATCATGTGAATAATCGATATAGGCCCAGAGCTGGTCAGAAATGAAGTATTTCTAGGTATATATTCGTTTTATTCCAGACCAATTCTGTCTTTACCACATTTTCAATGGTGCCTGTATCTACTAAGAGCGACTTACCCATGAAAGGATATGCTGCTTTTGCAAACTGCAATACTGAGCATTCTTCATTGCATAGTACTGTCACCATACAGTGAGAGAGATCTAGAGTGGCGCCGCCTTTGGGGTCTTCAAGTTCGACGTTGAAGGCTTTTTCAGCGTCATCGTATATAACGTCCGGGATCAGCTCAATATCGACGTGTTTTGTAACCTAAAATGAAAAAGAAAGTAATTCAGAGGATGTCGAAGCTGTCACAATAAAAAACGAATAGGGAGTTGTATATCTTTTGCCCTTTATGTTTTTGCTGCATATAAACTGACTCATGATATACATATAGGCCTACATACACACGACCTGTGCAGATGCATACCATAAGTGCATGATGTGCATATGCCGCTGGACAAGGAAGATGCAAAAATAGCCTTGAAAACTTGAAGCCATGGATACCAGTTTTACTAATTATGTCCTATGACGCTTCACCATTATGCTATCTTGTCGGTTCATGTGCATCAATTCATATTTACCCCCAACTAAAACAGCACTAACCTCTCCATCATCAAATTCGATGATTCCCGACCCTCTCCGGTAATGCTTGCCCTCAATGGCAGTGATGTCACGCGTGAACCAACGCACTGACACCTTGCCATCCATACCGATTGTTCGATGAACTGGAACTACGGCAAACTGATCGTTTTCTTTGAACACGCAGCTCGGTTTGGGGAATCCAATAATGCCAGCATCTAGTATTCACAGATTAAGATTTAACAAACAAACAAACAAACCTCAGAATAACATGAAACAATAACTTCATATATTATTGACGAGAAGCTTTCTGACTTACTCCAGACTTGTACAAACTACTGAATTTTCATATACGAAGCTAGTATTAGAAGTAACAGCCTTTAAAAATGTAAACTAAACTTAAAACACCGCTAACTAATAACTAATAATACGAATTACTGAATTGCAGAAGAAAGAAGTAATGTTGAAGATAGAATGGGGATTTCAAAAGGACGTAGTTTTGAGTTTGAAATGTGGGTATTTCGACCCCCAAAGCCCAGTCCCCATCTGCGCCACTGCTCGTAGTGATCACTCCTGGCAAACAACGGCTACAACAACATCGCAGAACAGAACACCGGTATCATGATTCATGCAAAACAATGACATATGGTTTTTCTAGTTGTGTGGTAAGTAATTTGTTAATGTACCTATACCTATACCTATACCTATAACTAGAGCTACTCAAAAAACCATGCGTTAGTTGACCGCCAACTAATTAGATTATCAGTTTGAAGAAGTCTGACAGACAGCATCAGTGTAATAAATACTTTAATTAATGAATTAATGAACAATATAAAGTTTGGATATCATATTAAAATTTTACTATGAAAAAGCGCACGCCGATACACACCTTCATCTTTTATGACGATGACTTTGGTTCTTTTCAGGCCGAGCGCGACTCCTTTTTCTTGGTTGTAAAGTTCAACCCAGAACATGATTTCACGTCCGGTAAAATTGTGTATCAACGGAATTTCGATGCTTGCAAATTCATCGTTGTCTTCAAATCTAAACAAGGATATCGTTCAAATTACTGCTATCCTTAACAGAGTCAATATAAAAATATGTATAGGGACTGTAGATTGTAATTCAAGCGATGATGTATACGTGTTTCACTATCACGGACCAATCCAGTTCAATCAAGAGCCTGTAAGTTCAGGATAGGGATTCGCTTTGGCAAGACCTTGAAAAAAACATAAACACCAAGTGAAGAAAACGTCACTTCACAAATTTAAAATCCAGAATAACGCAGTGACAAAAAATCTGGATACTAGATATTATATGTTTCAAATATTAGATGAATACATCAGGGTTTTCATTGAAGATGCAAGCTCGGTTTCATCGGATGGGCTCTGGATAAAATGACCAACATTGCAGTAACGATGACTTACGTGAGTTCACCACTTCCCCAGTTATATTCTCGGTAGTCATAATCAGTCTCATCCACAGTATGCAGTTGGCTGCGATTTCCATTGGGCTCGCTGTAGGCTTCGGAACTTTGACTGGTTGCAATTAGCGGCTCCATTTCGATTGTCTGTCCGCTGGCGCCCTGAACTCTGCAAGTTGTATGTGTATTGTGAAGATTGGTTTTTGAAGATTACTCATTATAATATAGCGTTAATGTTTAATACCGTAATTAGACACACAATTTTACAATTTTAATTTATCTCTGCTCAAAAAGCAATCCATTTGATCATGGAATGGGGAAACAAAATCACCGAAAGACTTGATAACATATTCTCAGCCAATGGAAAAGTCAGTGGGGACTGTAGCCTACCAATTTATGTATGTGAGTTAACATTTATATGAAAGTACCTGACTATAGTACATGCATCGCATACAAACTTGAACACATATCGTTGTTATATTTTACATTAAAAGGACACCACAGTGTACATATAGTATAGACAATGAGTTCTTAACCAGAGTTCACACACACAAACCACAGGGGCGCACTGCTGATCAAGACAGACACACACACACGACTCATACAGAAGAAGTTACACCGACTAGCTTAAAATATTGAATAGCATCTTTTTATTTTGTTTGAAAACAATCTTTTAACGGTTTCGTTCTTCTAACATTGTTATTGAATCAAGTACAGTGTGCACCAGTATTATATAGTATTGTATGTGTTAGATGTGTAATGTAGTACATTTTTGTTCTTGTGACCGGTCCAATATTTGGGCTTCGGCAAAAGCTTGCAGATTACTGTAAGGGTTCGCCATAGGCAGAGGTTAAGATCCACCGCTACAGACTCCGTATCACAGCGTTGGCATTTCAATTTTCATTAAATAGCAATCGTGCGGAGGTTTACTTCACAAAATCAAGCGGATATACAGCAAATTCGAAATGACGGATGAATACATAAATTTTTAGAATTTTGCTCGTATTCACTCACTGTTTGACCTGACGACGTTTTCTAGTCATCGTTCCCTCGACGCCTTCATTCAAAACCTCGAAATCGTCATCAGCAGCGGATCCTGGGAACACAATATTTTTTTCAGCACTGCCGCCAACAAGGGGGCCGACTTATGGAATGAGAAATTCGGTGCTGCAAGACTTATGAATAATGATATATCCCAAAGCAATTAGCATATACTTTGCCCAATGCAACAGTGTTATCGCTACATTCGATATTTTGCTATACCTAGCTTCAACGACATTCACAAAAGTTGATTAACTACAATCAAAAGGAATCCAACCGGAACACATGAAATGTTTTACATACCAGCGTAAGTCTTCCATTTCAGAGTAGATTTTCCCTCCAAGAAATTTCGACGTACAGGAATAACTGCAAGCTTTGCACTTCTTCGTACCAGGTATTTTGCCTTGATGAACTCAACCACAGTACCTAAACAAATCATAGCGATATTATGAAAGAGATATGAACAAATTGTACATACAGGACTAAGTTGGGTTAAGATGCAAATTTTTTCACAAGATTTCGCATAAATAAGAGTACTGGAGAAATATTTACAGCGACATGTCATGTTACACTATATCAGGAATATCACAATATCATTATTTTCATTCTATATGTACTGACGCTGACATAGATACCTCAGAAAAGAGCACAGATTACTTGAAATAACCCTTGGATTAGGACAGCTCTTGTTTTGTTGAATCCAGGATTAGGTCGAATCATTATATAATATTCAAATTTTCGGAATTTTCCGAACGCCAATTAATACAGATTTTTGGATTCGATACACAATCAGAAAACTCAGTCAGCTTCAGTTCCTTGTTCCAGTTTTTGTAAAACCATGCTAATATTGCCACCACGTATTTATGATTTTATGACTTGATGATACCAACATGCCAGGAGTTTAGCCATAACAACAATTTTTCTCACATGACTGAGCACTGAATCAACTGCTACTATTAGCAAACTGACAGTATTGGTGGTGGACAGCTGGTATATATATTCTTTTTGGAAGTAGACATGGTTGGCTATGCGAAATGAAGTGTACCAAATAATCATAGCAAAAATACATACCAGCCGCAATTCCCGGCAGGAGCGGTATCATGGCGGCCTTGGCCAGTTGGTCTATGTTGTAGTTTCTCTCTTCCTGGCGATCGATGATATACACACAGCATCTCCAGCAGCATAACAGGATCAATCCGATGAGAAGCACGAGCAGGATTATGAACAGGATGATGAGAAGCGAATATTCCGACTTGCAGCCTAAAGAAAATTACTTACCGATATAATTGACAGCATATAAGTATTTATATGTGCAATTCACACATAGGCGCTCAGAGGTCACTGTGGCTATTCAAGTATAGGTAAAACGATACAAAGTTAGGCCAACATTACTGCATGTTAAAAATGGTTTGAAATATCATTTGATAACTAGCTCTAAGGAGAAGGCTGGGTAGACTTTAGGACAAATTCAATGATTAATATTTGGTTATCACAAGCAATCACTTCCAAATTTCAAGTTTCTGGTTATCACCCAGTTTTACACAGCTGTCTGGCAGATGTGAACATTTTGATTATGAGAATGATGCAAATATTTGAGTGTCATTGTGTTGTCAACGCCTCATCAATGGTAGTTGGCGTATTTTAGTCAACCATAGCTGTATAATATCACAATATCCTTGTATTAGCTTTTATCATGATATCAATGCCAGTTAAAACAGTGTTGCCAAGGCTAAACCATACATATTTGCATGTATACAAATCGATTATATCACAAATGGATTACGGTGTGAACCAGGTAAGGCAAAAAATCTCTGCCACTTTTTACAAGAGGAATGGAGGCAAATTGAACAAGATTTGGCAAGGGATAGCTAGCTGAGAAATGAACAAGTTTATTTCTTACACAACATCATCTTCCCGAACTTATAACTCTCGAACTTATGAACTTCAACTTATTCATATTATACACTATACACTGATAAGATATAGTCCACATACGCTTTTCCTTTTCTGCAGCTATATCCAATGTTCCGTCAGCGGTTTTCCTGTATTTGAAATAAAACTTGCAGTTGTCCGTTTCGTCCAAGGCAGCACACATTTCTTGGGAAGTCTGTTGTGCACTTTCTGCAAGGATACAATCACTTTATTAATGTCAACAAATTCAAAGTACAGGCCAAAGCCTTCAGTATGTAGATTTCTGCAGGGTGTCTGTTTCCAGGGATAAAAACAGCCTGCATTTAAAAAAAAATAGATCAAGTACCAGTGTCTCGCTAATGTGACACTTTTTCAGTTGGATGATTTTAGTCTAATGAGTGCTGTTCATTGAAAGATACTGCAGATTCGTAGCATGATCAGAAATTGACAGGAACTGTTCCTAGACACAAACAACAACTGCCATCATATTTAATTAGTTATTCGTGGGTCAGAGAGAGCCACAGGAAGGCTAGCCAGGAGCTGCGTGCGGTTTTAATAGCTGCGGTTGGGAATCACTGCTCTACAGCAATGCCTTTATATACCAAACTGTATAAACTGATATTCAAGAGAATGAAATTGCTTACAAAAATTGTACAATTAATGGCTGTTAAGGAATAACTTTTTTCCGGATTACGGGTTTTCACTGATTAAATTGTTAGGTTGCCCACAAAAATGCTGCAGACCAAATTTGGCTCAATTCCAGTTGGTAGGCTGGATGTGAACAATCTAGGATGCATTCATGGATGATAATGTCATTAATCTTTAGGTCCACACCAGGGTTGTAATGACTCGAGTCATGACTCGACTCGAGTCCGACTCGAGTCACGATTTTTGGATGACTCGACTCGACTCGAGTCATTTTCTCAAAATACGAAAATGACTCGACTTGACTCGAGTCAATCTGTGTATTGACTCGACTTGGACTCGAGTCATTGCGCATGACTCGAAGCAAGTCATTGACTCGAGATTCAGCCGGCCAAGACCGACATTTCATTGTAATTTCGAAGCCAACACACTATTGGGATTTCGTTTGTTGGTACTGGTGCTTGAAAATGCGACCAGAAACTGCTAAAAGCGAGGAAAATTGATATATTATAAATTCGAACCATTCAATATCACCAAACAGAGTTTAAAAAGTGGGTTTAGGAAGACTTTAACTGGAAACTGAGCAGTCAACACAATGACTTGGACTCGGACTCGAGTCATAATACCATGACTCGGACTCGATCCTCTGTTCGGTGACTTGGACTCGGACTTGACTCGGTGGGAATTGAAAATGACTCGACTTGACTCGAGTCAAAAATATAAAAGTGAGATTGACTCGTGACTCGGAGCCTTGTGACTTGGTCACAACCCTGGTCCACACAGACTACATTGTACTCTATGGAGTTCTGATGGATTTTACGTCATTTGAGACCATAATTGCTAATATGACTTGCAGATTTGAGATTCTTCGTTTTTTCAAATGGATCATGAGTTGAAATGACTTGCTAAACCATACAGTTGTTTTGACCTGGAGTGATCGAATCTTTTTCCGCTGCGATGATATTGTCCACCGGTATGCCCTCTTGCGCGCAATATTCGTCGCATGTTGCGTTTTGAGGTCCCGTTCCAAAAAAATTGCACTGAATGCATTCCTGAATTCTGGCGCATGTCGGGCAGTTCTAAATGGATGAAAAAATATTACATCTGCAAACATGTTTTAATTGGCGAGTATCTGATTGTAAAGAATTCATGACAAATTTGACTAAATTCCAACCGGTGAAAGAAAAGATACTGAATCGAAAAATTTTGTTTGCACAAATTGTATTAGATCGGAAAATTCTCCAATTATTAATCAATGGAATTTCCTACTTCCTACTGATGGGTTTGAATTGAGCCAAATTTGTCATGCGTCCTTTTTTAACAACTCGACAATTTGATGAAAATTTTTTTCAGTAAATTCAAAATTTGCTTATCTCTAATAGCAGTATGGAATCTATCTGAATTTGATATAGAGTGTTTTGATAGCGAACCTAACAATTTTAGCGACTATCAAGTAGTATTTAAAAAAGATGTTTTGGAACAACACTAATGTCACTGTTATATCAAGCGTTAATAATAATATTGCTAGTAGGCCAAGATGCTTAATTGATAGACTGACCATCTTTGAAACTCTCTCACTGCAAATACGCTTTACAACCAAACCATATCTCACCTTGACACACGTGGCGCAAGTGGCGCCACCAAACCCGGTATCAGGATCACAGACGCATCTGCCACAGACACAGGATCCACGACCGGAGCAGATTTGACCGTCGGTACCCATGCATCCAGCAGTACTGCTTTGGCAACTGCAATCATGTCCCGTCCATCCCGCGTCACACTCACAGCTGCAGTCGCACCCGCCTTGAAAAACTTGTCTGAAAGAAAATAAGCCAATGCTCAATGTAATATGACACGGAGGGAGCAATGGTAAGGTATTTGCTCGAATATCTTTGGAAGAACTAAGAATTTTGAGGGGAATTCTCAAACATTTCGATTGCTGAAGAGTATATATGATCAACAAAATTGTGTTACGAAACTGCACAGAATATTTGGAGTCTAAAGAGGTTAATGATGGAGAAAGAGCTCAGCGGGTTTGAACATTCAAGGTACAGCAGTATTCATAGAATAACTAAACATAAAACCAGCAAAGAGGATATCGTGTCTGATTCCCAACCAGATTGATCCATATGAGATCATGAACCATGTAAATAACATTTGTATCAAATATGCATGTCTTTAATGGAAACGATTTTCAGGGTATTTACAGAGGAAAAAAAATAATTGATGAACTTATTAATGAAATGGACCGAATTGAGAATAACTGAAGGACTCAATGTTGTTCAGTCCTATTCACCATACCACTTTCTCATCGATCTAATCAAATGCCACATACAAGGAAGAAATGACATGATACAGACGATGACCGTGCACTTACTTTCCCCTGTTAGAACAGACAAGGCCAGCTCTCTTTGGACAATCGGCGCATTCGCAATATTGACCGAATATTCTCTCTTTCTTGTGCCTGTGGCCGGGATCGCAGAGACATCTGTCGTTTCTACACACGCCCCGGTCTATAAGGGAGACGCACAAAAAATATGATAGCTGAATATCTACGGTAAATCTCTTCAGTTCAGGGGTTCCCAACCATGGGCCCCATGAGCCTTATCAGGTAGCCTTGTAGAAATATCCAGCTGTAATGATCACTTAGTAAACTCCACTATAAAAAAAGAATTAATTTGAAATTTAATAAAATGCTACCTAGTACAGCGATAAGCTACTTCTTGATCTTGAGTTTAGATTCTTACCTCAACTATTACATTGACTGATTATGTAATAACTAATAATTGTACTACCATGATCATTGTGTGTATTTATATCATTTTATCATTCTAACTAGGTACCGATTACTGTATAGACCAGTTTTTTAAATTAAAATCAGCATCTTCCTTTTTTTCAAAAGATTGAAAGGAGTAGTGGATCCCACGATTTTTCAAAATTTCCGGAGGTGCTACGCTGTAAAATTGGTTGGAAACCCCTATTTTTGTTTCTCACTTGAGCATGTTCCATCCCCACATCCGGGTGCCAAGACTGGAATGCTACAGCTCGGTCCAGTCCAGCCAACGTTGCACTCACATATGCCACAGACGTACGTTCCTTGGGAAGTGCATTTCGCGCTGTTTGGCTGTATGATGATCGGTCGTATAGTAACAAGAAATATGGAGGAAAGGCACAGTGAAGCAGATTTGTACAAACTACCAATGTAATTAGTTGAAGGTTTTCTAACTACTGTTTTTTTTTGATAGTTTTAGCTCCATTTCCAGTTGTGCACTATAAAAAAAATTAGTTGCCAAACAACTATAAAACATGTGTCATCGTTTGGCGTGAATCGTGATCATCCGATGTGTGATGCTCTTGCAGCCATTGCTAACTCAGAGTCATCATGCTAACAGTAGCATAGCCAGGGGTGAGTTTCAAACTAGAATTCATGATGTCCAAGTGGAAAGCTGGTCCGATTGCGATAAAATATAAATTAATGAGTTGCTTTGGAATAGAATCCAGGTTGTGTGTTGTCGTTATTCTCCTAGTTCCAGTGGCAAGCTTTGAAGAGTGAAAAGTACTAGTTCTAATTCTAGTTCTAGTTGCGGGGTTTGAAGAGTGAGTAGTTCGAGTTCCAGGGTTTGAAGAGTAGTTATAGTGCTAGTTTCTGTTGCCTGGTTTGAAAAAAGAGTAGTTCTCGTGCGAGTTCTACCGTAATGTTCCAAGTATAGTACGCCCCCATGTATAATATGCACCCTTAAAATGGCATGCAAATTCTGGGAAAAAGCCTGTACCCATGTATAGTACGCACCCTGCATTCGCAGTACATGAATAGCTGTGTTTTAGTACGCGATGTTGTTCTGTTTTGCGATGTCACTGTCGAACAATCATGACATAACCATCGCTAATCATTATGCAATTAACTGCATTGTCTCTAAACAATAGTACAGAGTAGCCAAAGCCTGCGAGGTTGGCGACGCGATAGTTCGGGCCAGCGACACGACGTCTTGCGCACGAGGCCTATTACAGATGCGATTGCTAATCATTATGCAAGTAACGGTTTTGCCTCTATCGATAGTAGATAGCAGCCAAAGCCTGCGAGGTCGGCGACGCGACATCTTGTGCACGAGGTCAGATGCGATTGCTCAGGCCAACGGTTATGTCGTGCACACCACGCATGTTGGAGGTGCGACTGATTACGCAAGCAATTATATTTTGCGCACATGGCCTGTCGATGAAATAGCGAGGATTGCCACGCGCGCGTTCAGCAAACAATGAATGACCTAATTTCGCTTGCGTGCAAACGGCAAACCAACTCAGCAGGAGATTGCGTACTGTGCAGACGACTCTCGCTAATTGGCAACACGCTTTTTGCTAATTGGTAGCGCACGTTACACTGATAATACGAATTACTGAGCACGACGGCTGAAAGTGATACGCGATTGGAAACAAACATGAAGAAAGGTGTGATTTCAAGTTTTTTATCAAGGGAGATTTTTTTCAAGCGTGTTGTTCCCATGTATGATACGCACCCCACCGATTTTAGGGCAAAAAATCGTGAAAATTTTGCGGATTATACATGGAAAATTATGGTAGTTGCGGGGTTTGAAAAGAGAATAGTTGTAGTTGAGGGGTTCGGAAAGTGAGTAGTTCTAGCGCAAGTTTTCGTTCCAGGGTTTGAGAAGTGAGTAGTTCTAGTTGCGAGTTTTGAAAATTGAATAGTTCTAGTTCTAATCGCAAGTTTTAAAAAGTGTGTTTGCGTAGTTTTTGTTTTAGGTTTTTGAAAATCCAGTAGTTAGTAGGCCTACAAGTTCGCAGTGCTGCGTGCACCCACCACCGCATCTTTCACACAATCGAACGCGCCGATCACGGAAGCTTTGAGGGAGATCTTCTCGTCGAAACGCCGGGTCTTGATATCGAACACTCCGAGATCGCAAACACCCAAGGGGCATTTTTCACGGCTGGCGGCCAAGTACAAATCGTAAAGCACCTGAAATAAGATTTCAAATTGACAGGGATATGATTTGAGGATTCGAACTGAAATTCGGTCACAATTGTAGCAATTCAAGTCGAGTAATGATGAATGATTTTTTCGACAACTGGAATCATACGCTTCTTGCCATTAAGAATTGATTTATCAACAAAAATTATGGTTTCGACACTTTTTTCCACTTTGTAAAGCTATAAACCTCGATTGGCCGTACCGCAGCATACAAAATATGTAGTACAAGGCTACATATGTTAGCGGAAATAACATATCTGCGCAACCGTGATCAAACCCAAAAGTGCAATGTAATAGGTATTGTTGACAAAATACCAAATAATCGTTATTTCACCCAGTGCATTATATTCTTTGCAGACGCCGAAAAGGTGGATTTTTGACTTTCCACTCAAATCCTAACACTCGATTTTACTTGGCCCTGGTCACTACACTCGAATCATCCATCAAAAATAATGCTTGATTTGAGTATTCCAATCAGTGTACCCTACATACCACGTAACGCCTGCATATGTATAAACACAATAGTCACCTTCTCTTTGGTGGTGAGTCCAGTCACTAAGGCACTGTCGGAATGTAAAAGCGACAAGCCCCCGGCAGAAGCACCACCTTCATTTAAACCTGCTCCGTTCAATGCAAACCCTCCGGAAATCGAGGCACTTTCTCCATTGCTTGATGAGCTAGCCAATGCGCCGTCAGACCCAGCAATGGCTCCCGCCCCACCAGCTATATCATTTTGATAAGCTTGTTCAAATGCGGAAACCCACGCGCTATCGCTCCATATAGATCCGCCTGCAGCACTGCCAACAGAGCCGGCCGCCGTTTCGTTGAGTGTGTAAGTGTACCAAGGGCAGAGGATGTCTGTGCTGGGATTGCCAGTAACAAGTTCTTGCTGCCCTGTGGATAACAGGAAAGGATTTAAAATCAAGTCTCACCAGACTTATAATGAAGTTGTCTAATTAGAATGATTAAAGCAAAATGCTGGTAATCTAATTGTAATTTGTAAAATGTTTCTATGCTCTCATTTTACTTGTGATTTAATTTCAGGTTTTCTTGAAAATAATACAGAAAAACTGTATAGTGCAAAACGAACCAAGCCTGGTGCACAGACACTTCCTGTTCTCGTGCTTATGAGAATGAGTTCCAATTTGGCATGAGCTGAACGTTATATTTCTTTCTAATTCGGATATTAAAGGGGCACTGCACTCTAAGATTATGTGGTCTCGAATTGACGGGCAAAACGAAAGGAAAATTTTGGCCGCAGCCGTTTTCTTTAGAACGCCACCGTAATGGAGCTGCAATTTATTGAAATTTTGATAGCAGCTTCACGCTCCAGCAGTCACGCAGTGATCGAACTTTATATAGTTGTCAGCCGATGCTATGAAGGAAATATGTCGTACACGCCCTATGTCCTAAGGAAATAGAATACACTAGGCCCGATTTTGACATAAATCTCCTGACTGAACATCTTCCGATGAACGCGGTATCTAAACCACCTTGGCGTGTACCACATATTTCCTTCATAACATCGGCTGACAACGATCTAAAGTTTGATCTCTGCGTTTTGCCCTTCAATTTGAGACCACATCATTTTTAGAGTGCAGTGCCCCTTTAATGTAATTTCCAAGTTTTTGTGCATTCCATACTTATAAATTCAATCTAATTGGAAAAAAGCTGAATATATTCTAGTCATGCCTCGACCAAAAAGCAGTCGATAATTTACAAGTCAAATATTATAGCAACCTTATTCGTTTCAAACATTTCACTTAAATGTGACTTGGGACTATCCCGTATTGCTGCGCAACACAGCTTCAGTCTGATAATCAATCGCAAAACTATTGACAATTTTGAGAAGGCGCTTTGAAACTCAAAGTTTGAAACAACTCAGAAATTAGGCCTAATTTTTAGCTTTAAATCGTTCTGGTAATCCACACTTCTTCAGTAAGCCTGCCAAGTATTTGCATATGGCACGATGGAGAAGAAGCCAATTGATCAAAGTCTTATGGTAACTCGCGCAAAACGCCAGCAAATCTACACGTCAATTTATCTGAATAATGAGACAGGGTTAGGGGGAAGGGGTAACCAATGATTTACCAGAGATTTTCTTGTAGGCTTCCTCGACCAATGCGACAACGTTTGAAGAATCGGTGCCCAGAACGCCCGAAGTAGACCCCTTGAAATATTCGTTGGAGATTCTCTATAAAATGAAATTGATTGATTATAATAAACATTTGGCACATTTGTATAATACCCGAGATGGAATAGCCAGTGTACAGCACATTGAGGAGTCGTGTCATAAAACACTGCGACAGTATACCTTTGGATATAGCACTCATGACTCAAAATAATATAAAAGTTATTTTAAACTAAGATCCTATATAATCATGTATAAATTTCTACATAAATATCAAGAAAAGGATTTCAAGATGTTAGTGCAACTATGCAACAGGTTATGAAATATAATTTTATCAGAATTGTAACATTTAACTAGAAAATTACAATTTCACAGCATAATTTTGAGACTTTTTTGTAGCATCACACTACGACTAGAGCACATTATCGGTAGATACCTTAATTACAGTGATTGGTGAGTACGAGCAAACAAAGGTAAAAAGGGATCACATGGTATCCGTGTTTTTACTTTACAACTTGTGGAAAAAATGGGCTATCAAAAAATCCCTCTTTTTCGAAACAAAAGCAAATGTAAGTTGGAATAGTTTTCCTTGCCTAGTTGCATCCTCATAAAGCAATAATATTCTAGGATCATGCTACCTCATAAAGATCCGCGTAGACTTTTTTTACAGCGAAGATTGGAGTAATCGAGTTGCGTTCGACAGCTTGCACCACCTGGCTAATCGACGGATAATCCTGTTCTTCCGCTTTAGTGTACCTTTCAGAGCAAATTAAGTACATATCATTACATGGATAGGCAAAATATCAAAATATTAATCAATCGCTGAGTCAAAATACCCTGCTAGTGAAGTGCTTCTGAAATGAATACACCAGATAGGCCTATATCAGGAAATATTGAATATACAATTGGAGTCAACTAATTCAACTTATGTCAAAACCAAATTGTCCATGACAAGGGAGTATCAGCGTAATGATGCCAAAACCAGTATGTAATACTATATACTATGCGCATGCACAATCAGAGCTGTTCAAAAATAACTTGTTGTTCGGTTGCCTAAAAAAACGCTGCACACCATTTTGGCTCAATTCCAACCTATCGAAATCATTGCTATAAGGAAAAAGGTTTTAAATTTATCTAATAAAAATAAGTATAACATTTTTTCGATTTTTATCGGCTAGTGGATACCCCATGCAATTGTCAGGTTGTCAGTAAAAACGATGCACAACAAATTTGGCTCAATTCCAACCTATACAAGCGAACTCAGTGTTGTTCAAAATTTAGGATTACAAATCATAGTATTTACGGTGGGTAGATCTATCATAAACATTCAGAGAATTTGACACTTCAATACTATTTTTTTTCAAATTCAAAATTTTCTACTTAAATAACTTTGCTTCTGCTGGTTGGAGCTGGGCCAAAATTGGTGTGCAGAGTTTTTTTAGGCAACCCAAGAATTCTACCAAGAAGTAAAATTTGAAAAACAAATTTATTTTTGAACAGCCCTACTGGCACATTGCACAATGCACGTTTACCACATATCGTAACAATGACTTAAAAGAAAATGTGGTAGTGATGTGGTAGTCTTACTGACCATTTGATCAGCCTTAAGCTACCTAACCATCTTACATAGTAGGTCTAGGCACTGGGATTAATGTGAATTTTAAATTCAAATCCTAGTCGAGTATTGAATAAAAGAATTCGAGTCCAGTATTGACAATTGACTTTTTGGCACCATTGAGCACCAAAATTTCGACAATAAATTATTAATTATTAAATGAAACCTATCATTAACTGTTTCTCAACACCGAGAAGCAATGAAAACTTGGTTTTCTGGTGTCAAATATTATATGGACTGTAGCATAAGATAATCCCATCAACATTTCTATATTTGCAGAATAGGGTTCCCTTTATTTCAGTAGGCTATTTAAGAATAGCTGAGAACCATTTTTTAAACATTAATATGTATCCTGATTATAATAAGTGATTGCATGTTTCAGGATACATCCACATCATTATTTGATAATCTTACACTTTTCAGAAAGTCAGGTTATGTTCCTACTCATGACAATCAAGTAAATAAACGTTAATGTAATCTTGCACCAAAAGATCTGCGTGAATAGCATTCTACACAAAAATGTAAGCCAGCCTTTGCCAACCACCATAGTAACTATGTACTATGCACGCATCTATCAGCAAAAGAAAATATATTGGCATTAGTAGATATACAAAACTGCAATAACACAACACCAAGAGTGATATGACATCTGCACTTGAAAAAAAATCAGAAAATAGTTGGAGATAACGGGCCGCACATTGCCTAGAGGCCTGACGTGGTGTCTTCTACCGTGGCAAAAATGTGCAAATCCAGCTTAGTGTATACAAAGAGAGCATGTAGTCTGTCATGAATGAAACTAGTCAATATCGATCTTGAGACAGACAAAAAGAAAACATTGTCTGTTATGAATAAACAGATTTTAACGTAGCAGACTCCAAAGAAGCTTATATTACTAGAATTGTATTTTAATACCTTGACACTGGAGGCAGGCACATAGACCTCGATTAATCTGACTTTGATTCATGACCACAAAAAGAGTGAAATTGACTTTGTCATCAACTTTTGAATATATATTGCTTGAACTACTCATTGAAAGGTTTTGTTATATTCCTCCTTCCAACACTCTTGGTCAATAATTATTTCAACTCCACAATGGTGTTTTGATGGCAAGTCGTTATCAACAGTTCATTACTCTATGAACAGACTTGTACAAACTTCTGGTTTTTCAAAATGAGCAACTAGAACTAGAACTAACGACCATTAAAAATGTGCGACCAACTATATAAAATAGATTAGACTAGATTCTATTCCGAACCAACTCAATCATTTTTTATTTTATCGGAAGCGGGTTGGTTTTCAGCATGAACATCAGTACAAGTTTATATGAGGGGGTTTCGACCCGCAAAACCTACCACTTGGCTAAAACACTGATAGTAGTGATGACTTTGAGCTAGCAATCACACAACAGAACACCAGTATCACGATTCACACCGAACGACATGACGTGAGTTAATATTATGTTATTTGGGGTTCCCCAAGTTAATACAGGTTAACAACCACTCATATATATATAATGTAAAGTCATAGCATGAAAACATAAAGATCTATCCATCATAAACTCCAAGTTCGAATACTCACACTCCGGCGGAGTTGGTGTGGCACTGTCCGTCATTCTTTTTCACAATTCCTGACAGGAGTCCGGCACCATCGTCGGCATAGTGGAAAGCTGATTCCGTAGCTATCATGAGAAGTCGTAATGCGTCGTTACGCCAGCCGACCAAATTCTAAAAGCATAAAACCTATTAAAGTCTCTTAATCCTACTGTCAAACTGCGCTCGTGGTAAATTCCAGAAGAATCGAAAATACAATGTGTACTGTGAAGGTGAAAAATTGAGATTACCGAAGGGCGGTAATATCAAAGTATCCAAGCAAATGACATCATTAAACCAATATGCATAAAACTGGTACATAAATTTGGTACAATTTGGAAATTCCAGTGTATGGTTTGGGAGTCGTTGATTCATTTTTTTACTCCTGAGATGAGATTATGTTTCAACTTTACTCCAGAAATACCAAGAGGCTTCGAACTATGCATAAGACAGCCGAGTTCAAACGATGAATCTAACTTTGCGAATGAGCCAAATTTAAATTTGTGATCCGGCCTTGGACTCACAACAATGCGATCAGTGATTAAGTTGAGAATCTTCCCGATAGATACAACTTCTCACTTGAAACTCTTATTTTAATTTAAGAAGAGAAGATGTAGTTCATTATTTCTATTGGGTGCAAGGAGAATTTCATTATCAGGTACAATATGAATCGCCAACAAAGCCTATATCAAAATAATACTCCTAATTTGTATAGCTTTTAATTATTGGTCGTAATTTGAAAATATGCCGCACATAAACGTTGCTGAATTTACAATAAAAATTCAGCTGATTAATTCCAGCCCAACATGCATACTTGGAGTGCCAGAAACACAACATTTCACATCTTCACCAAGATACGAATTAATATAGTCCACACTCACACGGCAATCTAACAGCACTGAAGACCCTATTACCAGTATTAATTGTAGGAATGAACAGCGGTGGCATCATTGTACAATGTACAGTACAGGTCAATATATTTTAACAGCAGTTGGCCAACAGCACTATAACACTTTTTAAATACTGTGTTGGTTCCAAGCGAAACACATACTTGGCATTTAACAACTTGCAGCATGGCGTCCAATGCTCCTTCCGGTGGATCGAGATTTCCAGATACAGTTTCATTTCTCAGCGTATCCTCAAACTTAGATACATCAGGTGTCAACGGAATAACGTTCTTGAACAGAAACGGTGCGTCTGTGTAATTTTTGTATGGATGTTGCAGCCTGTAAGAAAATACACAGGTCAAGCAGAATAGACTAGCACAAATTACCAATCTTGTTACTTGGCCCACTAACCACTGTTTTTTTTTTAGTAGTTCTAGGTCTAGTTCTAGTTGCAGATTTTGAAAAGTGAGTAGTTCTAATTCTTGTTTTAGTTCTAGTTGCACATTTTAAAACGAATTCAACTAGAAAACATGGGTGTCCGGTCAATACCTAGAAAACCGTTACCGAGAATGACATTACCGAGAATGGACACCACTGAGAATGGACATTACAGAGAATGCAATGTAGTCAATGCAGGCATGTTATGCATGTTCAGGTCATCACGGCGTTGCCACATTCAGTGTCGATGCTCGGATATAAATTTCTCGACAATGTCCATCCCAGGAAGTTAGATTCTCGACATTGACCATTCTCGGTAATGGTTTCTTCGGTATTGGTATAGAACCAAAAACATGTGCCATTGTTTGGCAAGAATCGGTGTACCGGTGTTCTGTAGTGTGAATTTCTTGCAGTTGAGTCAAAACTACGAACAGTGGCGTAGTCAGGGGTGGGTGTTGGGGGTTGGAACCTCTTGCATTACAAACTCAAATCCATGTCTTTCTGAAATGACGAATCTATCTCCAATATTCCTTAGCTCATTTGCCATTCAGTAACATTCATTATCAGTTATTGGTTGGTTGTGTTTTAGTTAGTTAGTCGCAGATTAGATGATAGTTCTAGTTCTAGCAGTGCATTTTGAAAATCCAGTAGTTTGTCCAAGTCTGAAGCAAAAACATCTCTCCTGGATAGCTGGAGTTGATGTAATCCAATATTTTAAGTGACAATAACACTTTCGCAGTAAAACTATCCATCCAATGTAAATACGGCACCAAAACTACAACAGATACTTGAGAGGACTCTTCAAATATTGACAGTATCATGATTAGTGTGTCATTTTCACTCAGTAACACTAATAATAAACATGCAGGATAGAACATATCTACACTCTGAGAATGTTTCAGTAGTGTTGTGTTGTCATTCTGCTGTTTTATACCTGATATGGTCGCTGTTATGCCATAATTGTAATCGAGTGTGTATACTTATGATTATAACGTCCCAAGGATAAAATTATTTCGATATTTTGAATTTGGTTAACCGCAATTAAGGATGAGAATCGGTCGAAAAACTTGAAGTGGAATAAATTGGCAATATGAAGATATTGTTTGTTGCTATATTGAAGTTGTGTACGTTCTAGCAGCCGACTATTCCATAGTGGCGACTTGTAAAGTGTTTCTAAATTTGCCCAAATACATAAAAGTACAGAAAGATCATCCTAATTTTATATCACGGTGAGGTACATTAGACTAGCTGTGATAATACATAAATTTGCAAGTATCCAGTAGCATAGAACTTTGGAACTCACCGGTAGGGCGTCATTTGCGTCATGGGGGACTGAACTTTGTCAACAAACTTTCCGAATCCAAGTCTCACCGAGTCTTTCAGGCTGTCATCGCCAGCGGCGGCATTCGTCAATTCGTTGAGTTTTTTCACTGCATAAATAATGTCAATACTGTTACCAGTGAATTTGGAATTTGGTGAATTTGGCATTAGAAATGTAATAACTACTATTATTATGAAGGCGATTCAGCAATATTGTATTAATAAATTCGAAAATGAATGTTTCACTGAATACAGGGCAAATAAAATGAATTCTCAGATATGCCACTGCATGTTAATTTGGGACTTGTCATTTGGTATGTATTAACGTATTTGGGTTAGAGCTTAGATTAGGGTTCGGGTTAGGGATGAGGGACTTTAGCCGTGGTTCTCAACCAGGTGTCCGCGGACCCCTAGGGATCAGTAAACCCCTTAAATTTACAGAATAGCTGATAACCTAATTTGTTTATATTTTAAATTAGAGAAATCATGAGGCAGTTTCGCTTGAAAACTGCTAAAACTCCATAACTCACATAAACAGAATGGCCTGAGATGAATTATTCTACTATGATATTAATAGTTAAATTGCCAATAGCCTACTGATACAAACATGTTGTTGTTTAGAGATGTTTTGGTGGGGTATTGGAAAAAAATTGTTTGCAAAAATCCAGTTTCTCCTGACCTGTGATATACATAACAGCTTTTCCAGAATAACTTCAAGATGAGCTGCTAGATAGAAATGACTACTCCGAACGTTTATGTTCACAAAAAAGCTGTTTCTCAATTTTGTTGTCATAAATGTTGCGATCATTCCCAGAGGTGTCGTCGGAGGCGTTGCGCGTTATCACATTCGCCACCACCTATCTTTGTGGAAATAGATTTTGAGCACACATTCATATCAAATAGACAGCACGGAAATTCAAGACACGACCGCACACCACATATTTCAAGAAATTTCTCTAGATAATTCGCATTGAAATATTAAAAGACTTCCCAATACCTACATTAATAGTAGGTTATGATGTCATTTTCGAGAATGGTCATGGTCATTCTGTTGCTGTTTATCACTATCCTGCAGTTGATATTTGCACAGGACATATGACGGTTGCACGATAATAGCGCTAAATTTGAAGTGCAAATTTTGGGGTCCGCGGGGGTCCATGACGGTCCAAACGGAGTCCGCGAAGACAAAAAGATTGACAGCCACTGGACTATGGTTACGCGTGAGGGTTGGGGTAGGTTAGGATTAGGATCTAGGTTCGTCAAGTGCCAAATTCAGCGGTAACCATCATAACTACGAATTTTTAACTAGCAAAATTATACAAACATCCCATGCAGCTCATCAACCGACAAACAAGGTTATCTATGTTAGCAATCTTAGCATTACTCAGAACCTGCATGAGATAAGCTAAATCCCACAACCAGGATGATGGATGTACTGATACCCTGTACAGTACAGTATAATCTAGGACAGTGGTTCTTAACCTGCTGGCCACAGACCTGTTTGGAAAATTATGAAGATGGTTATCAGATTAGTCTTATCATTACAGCAAAGGAATCAAAAATCACAAATTTAGTCAACATTTTCGACTCAGGGTGTAGGTGTGTGTCTGTGACGTAATAATAGCGAATAAACAAGTTAGGTGATGGCATATAACAATCCATCATTAATAGCAACGGGACGGAATTTATTCTCTTCTTAGACACCCGCACAATATTCAGGCAATTGCAACATGACCACTAGGGTTGTCCAAAATTTGAAAAATTTCGAAAATGCTGCGTTGTAATGTCTTATTCTATAGATTATTGATTAAAAACATCAACAAGCCTGAAAGAAGCTCTCAGGAACGTCGTTAAGATTTCTTACAAAGCGTTTGAAAGTAGCCGTCTGCATGTGGGCGGGGAATCGATGAAGTGGGCGGGCAATCACGAACCTAGAATTTTGATTGGTTGGAACCTGTAATAATAAGCTACTGATTGGCTGAAATACTGATTTTGTGATCATTGCTGGTCACGATTTCGTTCTACTCTGTTGTGTTGGTTTGCAGCCATTTCTGTTCGTGGCATTGGCGATATGGTAAATTGACGTTGTTAATGCTGCCATCGACAACAGCATAACGATCCAGTAATATATTTTCTACCTGAACACTGTGTATAACAGTTTTGTTACTTCTTGCACAGGAGCTTGGCCAATTAAGATAAGAATGAACTAGATGCATGCATCGTGCTACCTTCGAGCCTTCTAAAACATACCAGTTGACAACGACTGTAACTCATAAATTGCAAACCAGTAGTCAATTTCTCCTTATGGCTTGTTATGGTAAGTCGACGTCTCTCTCTAAAACGAACGCATATTACACTTTTTATTCAAGATTTAACAAAGGCAAAAATGCTATTTACAAAAGGCATCATTAAAAAGTATATCGCAGGGTCAGTGTTGCAGATCACTGGCCTTTGATAAGAGTAGACTTCCTGCTGTCTCCAAAAATCTTCCTATGCTGTTCCACAGCTTGAAGCAAACTGTCTCTTTGCTGTTCATTGTCAGTCAAGATTGCAGCATAGTCTGTGCTTAGCTTGACACCTCTTTCTGCGGCATCATTAACGACTTTGACAGAACTAACGTAGCAATTCATTTTATTGAATGAATCTGAAAAGTGCCAATCATCAACCGGTTGACGCAGCCAATCCCCAGAGCATTCAAAAACTTCAAATATGTACCACGACTGGGGCCCAATAAGGTCAGACAACGTACTGTCCTTGTTGATCTGTATAGTTGCATTCAATGAGGGTGGGCCCCTTCTGAAACTGGAAGTTCGCTCTACTTGCAGGAGCGCCTTTGCCATATTTTCCCGGGTTTCCTTGCTTTCCGTCGGTGAAAACAAGGCGTATACAGCGGTTTCCTCAACAATATACCAGTCGTGCTTCAAAAGCTTTCGTGAAGCAGCTGTGGAAACTTGCTCATCATATTCCTTATAACTCAACATGTGCTGAACGAATCTCAAGTCATTACCAGCTGCATCACGACCAATGCTTGAATCCACCCACGCAGGGATATAAAAGAGAACCAAAAATAAATTGAAGCGGCGCAGCAGTTCAACTTCTTCAGATTTGTAATCTAATTGGTCGGCCCACATGAACATCTTTTGAGCATACAGAATTGTACCCATCCATCTCGCATGGTGTGCTGCACCAGGTTTGTGATGACGTATATCTTCATCTGCACCGAGAAGAGCAAGAGCATTAGTCACACATTGCTTGTAGTCATCCCGTGTGAAAAAATCTTTTCTGTTCAACAGTAGCTTGAACTTATCAACTATCATTGCAGCTCGTTCAGCAAAACATAGAGGAATAGTCAGAGTCTTGAATTGCTGTTCCCTGTCAAGACTGCTCCAGTTCCTTTTAAGGTGGGCAAACCATGCATTCTCTGGTCCAGTTGTGGGCTTTCCAAATAAAGATTTCCAAACGTCTTTCACTACCAGCTCATACACATGGTGCCGACATGCATGGTAGAACACCTTCCTTCCTAGAAGGTCTTCAAGAATCTTTGCCGCACCCTTCTTCCAGCCGCTGTTGCTTGCTGTAGTGTCAAAAACCAAAGCTGTTACAGCATCTTTTATATTCCAACTTTCAATTATGTTGAAAGTGGTTTCTGCTTGCGTCTGACCTGCAGCATTTTGCATCTTTTGAATGCCAAGTAGTTTTCCTTCTGAGTATTGAGGATGACAAGATAGGACAATTGACAGAGCCTCATACCGATTTCCTAATCTATCCTCTGTGAGCTTTCCATCCCAATGAATAGCAACATGTTGAGGTTTATTTTCTGCAAATTTTTCTGAAATATCCTTGGAAATTTCAAGACGATTTGTTTCCCTGGCTCTCTTTGTCGAAGATCTTGACAGAGAGAACATTGCTATGTCACCGCCACAAGCCGTAATAAATGCTCCGATCAGCATTGTTGCCTTGTTGTCTGTTATTTGCAATCGATCCAGAGCTTGGGACACATGGGTATTATTCATAATATTTTTAGGTGCCATCAGCTTAATGGCTGTCGAGGTGCCAAGACCAACATCAGCATCATAATCAGAACTTGAACTCAAACTATCACCCTCTTTTGAAGATGAAGAAGATGCTAAAACAACATAGTCATCACTTGAGTCATGTTGAATGTTTTTAACAGTTCTATCCGCCATGGTTGCTGTTTTCTTTTCGATGTCTTTAGCGAGAATCTTGTCTCTTCCCAACATTATGCATTTGCGAGATTGCTGTTGATCTTCATAGAATGCAATGTCTTCGAGCTTTCTATCATGTGATAGATAAATGTCATTTTGTATTATTGCTATCGCATCTGTACTTCCAATATCCCACAACTTGTCCAAATCTTCCGTGAATTTTTTCCTCTTACCCTTGGGATCACTTTCCCGTTTCATGGTCGCCTTCAGAAAAATATATTTTTTGTTCAGTTTTTCAAGTAATTTCACCGCATTTCCTTTAAGTATTGTGGCAATTCTCGCCATTTGCCACACTGTCATGACATCATGAACCACCACATTACATAGCTCACGAGTAGGGGTTGACTGAGGGCAATGGTCTTTCAGATGCAGAAAGTAACTCATTACTTCTCGCAAGGTTGGTAATCTCGAGCCACAGATGTAATCGCAAGCATATCCGACCAAGTAATGCTCAGATCGAGATCTTGTTCTTCTCTGTGGCAAGTGCACAGTCTTCCGCCGTTTTGCCTCTGCCATGACAGTAATATTTTTGCCTTCTATCATAAATTACAGCTACGCCTAAAACATTTAAGTAACAAGTGTTACATTACGACTATTAACTCACCAACCCACAATGCCCTTGTACATAACCACAACCACTACTAACAAAATCGACCTCATCAGAACAGAAAATGCTGCTGCAACTAAAACATTGATCAAGGAACAAGTGTTGCATTACAACTATTGATGCATCAACCCACAATGCGCTTTACAAATTCCCGTCTCTACTAACAGACTCGACCTCCGCAAAACAGAAACTACTGCTACAACTGATACATTCGAAGAACCACTGTTACATTACTACTATTGACTCATCAAACCACAACACGCTTTTACAGTATTACAGCCGTCACCAACAGACTCAGCAGCAGCAAAACCTACTCCTTCTGTCAAACACGGTGAAGCACCCAAATCAGAGCTGACAGCCGCCGTCATCATTGAAGCATAACCGATTACCCAATCAAGAATCGTGGTTTCGTCATTGCCCGCCTAGTTGCAATTTTGCCGTCGGTGGCCCGCCCACTCTTTGGCAGCTACTTTCAAACGCTTTGTAAGAAATCTTAACGACGTTCCTGAGAGCTTCTTTCAGGCTTGTTGATGTTTTTAATCAATAATCTATAGAATAAGACATTACAACGCAGCATTTTCGAAATTTTTCAAATTTTGGACAACCCTAATGACCACTGGTCATTGACCAGTGACCAGTCGCATACCCACTGACCGTCAATCAATGTGTATCACAAGGTCTGGTTGAGGAAAAATGAGTGGATTGTGAATATCCTGTTACCCGTAGCTGTGTAAGAGGGAGTGGAGTCTAGGGATGGAGCCAATCATAAAACCAAAACCGGCAGAACAGTAATAATATATTCACAGCATCATATTTAATGCAACAATTTCATGGGGTTTGACAGCAAAATTTGAAAAAAATACATTTTTTATAATAAATCCAAATTTTTCAAACTCAAGAGTGTTCACATCTACCAGTTATAATTGAGTCAAATTAGGAGGGCAGCATTTTTTTAAGCCATCTAACAATTCAATCAGCAAATCCCTGGAATCCGAAAAAAACAATACATTTTGAACAACCCTAAATTGCAAAGTCATGTTTACTTGTCTCTATCACGTCACAAATGCAGAATTCATTCCATATTAACTTGAAAACTAATCAAGGATTTGAACTATGTTTGCTCTTAATTGCCATCAATATGAAACCATTGATGTTTATTTCATGAAATTCAAACCATAGTTTGCTAGATAGAACAGTGTTGAAACAAATCTATGCACATTTACTGCACCACATAAATGTCGATTGGGACATCAATTTTAATTGGCATTTTACCGAGATCTTTTCCCAGGTCTTTCACATTTTCAAGATCGTCTTCCATACTGAATGAAACGTCCATGAGGTAGTAAAAATCCACTGGATAGACGGGAGGCTCTTGTACAGAGAAAGGTACTCGCACTGTGTCACCAACTCTGATTTTAACCTGAATATAAGAGATTGGTTTTAATCAGCACATATATTCATTAAACAATACATCATTAAGAAATCAAATTGCAACAGAAACACAAGCTCTTTCATTTAATTTGTGGAACAATATCCCTACAAGAAAGATTGACGTGATGATCCACAGTCATGCGTACTGCGGCTTAGCCACATCATAAGTAAGACGGATGGTATGGTATCTCAAAATTTATCTTACAGGCCAAAGTTGCATTATAATGAAAATAAAGAACTCCTAGTTTATATCCTGATACAATAGTTGATCATGATAAAGCCAAGTAAAGTTTTGTTGCAAATTTTGAATTTCATAAAGATGGAAAAACATTCACAAATCATAATCATGAAGTGTAGCAGAAAAGTGTCAAGTGTGTGTAACATTTACAACTATTTGAGGTAGGTATCAAGTGATCAAGATGAGTCATATTGCAATGTCGATTTCTATTTGATTAAATTAGCTTCTACAAACCGGTGTGAAATTTGACCTGTTAGATGATTGAATCACAACTGCTTCTTAGTCTTTATAGTTCATAGATTGTCAAAAATAATTTTACAACACAACTCTACAATCCTGAACACTTGACACCTATTAATACTGGAATATTGGAAACAGCTGGCATTAACAACAATAGTTATCCCCCTGTGAATATATTTACCATCAATGGAATTGATATTTATCTTTGAGAAGTAAATGTTTACATATTCACCACCGCATTGGAGAAATGTCAGTGGAATGTGTGAAATGACAAGGCCATCCCATGTCCCATCCACATGGATCTGATTAGGCCTATATGACATGAAGTAGCCTATGTGCCAAAAATTATCATTATCAAAATGCATGATGATATATTCAAAGGCATGGTTGAATCTCAGACAATACGAATTTCAAACAAAAAAAGACTGAACATGGATCTCTCAAAAAATATTTTCATTTTAGCTGGACACTGGGCAGTGGACATGTATCAGCTTGATGGTCAGCATCGAATAGGACCAAGTGCTAATAGCATGAACCTATCAGTATACAGTAACAGTATCCATGACTTGCTACGAACATTTCAAAAAAATATGCAGCTATCCAATGGTAATGATCATATCATCTGTTGAAATATGGCACCATTTATTAGCAATAGTCAGTGCGTTGAAATAGACAGGCATAGTGCACGAGATTTTCATGCACTGAGTAACCCAAAATGATAAGGTTGGATGATCAATGCACACATTGCAAAGTATTGTCAACACAAAATTACCTCAACAGAATTTAGCTTGGTAAGGCTGAGTTTTAGAAGTGAATTTGGGTGATACTCACTTCTCCTGAGCTGAAGCTGAATCGCCTCAAGGAGGAATCATCAGCATTCGACTCCATGGATACAGAAGATTTGACAGAATATAACTCTGACTCGTTGCAGTTCTTCAATTTCAATTCCCCTTCGATATCGCATCGGGATCCAGAGTAGCTCTAAATAATGAAGTACAGTAACATTCATATTAACTGTGTGTGAGGGGTAGTTTTGGACAGTTTCACATTAAATTTTGAATTCTACACTGACATTCATATAATGATACATGTACCATATTTTATTGCAATTTTTCATTGTAGAATCAATTGGTATAGAACAGGGATATATCACCGTCTTTATATATCCAGTGGTATAGCCAAGATGCCAAAATCTCCCTCTAAATGTTCGAATCGAGCACTAGACATCATTTGATGTTACCACTACCTCATAAGGGCTAGTCTTGACGCTGTGTATTTATTGAAAAAGTTTCACCCCAGATAAATTGTCGTCCACTTTATATTTCCTGGTATCTGGTAATAGTGGTAATGAATAAACTCATTAGCATGATCAGGGGTGGACATTGGACAGCAACAAAGTACTTTGACTCTTTGGGCATTCATTTGTCACTTCCATTATCATTTCATTAATTTCTCCACTGTAATTTCTCTAAATTAGACTTCATGTCTTCATTTATTTGATCAAGTTCAAAGTGACTTTCAGATTCATCTATTCCTTTTTAATTTGAAAAATGACTGGTCAAAATAAAGTTCTAATTCTGAAATTGCATGCGCGGGGTTATCAATTTAGGTTACTCATAAAAATTTGTCTTGCTATATTGAAATTTGACGTAGACCATTAGCAAAAAAGTCATAATACCTCACAAAAGTTTATTGGTTTAGTACCTTTCTAAGCCTTGGCACTTGTATACTAATGGTATATGAGTAGGATTTGGCATGATAACTTAAATTTCCATTGCAACAGCATCAATTTATACAATGAGAAACAGTATATTATGAAGATTAGGAGATTAAGAAATTTTACATGCTTTAATATTCGATGGGGGGGGGCATTGCTATCCGTAGACTTGGTATGTCTGTATAAATTATATAAGCTTCAGTTCCTGTAACCACGAATTTTAAATGTGATCATGTGGCAAATGGATATCTGTGCCAAGATCACTATCTTCTGTGGTATGCTGAGACTTTGGTTTTAATCCCAGGCAGCTTCTTGCTGGCTGCATAGAACAAATAGTTGACATTCTTTCGCAAAAGGTGTAGCTGCCTTAATTCATTACGGCATTTAACCTATCCCGCCAAACCTTGATATTATGTAGCTGTTCAGTATATTTTACAGCAAATCTGATTGCAAGGAAGCCTTCGTCCTCATGTTTTGATTTATTCACATTGATGTGGCTTTAAATGATTCCTGTGGCAGATCCAAGCCTATATCAATATTGATGTATTGTTATTGAAATTCCACAGGCATTGAGTCTCTCTTACTTCCACTCTCTCTCTCTCTCACCCCTTACTTAACTAAGTAACAGCTCACAAGCATCTAAGTTGCTTAATCATGATTGTCTAAAATAAAATTGAGGAAAATAAGACTAGGCGTGACCAGAAATTTTACATTTTGAGCACACCAGGAGCACGCGGGATGTGCTCTGATACAGTCCGATGGCCGTTTGGCTAGAACGCAGACTGAAGATGCATTTGCAGCAGAGTAAAATGCTGCGCCTCCTCCTCCTGATGATGAAGCAGATGAAGCGTACATCCATCCCGATCCGCCAGTGCATTGATCTTTTTGTTCTAGATGATGGAAGAGTTTGAAATGACATCACATGTACAAATAAATAAATACAAAGTTATTGAATTTTAATAATGTTCGAAAATTTCAAAATATTTATAGCAATTAGTCGTGGATGAGACGTAGCCTTCTATTCTCAGTTCAACTTCTGTATAAGGTTTTGGCAGGATTGTAACGACAAAGTCGAGATTGTTTCAGTTACTCGACTTGACTCGAGTCATTTTCATGAATACGAAAAATGACTCGACTTGACTTGAGTCAATTTCTGCACTGTCCCGACCTGTACTCGAGTCATTGTTGATGACTGGGTCAATTCATACGACTTGTGATTCGGATGACCAAGACAGGCATTTCATTGAGACTTCGAAAAATAGTAAAGTTACCACATTATTTGTATTTTGTCTATGTGTACTGACACTTGAAAAATTAGGATGTTTGAGGAGTATTTCTATATTATGAATGAGAGGAATTCGATATAATCCAAGCAGAGTTGTAAACGAGTGAGTTGGACTCAGACTCGACACTCAGCGCTTTGAATCGTACGTGGACCTCGGACTTAACTTGGGGGGAATTGATAATGACTCGATTTGACTCAAGCGACTCAGAACCTTGTCAATTGGTTACAACCGTGAAGAGATTCACATGCGACGTATGAAGGACTGGACGTAACTATGATGCGGGCCAAGGTTTGATGCTTAGAAAGTTCGAGAATCTATGCATTACATATATATAGAATATGGTCTTCTACTACACAGATACTTTCACGAATCGCAACCATACCGGATGAAAAAACATTTTCATAGTTACTATCATTTGCATTCTCAAGGTGATACGAATCCTCTTTAATGCAATATATGGAATTATGAGTAGAATCGGCATTTGCCTCATGCTAAATTACTAAATTACTTAATTGCCGAAATGCTCCATATTTGCAAATAAAATAAATCGAATGTAGGTTTGGTAGGCTACAAACTTAATGTGAACTTAGTGGGGAAACTACCCTGCAAGTCGGTAAATACAGCGACAGAGCGCATTCTCAAACATAAATACCCTCACGTTCACACCATTCCCGATTAACGGCAATAACGCAGATGCGTATCGACAGAAACTAATATATATATGGGTCGGGTCACACCATCAAACAGTGTTTTGATAATCCAAGGCTTACTACCAATACATACCTTCATTCTCTTGTGCTTTGACTACATAAAAACTCGAAACGATGAACAAAAGATTAAACACACATAAACGACATATAATCATGATCAAACTAAATACAAATTCTGAAAGAACAAAGTGGATTTTCATTTCATTACAAAGTGTTATGAAAAATATAAGCTCGTCGGTTTATCTGAGACTTATTATAAAAGATGCATGCAAAAATCTAACACCCCTTGAATTTTTGCAATAGCACAATAATCGTTTCTTAGTTAGGACGAAATAAAGATATGGCTGCCAAGTTTACTTTACATTGTCAAGTACAGGCTGAGCCGAGAACCGAGTCCGTCGGATAGCTAGCTGCAATGTTTATCATAGCCCTTATGTTAACATTATGCCCAGACCAACATTTCACAGATCGATATACAACAAAATTTGAAATCACCTATTCAGCTATACAACAGCTATTGCAGGCAAATCGCATACTGCCGTCGATGAATGTTCTTCAACAAATTACTCGCAAATAGAAATACGTCCGTGGCAAAGACATAGTTGTAATTTGAAGCAACGCTTTCGTTTCCGGTCATTGCGAACGGTTACCGTACTGTTTTGAATTATATTTATTGAATTATATTTACTCTGATAAGATGACATGTATAAATTTCCCAATAATTATTGTGAAACTCGAGTGTTGAAAATCAGATGACCCAGTATTTCTGTTACTATTGTTGTTGTTAGAGATCATCTCTGTGGTAATTCAAAAGTTGCAGAGTCGATTCGCATTTTGCGAGACCAAGTATAACAATATTAATTAATATCTATCTGCCTACGATAGCATGACTTTTATTGTTATCAGATTGCAATGTAATGGAAGTGTTACGATGTTCATATGATTTCCAGTAAATCGAGATATGATTGACAAAGTTTCCATCTTGCGGTTGGGAATACTTGAAATATAGGTCGATATTTTACAGTTCAGCAGGTTTCCCGCTATATTTCCCTTATAACCTTAGGTATTAGTAAGCATGAGTGTGAGTAAGCCTGATATAGGAGTGCTAACAACTGTTTCTATGTTCACGTTTGATGTACATCTAATCACGTAAAGGCCGATGTAAATTTCACACTCGCGCCCACATCATTGTCACTTGATACTGTCATCACTAAATATTTTGCGATAGATAATTCGAGCTATGAAATCATTCCATAACCATTACGATCATTATTTCCATTCGCAAGTCGCAATTTATTGAACCCTACCTACGTCTTAATGTCACGATTAGGCCTACATTTAAAACCTAATGCTTCCACGCTGGGTTATAAACAGCATACTGGTCGATCACAATTCAACTGACATCGTCTCAAAAAGATTGTGCAGTAAATAGATCGCAATGCAGTAGAATTACACTACAGAGAATGAGGACAATAAAACCAGGCGATTTATAGTCGTATTGACCCCGAGATAACAGACTCTCTGACTTGATTGAATAGTATAGTCATATTGAAATGAACCCGAATATTTTCGGTGACACTCGTCAGGGGTAATCGTCAGCAACTAGTAGAGAATTGGAAAGAACATTGTCTGTGCAAAGTATTCCGTACGTGCGGTCATCACATCTACAATATTTTAGCTCCGTAGACTGCCTTACAATGTTACGCTTTTCAAATCGCTAATTGCTTCAACTATTTCATCAACATCATATCGACGCCATTTGATAGATTGTTCGCATCGTAATATTGCTCATATTTTATTATTTCTTCATTAATTCCATCACGAATGAAGAGATTTGGTTAATATTGCAATTCTCATAACTCATAAGTCATAACTATATTCGTGGCGGTATCTGGAAGATCCGTTATCGAATTGGCCGCATTTCAGTCGCCTTGTAGCGGTCTGTACGAAGTAAGGAATCCCAAGGAATAAATTATGAAATTGTATGGGCATTGGGCACACAATATATGTGAATTATCATCTTATATTACCACGAATATTCAGGAATACACTATTCATTTCCCAGTGCGAATGAAGCATATGAATGTATAGCTTTAATTTCTTATGCCTTATTTTGATCGCCAATCATACAATCAAATACTCTGGAAAATACTATATCCGAACGCAAAACAATAATTAAAAGTACGGCCCACAATGACACTGTACTGAAATTACGACTTCACAATGATTGTCGGCTTACATTCTGCCTCTAAGATGTTGCGGAAATTACAACATACTACCATTATTGTGGAATTAGGATCGAAGTCGATATTTTCGGGCCCAGCCTTATATTCGTGAATATCGTAATGTCACAATATGAAATCATCGTTGCATCGTGAAATCATCATACACATATTCTCGCTAGCAATACCGACACCGACAACAGCTGCCGGTAAAGATGCATCATTGATGGATTCCCATGACAATTGACTTTGAATTTCAAAACTTGTATTCACAGCGGTAACCGATATCATAATCTCAAACCGTACGTTACGTCATAATTTCCGCGTAATCGACAATCACTTTTGTTCACAGTATACAAATAAACCATGCAATCACTAATTAATACATTGCTGCGTAGGTATTGCTCCCAATGAATCTACGTTCTAACCATTATCCTATGGATAGTGAATTGTCATCAGAAATTGAATGACTGCTACAAACTTAAACCTTTGCCGTCTTTGACGTATTCTTTTCCATTAAATGCATTTAATTTGTTAATGCTAACAAATGTATTTCTATGGAATGACGTGATCTGTGAAAACGCCGAAACAGCCGATGCGCATCTGTGAGGGGTTTGCTTGGGCAATAGACATCGTTAGCTTCGCTTGCTTGTATCTTACAACTATCTAGATTGGAGTTGCGTGTTCAATAGCGCTTGCCACGCAATATTACGCAGAAAACCAGCTGAATCTGATGATAGCAATAGCTATGCTAACGCTATGAGTAGACTCAAGCTTTCGGAATCTGCTTCCGAACTGGATTCGCGGCACTTTCTGTATCAGCGCGCCCGAATCAACGCACACAAGTCGGATTAAAAATTCTACTATTGTTAGCTACCAGCACGGTCCATTGTTTAATCTTGAATCAACATCGTAAAATATGGAATATAATATTGAGCAAGGGCGTAACCCGCCCGCATAGACAGTTCAATGGGGCCTTCGTATCTAGCAAAACCTGCCTCAAATACGGATACCAGAAAACCGACCGATTATGTGCTTACGTGCTTTACCGCCAGTGTATATTGGCATTTCTGACAACATTGACAACATTTCTAATCCTTTCGACACTTTCCGAGGAGTTCATGTAACCACTGTGGCTGGCGGTCGGATCTTACAGCTACATGCAGTCCACAAATGCAGGTTATCTATAAAAGTATTCGCTCTATTCAACTGCTCGGGCCCCTGAGTAGCTTTGGCTCTAATTACGCAATAGGTACCGAGTCTGACTTGATTAACAGTTTCTTTAAGTGCAGCGTTATGCTCGAATAGTAGTGACAACAAACAGCCGAACACTGTACTAAGCTCGAACGGGATATCCGTAACCTCCCTGGCTACGCGATCACCCTATATATGCGAACTAGTTTAATACTATGTCAGCATCATGCCATTGGGCAGATAACAAAACTCTATGCCTACTGTATGCAGTACCGTCGCAGTAGGCCTACATGACGCCGCCATAGAGGCGTCTGATGTAAACGGACACACCCACTAAAGCAAATATAAGTGCCGCATCGTGTATAAGATTGCCATATGTTAAATGTCATATTCCATCACGATGTATACATATCCTGCAATATAAGCCATTGCAGACAGTATACGTAGCATACCATTCAGTTTTCAGGTACTGTGCGAACCGATGCGAACCAAGACAAGATTTAACCCTGCCCCGGTATACGCCTATGTCAGAAACAATTGTTGTCGTCACTCCGCACCAATATATTTTGACAACGCGGTGGTCAAACTTGCGGCCCGTGAGAAGGCAGATGATGACCTTCTATTAATGTATTTAGTAAACTCTAAAAAAATGTAGATAAATCAGACCTTGTAAAAGAGGTCGTAACTTCGATGCGATGCAGATGCCGTGCGAAAAATAAGTTTCCTACACCTGTGCAGTCAGTGTGCGTAATGCGTATACGACGATATACTCGGCTGGATTTTCTTTACTGAATAATAAAATCGTCTTTTGGGGACAATCACTTACTACCGAATTCTGAATATTAGCATGAATTGTGATATGCGACACTTGGTGAATTCAGGACCGTATATTAAAATATTCGGGCTGCAGGTTTGGGTTAGGTGAATGCTCGGGGTAGTACTATGTGGATGGACAAAGTCGCGTGTCCGACTTCGATCCTGTTTCTTAAAAATAGAATCCGACTCAGGCCGCATAAAAAATATGAATCCAGCTCCGGTCAAAAATATAAAATAATATATCCACGACAGATCTGGTGAAATCCTGTATACTACTCTCGACTACTCCGGACGCATCAGGAGAAGTGCGAATCCGCGCCCGGTGTTATCAGCAAAAGTATGAATCCGATTCGATCTGGGCCCGGCCAAAAATTACAAAAAAATGGTGTATATCCACTATCCAGTCTATGGGCTATCCATGCCTCACACTAGCGAGGAGTGAGGTTAAGGTTATAGAATGGGATAGAATTAGTGGATGTGATGATGGTAGATTGGGTTCGGAATTATGAGCCGCCAAGTAACGAATTCATTGGTGACCTTTTACGGTTTTCCACAGACTTGAAATGCAACAGCGTCATGTAATGTTCACAACAACCGAACGAAGTCTTGATCCAGAGTTTACGCAATTCATTGCTTACGGAAAGATAGTCGATAACATAATGAACTCCGCTACCGGAGTAACTAGGGTGGATTACTACTAAGTACTTGTGTACCACACTGCCAACGCGCAATGGATTCACGTTTCAGGTAGGTATATCGCTTAGTAAACTCTACTATAGCTAAAATGAGAATATCAGAATGTCATTTCGAGTTGTCTCGTACTTCTGATAACCCATCGGCCCTAGCATACTGATTTTATCGATACGCCTATAGCTTTTATATCACCAACTTTTATGGTCGTGCCCTCCTGCGCGTCCACTGAATCATTTTTAGTCGTTGATTTTTCATAATTTCTGAATGTAGATATCTTAATCTGCCGAACATGGTGGGGTTTATTACTTGACATGTCCAGCGCGACACCGTACTTTGTCGTGTGTTTACTGTTAACGTAACGTTACGTAGTCTTTTGAAAGTCAAAATCCATTCTCAAGTGCTAAACAGGTTACCTGTTTGCGTGCGGGCGTACGTATTAATATATAAGCTTTCTAGTAGTTGCAATGCGTAGGTTCTTAACGAGAATTGGCAACGGTGAAATGTGTCGAGAACATCAATTGCACAATCAGCATATATATATTAGCGAATTTAGTGTTCCCTTCTGCATTGAAGCCATAAACTAAATTGAATACCGATTTGGAGGGTCTTTAAAACCTAAGGCAGTAATGTGATGTGTTAAGAGCATACGCACTGCGTCAACTATATTATGTGACACACCTGTCAACCTGAAAATACTAGTAACACCAGAACAGTCCCGAAAACGCCCTTTCGCAGCATTCTACAATCTGCTATCGCTGCTGCATGCAACTGTTATGATTCCACGAATTCCTGTTTTACTACAATGCGCGTAAATTATAGCGGTCTTCACCAAACACAGTCGCAATATTGACTAACCGGCGACTCACACATCCGATTCGGATACCGGGACCCGCCCCATTCGTCACTACGTTTCAAAATGATTCTTTCCATCGCACAATATCGAGGAAGAAAGCTTCAATCGCATATTTCGCAAAACATTCTCTCTCACGCGTAGGCTGAGAAGGTCGTCGCCTCGGGCTGTTTGCGTTTGATATTAGCGACTTAGCCGACGTCACTTAAGTATGCGATTATTACATGCTCCAGTCGCATATAATTGGAGACGGTAGGCATGATGTAACCGAGTAACCTAGCTCAAAGTACGATTGCGTGAGTACAATCAAGCCATCACCTGGGCTGAGCGATTCGATTTTGGACCGAGTCGAGTCCAGTATTCGAGTGTCGCTCGTTATGAAGCCATAACACTGTGAAATATGTTGAAAGTTCAGATATGAACCTTTCATACGACCACAAAGTATATAATGCCAGTTCTACGTCACATTAAAGTTGATTTCGTATTTTCCCACCTACCTATTTCATTGCACTTCGTGTCAATAGGGCTGTTCAAAAATAACCATTTTCCAGATTGCAGTAACTCACTGATTAAATTGTCAGGTTACCATAAAAAACGCTGCATACCAAATTTGGTTCAGTTCTAACAGGTATAAGCCGCCGCGGAGCCAATTTAAATTTTAAATTTACTAATAAAAATTTTTTAAAAAATGAGTTGACTACAAAAACGATGCGAAACAAATTTGACTCAATTCCAGCCTGCAGAAGTGAAGTTATTGCGGTTGAAAGTTCTGGATTTGAAAAAATACCATTGACGGTGGGTAATCCCAGAATTTTTTTTTTTTTAAACTCAAATACCTCCGCGTCTACGGGTTGGAATCGAGTCAAATTTGTTTTGCATCGTGTTTTTTTCAAGATAAAAATCAACAATTTAATGGGGTTGACAAAATAATTTGAAATTTTTGTTTTAATTTTTCATAATAAATCAAAAATTAAAATTGGCTCCGCGGCGGCTTATACTTGTTGGAATTGAACCAAATTTGGTGTGCAGCGATATTAGGGTAGCCTCAAAATTTAATCAGTGAATCACTGGAATTTGAAAAGAACAAGATATTTTTGAACAGCCCTATTGCGACAATGCTGTGAATTGATCACGACTTTACAGACATGTCATTTTCAGTAACATGTGTAGCTTTGTACTGTATGTTTCGTATGCTGCTATACTACTAATCGATGTTCCGAAGCTTCTACAGTGGAACATAGTATAGAAACTATATAATTTAAGTTGATATGTAAAATCGTAATGGCAAGAAAATATCATTCCGATACTAGAAAAAATCATCTCTCACTACCGAATTTCCGGTTTAGATTCGAGCCTTCGAATCACTGTATCCAGCCCTAGATATTACCAAATTCACTAGACCGACATTGCACTAAATCGCCTCTGGATTTGTATCTAGCGCAGATTAGCTAACTTCGGCTTTCTGCTGTAAAGTAATAGAAATGTGAAGGCGTGCGAGCGTGCTGCAAATTTCGACGAAATTACCGACACGGGCCGGTGCTCGTCCGTTGTTTTTTTTCGGCAGAATGTCACGATCTTTTAACGAATTCCGCGCGATTTTGCGATGTTATTATGCTTGAGGCGCGATAACGCAGTTTACCTTCCAATTCTTTACATGCGGCTATTTGCGGAAGTTGACGAGATCAAGCCGCAAACAATGCTCTTACCGCGGGCCCGAGATACTCCAATACTTCTTCGTATATAAATCATAGGAGATATGCTTTCATTACGATGCTATTAAGAGGGCGCATCTCGGCTGGGATTGCAGACAAACGTTATTGGACCTTCGGGCAATCGCATCCGAATTTGCTGTCTTTAAACGCAGCAGACGGCATTTAATTTAGGTGCGACATTAAGTGGTGATTACGGTATGGTACCACCGCAGCCGCATTAGACTGAAATTTTAACAGTCCGACGAATAGTAGGCCTACTGTCCTGATCCGGGCAATCAGATAGTTCTAGCTGTCTAATTAGATTAGTTACAGCGAAACACCGGTGATATAGTTCTAATATCATTAGTAAAATGTTTATCTGCTCTTATTTTAATTCAAATCTAATTTTTGTTTTCTTTCTTCTGAAAACGATACAGGAGAATTGTACCGTGCGAAACGAGCCAAGCTTGGCGTACAGGCATTCGTCATTCTCGTGTTATGAGAATGTACTTTGATTTGATGCGACTGGATTTGATGTATTTCTTCCTAAGACGGAATTTCTTTCAATTTCCAAGTTTTTGCGATTTCAGTAATTCTAAATCTAATCTAATTTGGGAAATCTGAAAATTATCATGTTCTCTGACTCTGGTGCAGTCGTCTCTCTTCGGTCTTCAGTGACAACACGTATGATATGGCTGATCTGACCATCATTAGTACCAGAATACTGACTACATTTTGACAGCCTTCGCGTCACACAGCATTCAGCATTCCCACTCGAATACCAATGGGCCGAGTAATCGTTTCATCCCATAACAATCATATTTTTAATTCATTATCCCAAATTATCCCTTGTAGAAGTAGTAGGGCATTGTGAGCTCTAAAACCTGTTACACAAAATCCAATACTGTTTCCAAAAACGAATTCCAAATTCGTGTCCAGCTGGAATATTAAATCTCAATCTCTAAATACTAAATGTAAATACATAATATTATTACTAAAATCTGCTCAATAGCGAAATAATATATTGCGCAGGTATACACGTTAACGTTTCATACCCACGATTCGTGTTCTACGGAAAGCCGGTGAAAACCGATATAATGGTGTGGCATTGCGCAAATTCCAGGATTCGGATGAGGTTTGTATTGCCTTGCTGGCGGTCATTTTAGTACAATGGTAGACCCCATGCACCCGTATCATTTCTGCGGTACCTCGGCAGCTGGTTAGAAGGATATAATGACCTATGAGTTGGTTCAACTTCTCGGAATCGCCGTTATTTAGCGGAACGACATGAAAATCTACCACGCTAAAAAGCGCGCAGAAAGTATTGTGCGAAAGCATGATAGCCGCGTTACGGCGATGCTTCGATAACTAAAATATCGCTCAATAATCCATCTATAACCTATCCCGGTCAAGATCGAAATCGCTAGTAGGTAAGGCTGTCGGCAATCTGGGCATAATTTGCTTCCCGGGAAGTCAATGCAGATATAATATCTAATTATCTCAAACCCAACCATAGGGGTGGGCAAAAGCGAGCCGCATAAGGACATGTCACTCACTGATATGCAGTGTTGGGATCAAGTCACTACCTTCGAGTCACGAGTCATTTCGAGTCATTGCAGATTTTGACTCGAGTCAAGTCAAGTCAATCGATTTTCGAAGGTGACTCGAGTCAAGTCAAGTCACTCGATTTTTGGAGGTGACTCGAGTCAAGTCGAGTCAAGTCAAGTCAAGTCAAGTCACGAGTCAAGTCACAATTCAAGTCAAGTTGCCTTTTCGAAGTATGAGGCATGCTTACGTCATTGTATTCTGCTAGCTGTCTAAAACACGGATTAAGTGGTCATTGATTCTGAACCGATGAACGAATGTAGAGCTAAATATTCACGCAAGAAGGCGCTGTATGGCTCACATATACGTAGAAATTCTACAACTACGTAAATAATTACATAGCCTCAGTTTAGTTACCAGCCAACATAAAAAAATAGAGAAACGTATTAATAAGATGCAATACATTACCCATTTACAAATTGATATGAAACAATTCGAGCCTGCGCCAATGGTCGAGGACTATAAAAATTATATTCAAATTCAATTTCAATAAAACAAGAGGTTTGTTACAGATGACAGAAGTATACATTCTGCCACGAAATTTCCCTACCAGTTTGCGACAGCGTAATCTGTATGCTCCGATCATTTCGTTTGCGGTCTATTTATTTGTGAGAGAACAATGGAGATTCAGTAAAACGCACGATCATTGAATGATTGGTCGCTTTCACGGGTTACACCAGCGTTTCGCGAAAAATCCGACCATATGCAAGATTTGTGATTTGTGACCATATGCAAGTGATTTTATTGACATCGTTTGCTTGATGACTTGAAATTGACTCGTGAATTTTGCTTCGAGTCACGAGTCAATCTGCATTTCTGATACGCCGAGTCAAGTCAAGTCAAGTCATTTTAGCAAAGTGACTCGAGTCAAGTCAAGTCATACGAAAAAGGTGACTCGAGTCTGACTCGAGTCAAGTCATGACTCGAGTCATCCCAACACTGCTTGATATGTCATTTCCACTAACGCGCGTGGATCTGTACTACATGTTTCGTGTGCTGGGATACGACCAATCGCGGTTTACAGCCTTATTATAGTATATAAACTATAATTCCCGTTGATAAATTAAATCTTAGTGACAACGTGGGTATAATTTCAGTGGTTGAAAAAATAATTTTAGAACTAACACTCGAATCATTACGTCCAGCTAGAATTGCTTTTCACTGTTTCTGTCACACTGTTGTAATAATAATCGCTGGCAAATGGCAATAACAAGCAGGCCTGTGAAAGATACATATTACCCAGCAATGGATCATTGCCGATATGGATAAAGTCAGTTATTACTCAAGTCAGGTCTCAAGTCAGATTACTAGAGGACTAGAGATTAACTGGGCTCTCTGCAGTGATGAACATCGGACTAATTCGGATAGGGTTCAGACGAGATTTTCCACAATTTTGAGACAATCGGATCGGATTCAGATTCTGTTGCAGATTTTCGGATATTTTCGGATAGTTGTAGCTTCTGCTTCAAATATTTTTGTCTAGTTTTGACCTGACGTGACTTCCTGTGACGTGATTTCAAGTTGAAAGAAAAGATCGTCAGCTCGACAACCAAACACGGACAGTAAACACGTTCTGATAGGACTGGTTGGTAACACTCTAAAGCGGTTCTGGCAAAGGTCCAAGCAAATATAAATCAGGATCAGCTAACCCAAACCTTAGGATTTGTATAAAAAAACTATGCCCAGCTCAGCTGTAAAATAAGGATTCTTCGGACAAGTTATTTGAGTCGGATTTTTTCTGATTCTAAACGGCATTATTCGGATTCGCATGGATTTTTGGGTGAGACTGTTCGGATTCGGACTGATAGTTCATCAGAGACCCGAGCTGTCGGACGCATTCGGATTCCCAGATATAAATATCCGCCCATCACTGGCTCTCTCGAACAATCGATACAACTTAATCATATCATTACGTCTTATATGCTAGGTAAATTCGAAATGTCAACTCTCTTTACGGCAGGGGTCACCAACACGCGGCCCGCGAGGTCATGTTTTGCGGCCCGCGGCTTGATTTGGTGAAATTTTGAAAGAACGCTCAGTAAACCATGCCGAAATTGATTTCAGTTTAAACATATTGTTGTTGTTGTTCAAAGTAAGCCATTCTACTCTACCCAATATCACAATTCCTTCGGTTCTGCATGGTAATATCCTTCTATGGAGGAATAATTTGCTAATATGGGCATATTGCCTTGGCGTGCAATGGCCCACCACTGCCAAGACCGGGAGGCTTGATAAACGACTTCGGTCTCACCAAGAGAGCATGCTTTTCGAGGAGATAGTTTTCCAGCAAACCGTGTCTAATAACTAACCCCAATATCGATTCTTTAATCCTAGGGCGGCCAATCTGCGGCAGTAGAAGAAAAATCATGCGGCCGTTGACACTCAATTCAATCAGGATATATTGGCGGCTGTCAATATTATGCAAATTAAATTTACGAATTGACCCCCTATTTAATGAGAGGTTTGAATTATTCTTGAAATTTTCTTCGCGCTACGCGCGCTTCAATGCGAGTTGATTTTAGATTTTAATACAGCAGTGTCCTTTGTAATCTGAGTCCTACAGTGCAGATGCGAACAGCAGAGCAAAATGATGCGCCCCATAAAGAAATACCAATTTTAATCGTATTGTCCTCATCCTGAATTAATTTTTTTCTGGTTGTCCTGCGTTGGGGCGAATCCAATATACTTTCACTATAACGACATGCAAAAAGACGCACCACAGCCTTAAAACTTCTCTAAGTTTTTCTAGACATAAACTCTATCGGTGACTATGATCACATGGGCCGAGGAAGGACGAATATTTGATAGTAATATGTGAAACTATACTAATATGTAATGACGAAATTCCCTCATGAACGTGAAAAAAATTTCGCGCTTCGCGCGGCTACAGTACGGATCCCTGTCGCTCTTCGCAACATGACTATATTCACGATCTCGGTGCCCGTAGTAAGCTGTTATGAGTAAATAGATTTGTCCGGAATGTACAAAAATGGTCATGGTGAGTTTAACGTGATGGATATTTGGCCCGAGTTTGTTTATTACCAATATGTACCGGAATGCGGCCGCGGGCTACATGAGTAATCAAAATGCGGCCGTGAACAGCAAAAAGGTTGGCCACCGCTGTTTTAGTTATTATTATTATTATTGATGAAAAGATGAGTGACGCTTTTCGCCTGTAAGGCTACTGAGTGTTGTCAGGTATCGTGCGCAGCTCATAGCTGAAAACATAATGAAATTGATGAGCATGATATTTTTTGTTGTATTTGTGTTTGTTTAATAAAATGTTATTCATTTTGTGGTGGCTATGCCCATCTCCCATGTAAGAGAGCACAACATTGAACTTACGTAGAGTTATCATACGTGGCTGTTAATCAGCGTTTGCTATGTTAATCTCGATATTGAAGTCATGCGGCCCGCGGCCTCTAGGAATTTTGAAAAGTGGCCCGCGACCCATTTTGAGTTGGCGACCCCTGCTTTACGGAGTGCTATCGCCTATTCATCGTCCTACTGTCGTTGTTTACCAAACTCCACAACTTGAATGAATGGACCGCGTGGAGTTGCTGTGATAAAATGTGGAGAGAAGCATTGAAACACGCATCCCACGATATGATGAGGGCTGAGCACAATGAATCATGTATTAATTATAATGATCCGAGTTGATATTGTATGCTCCTGGACACTAAGAGTTAATTTATTAACGCAATAGTTTCGATACAATTTCCCACTTTAGACGGCTGCAAACTTCGATTGGTCGTATGGATCGATTTCGAATCAGTGATTCGTTTTCCCTTCTCTATCGCATGGAGTTATAGATTAAGTTACGATGCGCATATGTATGGGTGGGTCTCATTCAAAACTAAGAGACAAAAATACACCTCGACCTTAGTTGTAATCTTCTGTTTATAATTGAGTATTATATAAAATTGAATAATGTATCGATATTGAAATAAACCCGATTATTTTCAGGGGTAACCGCCAGCAACAAGAATAAAATTGAAAAGAACTTTGTATATGAACACTGAACAGTCGTATCACATAATATGACGTCACCGTCATGAAAATTCGATTCGGTATTATTCAATTGTACATTGAAGTTTTGCGCCTCCACAAATCGACAACTTACAGCGACTAATATGCTTCGGATTGGACAGATGGTGTGAAAGAGTAATAGCCTACTAAAATTTAGTTCAATGAACTTGGCCGTTGACCAATCTGCACAACGATTTTCCCATATTTCCCAATTCCCTAATGGTACGGTTACCATACGTCCTCTTTTAAGAGGATTTGTCCTTTTTTCAGATTTCCAAAATATGGTAACACTACGGAATGGTGATTATGCTTACAAATATGAGGATACTCATAATTGAATGTTCTCTACTTTCTACTGACAGATAGATATAAGGGATATGGAAAGCCGAATGAGACATTATTGTGCTTAAATAACGTCGTGCCGAACGGCTGCATACGGTGCCGAATTACCGGCGTTGCTGTGTCGAATTTGCCGTATTTAAACTCTGTCGGCCGTGAAAATAACTCGTACCTTATTGCTGTCGGAATACCCAATAAAGATCCGCGAACTTCCACTGCGATTATGGTCGTTTCGATGCGAGGTTACATGAAACGGACATTGTACAAGACACTCATAAGATCAAAAGAAATGAGTCTTCCGATAGAAGCAAATCATCTTAACGACTTTACGCATACTCGGGTGGTTGGCGGAGCGCAATCATTGGCTAGCTGTATTTGGTAATATTTGACATTGAATCGGGAAATTCTACACTCTGAAATTAATGCTTGACTAGCTGCATTGAAGTACCCGCAATGTCCTACGTGCAAGACATAATTCAAATTTCGAATCTCATTTCTACTTCAACTCACAGTTGTAACAAATCCACCTCATTGAATTCGTAATCATGCTATGATGTATATGGCGGACGACTATATTCGTCCTAAAGACGAGACGCACACACATGGAATGAACATTCTGAAAACAATTATTAAACGCATCGTTGATCAGGTACATAAACACAAATAATTATAACTTGCAGACGTAACTGGCTATCGCAGAACTCGCATAGAATGATAAAGCAACGACCTGTCGAAAACATTCCAACCTAAAAACGCTGGGTAAATTTAAACATACTTCACTAACCAATGTGTCTTGCGCGAAATATCCTTAGACTACCTGGTCTATCGTGTAAAAGCTACGTTAGATGTGTTAGTTAAGAAACCATCAAATGCGCAGGAGCTACCAAACTGATTTCGTATTGAAATTTCTCTCGCAAAGTCGCTATCCAACCAAAATTATTCCCAAATGACTATTTCTAAAGATTAACTCACGACGTAAATGTAGCAACCAGCGTCATTGCGAACCGGCATACTTTTCCAAAAACGATTACGCAGAGACAGCAAGAAAACATGCAGAACGTCGAAATGAGTATATTTCCTTACAAATCCAATTCACTGCACCTATATACAACTTAACCGTTTCGACCGCGTAATCTAGGCACCACTTAAGTCTGATCCAAGCTTGCAACAGTAGCAGTCCTACGCCATATCGGAGAGTTGCCGACACACATGATATGAAAACGCGGCTAACGTGCTATGTGCTTCTCTCGAGTGTCATTCGTTCGTACTATGGAGTGTCTTATCTGAGTTTGCTTTGCTGGAGAGAGAATTACTACAAGTCCAGTCTGTAAAGCAACCGGACTGGAACGGCCGTTCATTCATTCTCCCATCGCTATTATCTGAGACTTCGCGTCATCGGCCAAGTATTTCCATAGACTGCTGGCCTGCTGGGGCTCATGCTGTGGCCCATTCGGCTTAGCGATAGTCAATCTCTGAAGATTATAAGGTGGTTTGCTACGTAATGAAATTGATCTGGAACGTGTGCCAGCTTTTGCCTCCTAAAAACTTAATGTTCTTGTTATTTTACCATTCATGATCTGTTGACAACATTGGTCATTTTACACCACGACGATATTCTTCATATAATTGCTGATCTGCCGAGTTTTAGCACGGCTCACACGGGGCCGAAGGCAAATAAAGTTTTAGCCTACATGAAGTGCGATCTCGGAACGATCACCTGCGATAGAACCTTGCCCGAATATCACACCTAATAGTCATGTCCTTACAATCAGAGCCCCGCGGTAATAGGGGGGTTGTAACCAAGTCCGAAGGTTCCGAGTCGCAAGTCAATACCATTTTTATAGCTTTGACTCGAGTCAAATCGATTCATTTTCAATTCACCACCAAGGCAAGCCCCAGTCCAAGTCAGCTAGTACAATAAGGTCAAGTCCGAGTCATAATGTTTTGACTAGAGGTCGACCTATTATTGACCTGGCCGATGATCGAGGCCGATATTTGGAACTTTCCCGATTATCGATATCGGCCAATGAAGGCCGATATCGCGGCCGATAATTGTTAAAACAAAAATTTAAAAATATTGGAAATTCAATGCTCCGTGTTCTCAATCTCAAGAAATCGACGATGCAAAGGGCGATATGTGACTACGCTTGCAGGACAAGTTTAATTGGGTGATTACTGATTATGCAGATAACCTATGCTTCCTGCATTACAATCTACCTCTACTGGAGTGATCTGCAATTCTGTATCACGTATTGCTTTTTGGGTTAGCCCAAATCTCAATGAATGCATGTGCACAATTCATCTATAATTCTTTTTAATTACAGTGTGCTCGTTTGTTGTTCAGCTTTCTGTGGCATGAACGTGCCATCTTGCCTAATATATAATACTTTTTGCGAGTTGGCTCTCTGCTCCTTCCATATTAATATCGGCCAATGTTATCGGTTATCGGCCTTATGAGTGTGTCAATGATCGGTATCGGTATCAGCCTGCAAAAATCAATATCGGTCGACTTCTAGTTTTGACTCGAGACCGACTCCAAGTCATTATGTTTACTATTCAGTTTTCAGTTCAATCCGGTTCAACCCATTTTTTCAACTCTGCTCGAGTGGATATAGACTGGTTCGCATAGTTATTTGTCCCAGTCTTAACAGTTTCTGGTCCTATATTGCAAGAAACAGGACTGATAGACGAAATATCAATAATGTGGTAACTTTACTATTCTTCGCAGTCACCAAAAATCGCGACTTGAGTCGATTATTCATGATTCTAGTTATTATAACGCTGGGTATAAGTGCGACCAACAAGTGCGCCAAGCGCATAAATGCACATTAGAAATCGTGCGCGTCTCCCTTGCTAAATTTCTATTTAATGGTTTTTGGTACGTGTGAGCGATCTTTTGAGTGACAACAACTTTCTTCAGAGGTAACGAAATAACAACATGCATGCTTCAACAAAGTAATTAACGACAACAGGCCCGCCCGACTCTCGCCCTCGATAAACTTATGAATGGTCTTACCGTGGGGCATGAACAAATCAGACTTGGACACCTATAAAATTTTCAGCTTTTCCGAATTAGATTAGAATTAGAATTAGAATTAGAGCTTCACGGTTTTTTACCAAATTATATTAGAATTGGAATTAGAGCTACACAACTTTTGCCAAATTATATTAGAATTAGAATTAGAGTCATACGGTTTTTTTTTGCACAAATTAGATTAGAATTAGAATTATCGAATCTGCAACAACTTGGATATTGAATGAAATTATGAATGAGAAATTGATAGAGCAAAAATCAAGCTTAGCTCATATCAAATCACAGTGCCTTCCCATAACCACGAGAATGGATAACATCTACAGTCTACACGCCAAGCTTTGCTCGCTTTGTACCATAGGCCTACCAGGGGTCACCAACACGCGGCCCACGAGATCATATTCTGCGACCAGCGATCTGTTTTGTGATTTTGGAGGAACTCAAAGTAAAGCATTTAGAATTGCTGAAATTGATTTCAGTTTCAAATTATTGTTTTTGTTTCGAAATAAGCTATTCCCTTGTGCCCAACAACACTTCCTCACTAGCTGAAACGATTTCGGCTAACAGCATTCATCTCTGGAGAGTCAGCTAATATAAACATTGGACAAGCCCCTGACACTGCCAAGACCGAGACTCTGAGAATACGGCCTAGGGCGTCTCCACAAGATCAATCTTCAGGATGAGATCGCCTTTCTGCGGGGGACATAGCGTAGTTGTTGTTGTTGTTTTTATTAACTCATATAATTGGCGCTTGCAACTCGTGGTTATTTGCGCCCACACAGTAAATTTCATAATCGCATAATGTCATGTCTTCATGAACTTCAGTCTTTTTTCGGCTCATTTGCTGCCTCCTTTCACGAGTTCGGCTCTCTCTTTGTCTGGGGCTTTTCAATGCGCTGTATTACAGCGGGATCGGCGATGAGGAGCCCAGATAAACCTCCGACACATAGAAACATGGCAGAGCCGAGACTCGAACCATCAACCATCGATGTCGTGACTGCAGTGTTTAACCAACTGCGCCACTCGCTTCCCCAGGACATAGCGTAGTGGTGACGATAAGCGCCTACTAATCTGGAGGATCCGATTCGATTCGCGTCAGAGGTTTATCTGGGCTCCTCTTCCCCTGCCGTCACCGTTCTTACGGCGACAAAAAAAGCCCTGAAAAAGACCCGACGAACGAAAGAACTCACAAGGAATGGAAGGAAATACTGGAAAGGGCCGCGGCTTAAAAAAGATCACCATTGAAAAGAACTGTGACATCGGGCACTCTAGGCCGAGGTGGATGTTAGATTAAAAGGATCGCAACTGCGTGTCGTTCGACATCTGTTCATGACATCGCATTGTACATTGTGTGTGACTTGTTCAGATGAAAAATATATCTCAACGATTATTATTTCAGCGTGTAATATTTCTGGCTAGCCCCAATATCGATTCATTAGTCTCTGAGAAGCGTTGTCAGGTATCGTGCGCAGTTCATAGCTCGAAATAATGACGTTTATGATCATTATATTTCTTGTGGTATTTGTACTACTTCAATAATATATTCCTTCTTTTTTGGTAACCATGCCAATCGCCCATGTCAGTGAGCACGGCATTGTACTGACGTAAAGTTTTCAAAACATGGTTGCTCAACTGTGTGGCCTGTTGTCTCGATATTGTATTTTTTGAGTTGGCCACCCCTGCACTATACAGTTCTCTCGCACGGCTGAAAACTCTTTCCGGTGGATCTGATGTTACCATATTTTTGCGAAACAAATTCCGGACGTTCTTTAGCGCCCACTAGCGGATTTTAAAATGAGGTATTCTAACGGCATCGATACTATAGTTCTTTACTCTTCAAGTGTAAATCAGTTCACAACACAGCCAGACCGATACAGTAGCAGTTATATTGACCACAATAAGAATGCGTGCACCACACAGACGGAATATTGCAGAATGCTGCGGTTATCTCCCGCGAACGCATTGTCAATCGGCGTGACGTCATCAGTCGCCATAGATGGCGCCCCGTCACAGTATGACCATAGTGTCCTATATGGTATCGACACAGGCAAATCTCACGCCTCAGTGAAATTGTATCACGTCACAATTTCCATTTGGCTACGGGCAATTTGACGGTCATTTTTGACCGGCTTGCCGAGCATTAAATTTGGTGAAACGGATATCAATCGAAAGCTGACTCTGCACTGATGACGAAAATATGAATTTTATTCTGCTCGCGTCCCTGGAACCCCCACAATCAGCCTCGAATTTTTCATTGTTATGGAGATTGGCATTGGGACGCAACAATGCTGTCTGGCTCTTTTTCTCTTGAGCTACTCTCTCGTTTCGCCAGAGAGCATTGTTGCGTCCTAATGCCAATCTCCATAACAATGAAAAATTCGAGGCTGATTGTGGGGGTTCTAGGAACGCGAGCGGAATAAAATTTATATTTTCGTAATCAGTGCAGAGTCAGCTTTCGATTTATATCCGTTTTACCCAATTTAATGCTCGGCAAGCCGGTCAAAAATGACCGTCAAATTGCCTGTAGTCAAATGGAAATTGTAACGTTATACAATTTCATTGAGGCGTGAGATTTGCTTGTGTCGACACAATATAGGACACTATGGTATGACACATTGTCTGTCAATATGACGTCTCACTACCAAAGATTTGCCCATCGACCATGGGTGGTTACGATCCGGATCAGGAGCGGCTATACTGTTAGGTCGATGCATTTATGTGATTGTGTGTTGTAACCAGCATCGAAACAACATTTTTTCAACCCCCTTTCCCGTCCAAATAAACACTGATCTTGAGCCCACCATAAAGTAATCGATGCAACTTATGGGGCTTTACTATATACATCTGGTTTCTATACGCATCTGGTCGATAAATTTTGCGAATGAAATCAGTCTGTAATATTGCTTCTTCCATATATTACTATAAAATTGGATCATTTCCTTGCCCACATGATGCGGTGGAGCTGGTGGAGGAGGATGATGACTTCGAAAATACAGGGAACGGAGTTATCCATCGTAAAGTCATGTCATGTCACACGGATAAGACTATTTACGAGCCTAAATGCACATCCAGTGGTCTTCAACCATCCATGGTCACTACTCCATTTCGAATTTAAAAATGTTTTGCGGCCCAGCTCAGAATTTGATAAGCCGATAACTGAAAAACGGTGAGCACTTTTGCCCAGACTTACTCACGGCCGATTTTGGAAGCTGATTACGTTCAACATCTTCGTGAATTCCAGAATAAAGAAACGACCCCCAGGTTTAGAGCCAATATCGTTGACTGAAGCATCTAGAATCTAGATGGCCTTAACCGACTCTAGTAATATACCGTTCTCCTATAATTGAGATTAGAATTAGACTTATTTCAGTCATGCTGGTTATTTTTTATATTTTTGATTGCATGTTTTGCGAGGGTGGTCGTTCACATATTCAAATCAATCGACAGATTATATTTTCATCTGCCTATTAAGACACACACACAATGTACAATGCGATAGACAAGACACACAATGCGATGTAATGTACAAATAAGGGTATGCCGAACGACCAACCAGTTGGGTATTTTCTGTTGATTTACGAAAACATTTTGATCCTATTTCAAACCTTCAAAATTCCGGACATTCAGGCATATTTTAGAAATTCCTTCCCGACGCAGTTTGAACAGTTAGAATCCGGACATGTCCGGGAATTTCCAGACGTATGGCAACCCTGTGTTACAGTCATGCCTACGAGTTCTCGAAAAACAGCCTTAAAACGAGGAAAGCGATTTTCTCGTTTCCAGTAACTCCAAACATCACATTCCATGGTCTCACTCTTTGCTGCGAAATATATTTCCACTTCATTCTCTAATATATTTTTGGTTAGGTCTGAAGCAATCATCCTATTTTTTCTTGGTGTAGTTGAGACGTGAAAGTGAACAAACCTGTGACAATTTGTTTTTCTTTGCTGCTTGTCTGTCTGTGATCGAAACTGGAATGTTTTTCGCAGACTACAAGCTACTATGTCAGCATGGCTATCTTTCGTCACAATAACTACCGTACTATGACTGTACGGTGTACGTAGTGCTACATAGTGCAGTGTTTCTCAACCTTTCTGACCTCGCGGCACCCTTTGGAAATGAAAAATAGTTTGCGGCACACCATAACAGTGGTTCTGAACTTTTTTGGCTTACGGCACCTGTAAACTACCAGAATACTTATTAGCGCCCAGTAGTAGCGCCGACTAATGTGACCAGTGACCACCTCTGCAGTCAATCCAAAATGTTTCCGTACTTCCTTTTTTAAATAAACTTCTCCATTTTAATAATTCTAAAAGTAAACTATTCTACGTAAAGCGTCCCTCATATAGCTTACTAAGCGGTGATAGAAAGTCGTCATTTTCCTCGGGCCAGAATATCGTTCCTTCGTGAATACGACAAACAGGGCGCATTCAGACGAAAGTAAAAGGGGTCATTTTAATATACGACTTCACAGAAATTTCGAGCTGCCCTCGACGCGATTTTATAAGATTTGTTTGACAATAAATCTGCCCACTGTCGGATTTGGTCGAGGAGGTCAAGCACGATCGCCGCTAACGAATACGGAGGCGTTGGCTATACCAGTCTATACAATGCATCTTGACCCAGATCGTGCAGCACGCGTGAGGATAGCAGGGTTGTAACCAAGTCACAAGGCTCCGAGTCACAAGTCAATCTCACTTTTATATTTTTGACTCGAGTCAAGTCGAGTCATTTTCAATTCCCACCGAGTCAAGTCCGAGTTCAAGTCAGCGAACAGAGGATCGAGTCCGAGTCATAGTATTATGACTCGAGTCCGAGTCCAAGTCATTGCGTTGACTGCTCAGTTTCCAGTTAAAGTCTTCCTAAACCCACTTTTTAAACTTTGTTTGGTGATATTGAATGGTTCGCATTTATAATATATCAATTTTCCTCACTTTTAGCAGTTTCTTGTCGCATTTTCAAGCACCAGTACCAGCAAACGAAATCCCAATAGTGTGTTGGCTTCGAAATTACAATGAAATGTCGGTTTTGGCCGTCTGAATCTCGAGTCAATGACTTGCTTCGAGTCATGCGCAATGACTCGAGTCCAAGTCGAGTCAATACACAGATTGACTCGAGTCGAGTCGAGTCATTTCCGTATTTTGAGAAAATGACTCGAGTCGAGTCGAGTCATCTGAAAATCGTGACTCGAGTCTGACTCGAGTCGAGTCATGACTCGAGTCATTACAACCCTGGAGGATAGCCATACCTCAATAGTTCTACTGCAGGGGTGGGCAAACTACGGCCCGCGGGCCGCATGCGGCCCTCCACAATGTTCTGTGCAGCCCGCGAGAGTCTAAAGAAACTTATTAAAAATATTGATAAAATGCATACTAAAAATCGAATTAATGCAGGGACTTGATTAAACTTTTTCTCATTATATTTTACCATGAAAATTCGAAGGCAGTGGTTCCCAAACTGGGAGGGCGCACCCCCCTTGGCGGCGTGAAAGCATCTGAACGGGGCGCGAAGCTGAGCTCAACCGAAAAAAATTTCGCGCTCCGCGCGATTCCCCTACTATTCATAATTTTTTCTCAGCATTAAGTCTGGATTTCATAATTCAAAATTCTCCCATCCACAGTCGTAACCTTCCATGCCATCAAACTATCCGTTAGGTTTGCTAGCATCCTGGTTGCGTTTTGTGACATCACGATAAGGGGCGCGCGAAATCTTTTACCATCATAAGGGAGAGTGGTGTCTTAAAAATATCGAGAACTACTGTCCTATTGTAAATAGTTCCTATGATATTTTTTATGTTCAACTTCTGGCGCGACAGCCAGATCTCAAGGCCCACGCAGTTTGAAAGGTTTTAACTGCTAAACATCACTGAAATCCTAAACGAGATTGACATAATTCGGATCATGAGTGTGAGTTCAGATTGGCCACTCCAGTTTTAATTATTTCACGGATATGCTTCTAAAAAACTATTAGCGCGTGTCTTAGGTAGATTCGTTGTCTGTATGCGTAGAATTAGGGTGTTTATTTGTTATCTACACACAGTAGAATCGTGTTTGAAGCTAACATGGCTAGGATCCTGTCAGCATTGTGTGTCCTGGAACTGAACCAAAAGGGGGATTAGTAAATCTATGAACAGATCGCTGCTCAGAGATTTAATTTTCAATCCTGTTCTAAGAATCGGGACAACCGATTTTTATCTCTATAGTTATGAAAAAATTGGTTATTGAGGTCGACCAGCCTATGAAATATCGCCACTGCTTCTGACGCGTGTACGATAACATCAAAGCAATGTTTGGATTGTTTTAAATATGCATAGGCTATATATAATCTCCATGTCCTCACTATATAATCAAATACCAATATTGCGTTATGGTTTATAATCCCAATTTTATACAGTGCGACCCGCGAATGGATTCAGATGTTGAATGCGGCCCGCGAGCTCAAAAGTTTGCCCACCCCTCTACTGGCTGACACCCGAACCCGCAGTTCAATTATAGTTCCAACAAACCAAGATTATAACCTCCGCGACGAAGGAAGAGGTTTGTTAACTGAATATAATTCGATCCACCTTACTTATCAATACTAATATTCGTTGACAGTAACACAACGTTGTGCTACAAGCCTAGGCTACATTTTAACGGAAGTGCCGGCACGATACCTAACAATCACAATGTGGATTGCCATGTTCGAAATTCGAATTTGTAAACGCGAACGTCAATTCAAAGGAGTTCATTTCTCGCTGGTGATTGAGGAGACAATGAGGATCAGAAAACGGCATTGTCGTACAGGCGCCGCTTTGTCTGCTCTTCTCTTCTCTGCGTGCGATCAATCAACGTATTGTGCAAAACTGAATTCAGCCTTCAAGGCACGCGATCTGCCCGGTAAAGCGAATTCGAGGGGGATATTGATTGCGGGCATAATATCAATTTTGATTTGTCAAATGTACAAGCTTCACATCAAGCTCAATTTAGGTTATTGATCGTTTGCTATAGAGACTAGAAATATTTTGCGCTTAATTTCAAAATCCCGAAGAAATCGCTGGCGGCACACTTGCGAGACGTAAATGGCACACTAGTGTGCCGCGGCACACCGGTTGAGAACCACTGACATAGTGGCTTGGCACTGGGTTTTCAGGCGCGAGAGGGATATTCTTGTTACTCGATGCAAAATGCCTCGGACAAAATAGCATTTTCAGGAAAGCAATGAATTAGATTAGAATTAAAATTAGAGCATGAGAACATTTCACAGATTAGACTAGAATTAGAATTAGAGCTTAAGTACATTTAACAAATTAGATTAGAATTAGAATTAGAGCATAGAAACATTTCACAAATTAGATTAGAATTAGATTACTGGCATTTCGCTCTAATTTAGTGAAATTAGACAACTACATTTAACTAGTTGTTCAAGTTGGAACAAATATATCAAGATGTATGACGTGTCCTCTAAATTTTTGAAGACCCCGCTTCTATCAGATGTACCGGTAAATCTGATAATGGTAACGTAGGCCCATATGCAATATTCAAGTAACATCATTAGTGACCATAATTTCATTAATGACCTTTGAAAAAATATCGCGCATGGCGCGGATGTAGCGACTTTCTATAACATTAATATTATAACACAACATTATGTCTGTGTGTGGAATATATGTATAAACATCCCCCCAAGTTGTATTCATCACCCAATAAGGTCGCGAGTAGGTCTGGGCAAAATCGAGTACCTGAGTGATTCGATTCTGAACCAAGTATTACGCTTCTAGTCCAGATCGAGTATTCCAATATCACTCACTATGACGTCACAACATAATTTAATATTTCAAAGTTCAAATATTTACCCTCCTTGCCACCACAAAAACATATTGCCTGTTATCCATCACATTAAAGATACTTTGGTATTTTCTCGACTATAACGATTTCACTGCACTTCTTGACAATGTTGAGATGATCATGACTTCGGAAATGTGTTATTTCCAGTAAAGTTCGTTGCTTCGAACTATATCTCGTATGTTGCGACACGGCCAATCAAGGTTTCAAGGCTTACTCAGTGGATAGTATCAAAACTATATTTCTCGTTAGTAAATTAACTTTCGGTTGCGTGGAGCGTATAATTTCAGAAATCGAAAAATCATCTTTTACTGTTCGACTAGAATCATTGAAATCAATACTAGATTCAGATTCGAGTACTCGAATCATTGTGCCCAGCCATAGTCGCCCTTTCTTTACTCTATTTATCCATATCATTTTACCTCACCAAATTTTGGGCTTCACAAATATTTTTCTGGCTACGCAGTAGTGTAGTTGGAATCGTTTGTTACCGTCCAATCACAGAAGGCCACGTCATCCTAATTACCACGCCCATTTTCATGCCCTAAGGGTACATTCATCTGCTACGTCATCTGTGCCACATCATCAAGCGCCACGCCTATAGTGCCACATCATCCATCCATTGCTATATCATCGCTGCATTGATTGCCGCATCTTGATACTTTTCTCAGATATTGTATTATGTGTATTTAGGACTAATATCATCCGTCCATATTTTTTAAACTTTATTTTATGTGTACAAGTTACGGTTTCTGCAGTTTCCACATTTTACGACTTATGATTGCCGCGTCAAATCTTACCTTGGCTAGAATCGACAGATTTTCTATTATGTGTATTTAGGACTATGTATTTAAATTCCTATTCAGATTATACATAAATGCGAAAACTATGATGTCTATGCAAGGCTATATTCTCCGGATAATATTATTAATATCAAAATTCTACACATCATCACTAATTACTAAAATGCGATTTTGAGCGCTGCGACTTGATAATATGAATCCCTACGCTTCTGATGCATGATTTTTTGCGATAAGGACCTAGGTAACATTCAGAGTCTGCAACGATTGTTTGGATATACATTATAGCAATACCCCACTAAACTATAGGCGGTTATATTACTCTATTGGTCAGAGATAACTCATCCGTCCATATTTTTAAACTTGATTTTATGTATACAAGTTACGGTCTCTGCAGCCCTACATTTTACGAATTATTTTCATTAGACGCAGGCAAGCGATTCTCCAGTTCGGAGGTACGGAAACAAATCACTCGCATGTGCGCGTTCCGAATAGTCTTGTAGAATTTTCTAAAGTCGTAACAGCTTAGTAGCATATACGCGAATCCCAAGGTGAAAATAATCGAACGAACTATAGCCGCAGGCGTGCGATTCGCAGGGCTTTATTTATACAAACACTTTCGATGCCTGTACGCGAACCCCAGCGTTATAACGATTAGGTCTAATTAGCACGTTCTGAAGCCGTAAATTTAGTCAACATCATTGAGATGTCCATGATTTAAATATGGTGATCGAGTGTGACAATAGCACTCGTCAAGGTTAGACAAACATAACCTTAAACTACTCTCTACTTCACAAAATATAAAGAACGAACACCTTCGCCGCAGGTACGCGATCCCCGACGTTATAATGATAGTGCCAAATTAGCCGCATGAAAGCGAGTCTAATGAATATAACGACAGACACCAAGTTAGTTGAAAAGTAAAACTAATCGTGACCGATGCAAGACGGATTGAAACAGCGCTTTCGCTCGATTCTTGTAGTGACCACATTTCATACGGTTCAGTCCTTTTCATGTCACTAGAATAAGGGTGAATAAACCGACAGTGAAACGCCGCCGGCGTCTTATAACGTAATAATGTAAGCTGCGTCGGGTGCTGCTATAATGTTAGGAGCGAATATAGTAGAAAGTCCACGTCTGGACACCTGTAAGCAGCTGCGCATACTACCGTAGTAAAACGCATAGCAGAATTCACGCAAAAGTCGATATTGCTTTGTGATGATTTTGATGTTGTTCCATACCGATTGGGAAGATAGGACTCCTAATTCCTTAACTAACTACATAATCCCTAGTAACGTAGTCAGACGCATAACGGAATTTACGCAAATCGGTATTGCTCTGCAATAATTTTGACCACTATGTTTTGATAATAACTTGCTTCCGAGAAATAGATAACATTCATTATACGTTAGATGATACTTTTCCTTTATATTCTATTATGTGTATTTAGGGCTAATGCGACATCACTTTGTTGGCGACAGGCCTGATTTGAACACGCTAATTTTGCAAATTAAACTTATCACCCACCACGAACACTCAATGAAGAGCACCCTGGAGCACCCACATAAATGCTCCACAATTTGTGACGTATAATATACTGAGCATATAATAAGCTGACAAAACTGATACTTGAGTACTCCGAAATGTACAAGTACTTTACCTTTACACGACGTTTTTGTAAAATGAATACTAATGGTACGCGAATGATCATAGACTAAGCTTGCTTTCAGAGTTGGAAACTAAATGCATATGAAAATTTAACTATGTTTTCCCCTCACGCATCAGATGTAGGCCTACTCAAGTGTTTATGAGGCGGCGAATAGTTCGAAGGTTGTTGGTATGCAAGGACGTCACATAGAATTGTGGAGTTTTCTGTAAACTATAATCCAGTGATCTATTTTCAATCACTATACTTTTATTAATCTAAACTAAGTACTGTTAGTAGGCAAATCCTAGAAAAGTATCCTCTGATAAAAGCAGGAGTAATTCGTTATCTGTGAAATAAATAGATAGCGCGCAATATGAGCGGTGTTACGATCACTGACAAATACTTTGAATTAATGCATAGAAGTAGCGATTTCGAACTACGTAAAAAGTTAGTCGAGCTCACGCATTTTCCATTTTCAAAAGTCGACGTTTTTTCTAAAATGAATACTTATTTTAATAAAAATTAAAAAATAAAGAAAAGAGCGAAAAATTACATTTTATCCTGGAACGCAACAAGAAAAATCGTATGAATTTTAACTACTTATTCATGACATACTAATAACTACTTGTACACTTTTTCACATTTTATAACACTTTAGTAGTACTTAACAGTTTCAGTTTTAAATAAAATTCGGAATCTAAACTAATCAAAAAAATTCGGTAACCAATTTCGCGTAGGCTATGCATACAAATGAGGAAAGTTACATCAGCGCGTGTTAACTAGTTGTATTATGTAGCTTGCAATTCATGCAAGTTTCGAAACTTCCACCCTGAGTCTTTTAAAGTAGATAGAAACGAAAAAAAACTAATCGAAAAAATTTACGAAGTTTGGATGCGGCATATTTAGGTTTTCTAAAAATTATTCATACCCATGACTCGAAATATTGTTAACTAACTTATGTTTTCGACATAAGATAAGCGTGAAGTGTACAAATTTCGATGTTGCGCAAACACCACAAACTTTGCTTGCTTTCAGAGCTGGTAACTAAATGCAAGACAGACTTATGTATTGCGAAAAAAATAAAACATTTGGGCGTCCCCGAATGACATTTTACTTAAACTACTTATTCATGACATAATAATAATTCTACTTGTACACTTTTTCACATTTTATAACACTTTAAGTAGTACTTAACAGTTTCATTTTTAAATAAAATACGGAATATAAATATAATCGAAAAATTCGGTAACCAATTTCGCGTAGGCTATGCATACAAATGAGGAAAGTCACATCAACGCGTGTTAACTAGCTGTATCGAGTTATCGAATGATTTTTTCCTTACATCAAAACAACTAGAATGTGTAACTACATTAAAAAACGTATCTAAATGAGCTCCAGGGCATTGTGATTATGCAGCATACCAAATTTCATCGCACATTTCATGATGGAACAACTTTAAAACTAACGTAGTTCTATAGCAACTTTTACCTAAATCTGTTTTCGGTAGCGTGTACATATACATAGTCAGCTTTAATAACAGAATTACCATGCTAATATGTGACTCCTCACCTTGAAACTTGGTACGTAGTTGTAGGACATTGTGATCATGCAGCATACCAAATTTCCTCGCGCATTTCATAATGGAACAACTTTAAAACTAACGCGGCTCCACATCGACTTTTTGCGTGCATCTGTTTTGCGGGAGCGTATAGCACGTACCTATACATAGTCAACTTTAATAACGGAATTACCAATCATACATGCACCGACTCTGTACATTCAATGTGGGGGTAGCTGACTTGGAGACAGAAAAACACACATATTTGACCGTAACATGGTCTTAGTATGAACCGACATGCATTCGACTTGTGGAAAAATGTGTCGCACACTATTTCACCGAGATTACAACCCTTTCACGGATATTCGTTGGTGCTATCGATACGGTGAAGAGCACGTTATGTATAGCGATATCTCCACAGTCAAATACGCGAACCATGCACAACCATATACCCCGACTTTCGTTGAATATTCACGACACCAACAAATCTGTACATCTCCTTTCCCTCGACATCAATGATAGAATCCTCATCCCAATGCGCAGTACGAATGGTGGGTTCATCGGGTGTAAAATCCAAATCAAATGACACCAAGGTCTGCTTTCTCATTTTCAATATTTCCACCACCGCATCTTGTCTGTGTCTTAGCACTACCGTGTGAGGATGGCGAAATCTGTGGGTGGTAACACGGATGGACATGATATTCTTCGATATGATCAACTGAAACCACGGATGTGGTGGGTTAGAGTCTTGTCGTGATGGTCCGTTTCGAAATGCAAGCGGATGAACTAGACCAAAAGTTTCGAAGATGCGTTTTATAATTGCTCTAGGTGTGAAATAGACATCGCACTCTTGCGGGGAAACAACACGAATTCAGTCTTCACACCACAGAAACACAGCCGCTTGGTTAACATCACAAAACCGCAATTGAACTCAAGATTGCCCTACACGGAATCGCTGTTAACGATGTCTGACTGCGGCGTTTCGACGAGTAACGAATTCTCGTATTTAGTATTGATTGTGACACATAGTCAAAACAGCGACAGTTTTCACAACCCGGTACATACATTGAACCAACTGATGTAAGGTGAAACACTACGTTCACACCAAAAAAAAGTTTGCAGGTATGACCACCACCAACATATAGAGTAGTAAGTGAGTAATTAAACTACATACCCCGATTTTACTATATTCCGAGATCCGGATCACGATTCAAGTCTACCTGAGAATCCGAACTACCCTGTGAAGTTGATATATCAAGTTGTGAACCGTGAAAGGGTTGTAATCTCGGTGAAATAGTGTGCGACACACTTTCCACAAGTCGAATGCATGTCGGTTCATACTAAGACCATGTTACGGTCAAATATGTGTGTTTTTCTGTCTCCAAGTCAGCTACCCCCACATTGAATGTACAGAGTCGGTGCATGTATGAGACTTCAGAACATGAATTTGTAATCCATGATGCTTGTAGTGCCGGCCATGATGTTATCCATGATGTATGTAATGTCACACACCTCCTTTACGCGAATACTTGGTATCTATGAACAATCGTGAAGTATACTGGATGTGTAATGTCTTGTTATTTTCATGGAAACACGGGGGTGTAACATGTTTGAATATTGTTCATTGGTTTGTCGATTCAGAGTTGATATCCGGATCCGGTTAATACTTTCTCGGGTTTCCGATTTCAAACTGAACGGTGGGATATGTATTGACCAATAAAGAGTGACACAATATAGTAAACATGTGTGAGAAAACTCACAAGTAACCCGGATTTGTTAGCGCGACGGGGACATAAATTCAACCATTATCCGTGTACCAAGCAGTTACCAAAGTCATGGAGGTTGCTAATTTCAACATATTGACTCTGTGGGAGGCTAAAGCACGAACCGGGACACACACAGACACACACACCAGGACACACAATATCCGTCGATTTCCAAAGCATACATTTCGATATACAAGAGCATATTGTTATTTCATGTGGTTAACCGTTGATATAGATGCGATGCGATCGACGCGGGTATACTCTGAAACCGGTTGTCCGTTTATATGAGAAAAGATGCTGTGAAGGACTTTAAAAAGCGGCAGTTGAGCAAGACGTAGTTTGCTTACTGCAGTAATTCATTTCACTTGCAGAACTTCTATGGCCAAGCTCCACGTGTGTGTTTCAGAGTAGTTCCAAATGAATGAATTTCATTTTCACGTGCTTGAATTCGTTTTACCATACTGTAAAATACTTTTACATGCCCAAGTTGGGGATTCTCGTTACATTGTCTTCTTGTGTGTTGGTGATTAAATACATTGCGACGCTGTCACTTGGCTCTTAATTGGGTTGTTTCATCTGAAAGAACTAATTTTGTCTGTTATAATACTTTATTAGACTTGTATGGCGAGGCGTCTGGTATCGAGAAGTGAGATCGCAAGCAATCATTGAGTCAGTCGTGATGTCTGATTGGGAGTGTCGGCCTCTTATATCCAGCAAGTGTAATGTGCCATATTAGGCCATAAGTATCGTAGGCCCCGCGTGAAGTGTACAAATTTCGATGTTGCGCAAATACCACAAACTTTGCTTGCTTTCAGAGCCGGCAACTAAATGCAAGACAGACTTTACGCAAAAGTTGCTATTCTGAAAATTTTGTCAAGGTAATGGTTTGAAAACTTATACTTGAGCACTCGTACTTCTTGAGAATACCCAAGTAGGTTTTTTGCCTAGATGCACCACATAGTCTCAAGTCCTTATGATATTGGAGTACATCAACTTCATGATAGCTAGAGTATTAAACAGTAATATACCTAGAGTACTAACGTTTTACTTACTCGGTAATGACTACTTCTACCTTATTTTAAAGGATACCTCGTTCGAAGCGAAATTGTATGTGGTTCTGGATAACATCCAAGATGTAGGCTCACTTTGAAGGTTACTTCGTAAAACTCAAATATTGCGCAGTGAGAGTTCGCAAATTCTCGAAGTATTTTTGTTATTTTTATTGCGATAAGTCATTCTGCAGCGCGAAAATGCGTCGTAGTATATAGATGAAACTAGCACCACTCATCAAGACCGCTGAAAACAGTACGTTTCAACATTTAGTAGCAGTAAATTTCTAGTAAAGTACAAGACGTGATGATTTCCGAGTGAGTTAAAAAGTATTGCAGGTATAGTTTACCTGAAAACCGAATACTCTGAAATAGAAGTAGATGCAGTGTAAATAGTTAATCACTTGATTAAGTTTAGCGCAAGCAGATAAAACCTATACTTGAGTAGTACAAAATGCACGAGTACTTCGCTATCGCCTCCCTGCACGTAATAAGTGCTTTTACCGATACTCGTCGGTTTCAGTTTTAGATAGAATTCAGAAACCAAATAATTTCATAAACATAAGCTAATTTAATGAATTTACTCGAATGTACTATGCCGCGCTGATAAGATTAATTATAATATACTTATCATGTTACAGCGATTTTTCTAGCGTAGAAAATCTTTAAAATGTAGTAAGCAGGCCAAATGAAGATATTCGTTGAGTTGAATAAACATAAAAAATACTCTAGACCACTTTATCGGTACTTTACAGTTTCAGTTTTAGATAAAATTTGTCCCTTTCACCTATAATTACAACTCCTCGCTATCTAAACATGTTTAGAATATATTATTTGCGATGATACGAACCCGTGAAGTGCTCAAGTAGCTTTTCGTAGGATATAGATGAAACTGACAACACTCACCAAGACCGCTGGTCCACTGAAAAAAGTACATTGTAGCAGTAAAGTCCTACTAAAGTACAAGAAGTAATGATTTCCCAGTTAGTTGAAAAGTAAGTATTGAAGGTATAGTTTGCTGGAAAAAGCGAAAAACTCTGAAATCGAAGTAGATGTAGTGTAAATAGGTAATCACTTCATTAAGTATAGCGCAAGCAGGCCAAACCTATACTTGAGTACTGCAAAATGTACAAGTACTTCGCTATGTTCTCCCTCCACGTAAAAAGTGACTAGGTTTTAGACTACTTTATCGGTACTCGACAGTTTCAGTTTTAGATAAAATTTGGTAAGACTTTAAATTTTAAAGTAGTTTGAGCTTACGTTTGTATCACCTTGACAAGTAACATTATCAGACATGAAAATAATACTATCACCTAATATAGAAGTTAACACGCGTCAATGTGCTTCGGAATTCACGAGAAATTGCTTACTAAGAGAAGTATATTCTTGTATACACAATAGTGGAGAGAATCTTTAAAATGTAGTAAGCAGGCCGATGGGTATTCGTTTAGTTGTATAGGCATAAAAAACATTCCCGCGCGCCTTAGTATCAGGTGGTAGGGTTAGGAAGTGTTTTGTTTAAGAGCGCGCGGGAATGTTTTTTATGCCTATACAACTAAACGAATACCCATCGGCCTGCTTACTACATTTTAAAGATTCTCTCCACTATTGTGTATACAAGAATATACTTCTCTTAGTAAGCAATTTCTCGTGAATTCCGAAGCACATTGACGCGTGTTAACTTCTATATTAGGTGATAGTATTATTTTCATGTCTGATAATGTTACTTGTCAAGGTGATACAAACGTAAGCTCAAACTACTTTAAAATTTAAAGTCTTACCAAATTTTATCTAAAACTGAAACTGTCGAGTACCGATAAAGTAGTCTAAAACCTAGTCACTTTTTACGTGGAGGGAGAACATAGCGAAGTACTTGTACATTTTGCAGTACTCAAGTATAGGTTTGGCCTGCTTGCGCTATACTTAATGAAGTGATTACCTATTTACACTACATCTACTTCGATTTCAGAGTTTTTCGCTTTTTCCAGCAAACTATACCTTCAATACTTACTTTTCAACTAACTGGGAAATCATTACTTCTTGTACTTTAGTAGGACTTTACTGCTACAATGTACTTTTTTCAGTGGACCAGCGGTCTTGGTGAGTGTTGTCAGTTTCATCTATATCCTACGAAAAGCTACTTGAGCACTTCACGGGTTCGTATCATCGCAAATAATATATTCTAAACATGTTTAGATAGCGAGGAGTTGTAATTATAGGTGAAAGGGACAAATTTTATCTAAAACTGAAACTGTAAAGTACCGATAAAGTGGTCTAGAGTATTTTTTATGTTTATTCAACTCAACGAATATCTTCATTTGGCCTGCTTACTACATTTTAAAGATTTTCTACGCTAGAAAAATCGCTGTAACATGATAAGTATATTATAATTAATCTTATCAGCGCGGCATAGTACATTCGAGTAAATTCATTAAATTAGCTTATGTTTATGAAATTATTTGGTTTCTGAATTCTATCTAAAACTGAAACCGACGAGTATCGGTAAAAGCACTTATTACGTGCAGGGAGGCGATAGCGAAGTACTCGTGCATTTTGTACTACTCAAGTATAGGTTTTATCTGCTTGCGCTAAACTTAATCAAGTGATTAACTATTTACACTGCATCTACTTCTATTTCAGAGTATTCGGTTTTCAGGTAAACTATACCTGCAATACTTTTTAACTCACTCGGAAATCATCACGTCTTGTACTTTACTAGAAATTTACTGCTACTAAATGTTGAAACGTACTGTTTTCAGCGGTCTTGATGAGTGGTGCTAGTTTCATCTATATACTACGACGCATTTTCGCGCTGCAGAATGACTTATCGCAATAAAAATAACAAAAATACTTCGAGAATTTGCGAACTCTCACTGCGCAATATTTGAGTTTTACGAAGTAACCTTCAAAGTGAGCCTACATCTTGGATGTTATCCAGAACCACATACAATTTCGCTTCGAACGAGGTATCCTTTAAAATAAGGTAGAAGTAGTCATTACCGAGTAAGTAAAACGTTAGTACTCTAGGTATATTACTGTTTAATACTCTAGCTATCATGAAGTTGATGTACTCCAATATCATAAGGACTTGAGACTATGTGGTGCATCTAGGCAAAAAACCTACTTGGGTATTCTCAAGAAGTACGAGTGCTCAAGTATAAGTTTTCAAACCATTACCTTGACAAAATTTTCAGAATAGCAACTTTTGCGTAAAGTCTGTCTTGCATTTAGTTGCCGGCTCTGAAAGCAAGCAAAGTTTGTGGTATTTGCGCAACATCGAAATTTGTACACTTCACGCGGGGCCTACGATACTTATGGCCTAATATGGCACATTACACTTGCTGGATATAAGAGGCCGACACTCCCAATCAGACATCACGACTGACTCAATGATTGCTTGCGATCTCACTTCTCGATACCAGACGCCTCGCCATACAAGTCTAATAAAGTATTATAACAGACAAAATTAGTTCTTTCAGATGAAACAACCCAATTAAGAGCCAAGTGACAGCGTCGCAATGTATTTAATCACCAACACACAAGAAGACAATGTAACGAGAATCCCCAACTTGGGCATGTAAAAGTATTTTACAGTATGGTAAAACGAATTCAAGCACGTGAAAATGAAATTCATTCATTTGGAACTACTCTGAAACACACACGTGGAGCTTGGCCATAGAAGTTCTGCAAGTGAAATGAATTACTGCAGTAAGCAAACTACGTCTTGCTCAACTGCCGCTTTTTAAAGTCCTTCACAGCATCTTTTCTCATATAAACGGACAACCGGTTTCAGAGTATACCCGCGTCGATCGCATCGCATCTATATCAACGGTTAACCACATGAAATAACAATATGCTCTTGTATATCGAAATGTATGCTTTGGAAATCGACGGATATTGTGTGTCCTGGTGTGTGTGTCTGTGTGTGTCCCGGTTCGTGCTTTAGCCTCCCACAGAGTCAATATGTTGAAATTAGCAACCTCCATGACTTTGGTAACTGCTTGGTACACGGATAATGGTTGAATTTATGTCCCCGTCGCGCTAACAAATCCGGGTTACTTGTGAGTTTTCTCACACATGTTTACTATATTGTGTCACTCTTTATTGGTCAATACATATCCCACCGTTCAGTTTGAAATCGGAAACCCGAGAAAGTATTAACCGGATCCGGATATCAACTCTGAATCGACAAACCAATGAACAATATTCAAACATGTTACACCCCCGTGTTTCCATGAAAATAACAAGACATTACACATCCAGTATACTTCACGATTGTTCATAGATACCAAGTATTCGCGTAAAGGAGGTGTGTGACATTACATACATCATGGATAACATCATGGCCGGCACTACAAGCATCATGGATTACAAATTCATGTTCTGAAGTCTCATACATGCACCGACTCTGTACATTCAATGTGGGGGTAGCTGACTTGGAGACAGAAAAACACACATATTTGACCGTAACATGGTCTTAGTATGAACCGACATGCATTCGACTTGTGGAAAATGTGTCGCACACTATTTCACCGAGATTACAACCCTTTCACGGTTCACAACTTGATATATCAACTTCACAGGGTAGTTCGGATTCTCAGGTAGACTTGAATCGTGATCCGGATCTCGGAATATAGTAAAATCGGGGTATGTAGTTTAATTACTCACTTACTACTCTATATGTTGGTGGTGGTCATACCTGCAAACTTTTTTTTGGTGTGAACGTAGTGTTTCACCTTACATCAGTTGGTTCAATGTATGTACCGGGTTGTGAAAACTGTCGCTGTTTTGACTATGTGTCACAATCAATACTAAATACGAGAATTCGTTACTCGTCGAAACGCCGCAGTCAGACATCGTTAACAGCGATTCCGTGTAGGGCAATCTTGAGTTCAATTGCGGTTTTGTGATGTTAACCAAGCGGCTGTGTTTCTGTGGTGTGAAGACTGAATTCGTGTTGTTTCCCCGCAAGAGTGCGATGTCTATTTCACACCTAGAGCAATTATAAAACGCATCTTCGAAACTTTTGGTCTAGTTCATCCGCTTGCATTTCGAAACGGACCATCACGACAAGACTCTAACCCACCACATCCGTGGTTTCAGTTGATCATATCGAAGAATATCATGTCCATCCGTGTTACCACCCACAGATTTCGCCATCCTCACACGGTAGTGCTAAGACACAGACAAGATGCGGTGGTGGAAATATTGAAAATGAGAAAGCAGACCTTGGTGTCATTTGATTTGGATTTTACACCCGATGAACCCACCATTCGTACTGCGCATTGGGATGAGGATTCTATCATTGATGTCGAGGGAAAGGAGATGTACAGATTTGTTGGTGTCGTGAATATTCAACGAAAGTCGGGGTATATGGTTGTGCATGGTTCGCGTATTTGACTGTGGAGATATCGCTATACATAACGTGCTCTTCACCGTATCGATAGCACCAACGAATATCCGTGAAAGGGTTGTAATCTCGGTGAAATAGTGTGCGACACATTTTTCCACAAGTCGAATGCATGTCGGTTCATACTAAGACCATGTTACGGTCAAATATGTGTGTTTTTCTGTCTCCAAGTCAGCTACCCCCACATTGAATGTACAGAGTCGGTGCATGTATGATTGGTAATTCCGTTATTAAAGTTGACTATGTATAGGTACGTGCTATACGCTCCCGCAAAACAGATGCACGCAAAAAGTCGATGTGGAGCCGCGTTAGTTTTAAAGTTGTTCCATTATGAAATGCGCGAGGAAATTTGA